>NC_135771.1:11501879-11809174 GCF_052425735.1 Oculina patagonica | reverse complement strand
TTTGACTCTCTGATAATATCCCAGTAAGGCCGCAAAGCTCAAAATTTAAAAGAAATTAAAGAAATCTGAAGAGTTTACCGCTGACCACAGGGTCCCAGGACTCAGAGTATATTGAGGACATATTAGCGGAGCTCCACAGCGGCCCGAAGGGCCGCAGAGCGGAGCCCCATACCCATAGAAAATTCACAGAAATAAGAAAACCATGAACTTGAGTTTTCATGGTCACAATGGCTAGCGGCATGGCTCGCGGGCGCGTACGTACGGCGTACGGTGTTGCGCACTTCAGAAATAGATAAACACTCATCTATTTGTTACTGGGCATCCAAGTTATGGTCAATTGACAGCTGTCAATACAAGGTATCCGCTGACCAGTATCACGTGATCATATCGCGGGCTCAGGTGCATAACTCATCGAGGTAACGCGTTTTTATAAAGTTGACCGCTGACCGAAAATGATTTTTCTATTGGATTGCGGGCTCATTAACTATTTTTTATGCCTACGGTCAGTGAATTCAGATATTTTAATAAAGGGCAAAGTAAATTACCGGGGAGCTCCGCTTTTAGGCTTGGCTAAATCTATTTAAGAGGAAATCCGCCAGGACTTCGAGTAGTTATTGGACAAAATTATGTACCAAAACTATTTACACTTGATTGCAAGCTTTTGTGTTACTGCTTCAAATATCTTATCGAAAGAAATCTTTTCTAACAACACCACACATCGAAAACACATTTTGAAGTTCCGCTGAATTCCACTGAATCGCTTAAAAGATGTAAGCTTTTGCCCATAGCTTGTGAACTTTAAATATCATTTTCTCAGACTCTGATGAGAAATTGTTGTACCAGAATTATTTCCACCTTATTGCAAACGTTTTTGTTACTGCTTCAAATATCTTATCAAAAGAAATCTTTTCTAACAACACCACACATCGAAAACACATTTTGAAGTTCCGCTGAATTCCACTGAATCGCTTAAGAAGAATTTAAAAAATGGCTACACGTGAGATTTTGCCTATACCTTGTGAACTTTGAAATTCATTTTCTCAGACTCTGATAAGAAATTGTTGTTGGTGTTATCACGGATAAAAACTTACATCTTTACCTTTTATTAAGGGTAGGAAATAACGCAATAGGATTTAAATTATTATTTTAATTATTATTATTTTTGTCCAACTTTAATAAATATTACTCGACTTCATAGTGGATTCCGTCTTAATAGTTCCTATACATAACGTACTTACCGGACTCATAGATTTTACCGCTGACAATATTATGTAGTCGGCCATGTTGTATTTCTACGAACACTGAAGCTCCCTTACATCGTCGCTCGTTATTTTATGTAAGTTTATTCGTCTATTATTTGTGTGTATAGGAATTAGGAGCTTATTGTTTTGTTTATTATCTTATTGTAATAGGACTCGTTCATCGTTAAGGTTAAACAAACTGATCATCATCGAGGAGTCCTGTTTCTTCAAAATCAGTTATAATATTACAAATAATACTTCTGCTGGATTTTTTTTCATTTGAATGGCCATACACTGGGGCTTCATCCTCCAAATTGAAAGTTAGAATAACCCTGCACGACATAATAAACAGTACTACATGAAAGTACTACTCAATAGCTTTCAATTGAATGGTCACACACTATAACGGTCTTCATTGTATCCTCCAAATTAAATATTAGAACCACCGTGTACAGCACAATAAACAGTACAACATGAAAGTACTGCTCAATACGTTTCTCTTGAATGGGCGAACTAGGGCTCCATTCACCAACTGAAAGTTATGATTAACAGAAATTTGGCCTGAACACCGGTAGTTCTAATACGATTTCACTTTTATCTAAATAAATTAAATAGCCAGAGCTCAAGTCAAGTTTCGTTCTTTTAATACACCGTACAGCTTGTGCCAATATTCAAATATTGATAAATGTGTGCAAAGAACATCTCGAGGCTTTTAATTAGGCATTAAAATTCACAACTTTTTAATTAAAACTAAAAATATAAAAGAAACAAAAAACGTTTATTCATCACATTTCACATTACAATGTGGTGAAAATAATTACTTTTTTCGAAGTACAGAAGAGAAGTAGGGAATTCAATGGAAAATATTACTGTGCTTAACTCTTGGCGGGGTTTCACGCATGCAAAAAAAAACTCGCTTCACCGCGCCCGCGAATTGCATGCGAAAAATCGTACCGTGTAAATCGGCCTTTAGAATCGTGATGATTCACGTGCGTATCTAACTAATTCGCCAACAATATAATAAAGGGTTAAGAGAAGAACTGAGAATTCTAGTCTAAGGCCCCATCCACATTTATCCGGATATAAATTTGATAACGGAGAAATTTGAAAACGCATCTGTTTTGGTCAAGAACGGATAAAATGCTTTTTCAAATACCCTCCTTTGAAAGCGTTTCGAATAGTTCCGTTTTTTAAGTATTTTCCTTCCACACAAAAACGCAAAGCCGGCGTTTTTAAAATTAATACAGTTTGAAGAGCGCTTTTGAAAAGTTCCGTTAAGGTTGACATTTTATTCAGATTACTGTGGACGGTTGGCCAAACCGGAGAAAAATAGATGCGTTTTCAAATTCATCCGGATAAGTGTGGACGGGACCTAACACTTAAGATATAAACATCTGCAGATAACAACGAGATGTCCCCACCTTCAAATGAGATATAAAATACCTTTATATAATAGCTTGGTCGAAGGACTAAGCCAAGGTGGAAAGGGGGCTCGGAATGCATATATACGGTTTTTATGTACAGTAGGGCTAGCTATAGGTAAATGGCAATCGGTATTTCTATAATGTTCATGCATGCTTAAATAATAAGCGAAAAAACTAAGGAAAAAGATATCATTCATAAACCTTCAAGTATAACGTTAGAAAACAGCACTGTCTGATCAACAATTAAAAAGTTGTTTCATGGCAGTTCTAATCTCACGAATTCGCCAACAATACAATAAAGGATTTAGAGAAGAATTAAGTAAAGCCATTAAAACACTTGCAAAATAAGCACTTTCCGATAAGCTAGCACCTCGCATTTGAGCTGTGCCCACAAAACAGTAAGGCATATAACAGCAAACAAGTAGAATGTACACTAGGAAAGTGTTCACAGCTGATTTCTTAAATCTTTCCACGCTAAAAATTGTTCCATTATTTGTTTCTTGTTGTTTGTTAACCTGTGCTTGATGACGTCGAACAATAAGGTAGATCTTCGAATAAACAACAAAGTTGCCAACAAGCAAGGTGTAAAATATTGCAGTCAGAGAAAGGTAGAATTCGTTATGAATCCAAAGTGGGAAGCTCAAGTTGCGGCAAATATACTTGGAAATACCCAAAGAGCAGTTATTACACAGGTCACACGAAACGATGTCACAACAGCTTTATATCTCAAATGTAACTGAAGGGCGAGCAAGCGGTCCACTCCAATTGCTGTTGTCGTGAGGAAAGAAGTCATGCACAGGACCGTTGTCAGAATTGAAAACATTACATTCACAGCCGCTATTTGCGTCAAAATGTTTCCTACAAATAAAGGATGAACAACTAAGCCAACAGCAAGATCCGAAACGGCAAGGCTTGCAAGTAGTATGTACGAAGCAGAATAATGTAAAGAAGGTGTCTTCCAAATTGTTATTAGTATTGCAGCGTTTCCAAAAACCGCCGTCAAGGACAAAATAACATTAATTACACACAAAGTAATCTTGTAATAAACATCTACATCTAACTCAGAACTGTTGTTACGGTGAAGAAAGTCTTTACTAGCGTTGTTCTTGTCAACTGAACTTGCAAGAGGATCCAGTAAAATTCATCTTCGTGACTGCTTCAGGTTTTGTGCCAGTTGGGGTGCTATACAGAAGATAAAAACCTACAGCTTTTGTTATTTGACTTCTTGGTCTGTTGAAGAAACAAATTACTTTGAGATAAAATATTAATTAATGTTGAACGTTATTAAATATTAATGTAATTTCCTCCAGCATAGGTTAAGTCAATAAAAGGGAAAGTCCTCAAACTTCAGTAGTAAAAGCTCTTTTGTGAAGATTTGGTGTTTGAAAATATAAAAATACCAGCACCTGTTTTTTATTATTATTATAATTTTTTTCTTTTTTTGGGCAAGTAAGCCAGGACTTTTTTCCCTCCAAAATCTCTTTTCTGCTTAGTTCTTAAAAAAGGGGTATATCATAACTTTTATTTTACGATATTAAATTGATTGATTCCGTTATGGGGGAGATATTTGTTCGCGATATTTTTTGTTATTAAAAATTTGCCGACCGGTCAATATATATAGGTATTGTACTGCTCCGTGATAGCGTTCATTTATTGACCTATATGTTATGAAGGAACCCATTCTGCTCGATGGCTTTCATTTGACTTAATTAAAAGTCAGGACAGCCTTGTACCGGCATTATACAGTCAACTCTCGACTTGTGGACACCCCGCTATTGCGGACACGCTCTATTACGGACAACATCAAGATCCCCGGTGAAATTTAAATAAACGCTATCACGGAGCAGTACGTTCATGAGATTCTGTTTAAAGTCAACTCTCGAGAAATGGTAACTGAATATGGGTGCAAAGGCATCGGCGGGGGGGGGGGGGGGAGTCACTTCATGGAATAACGTTTAAAGGGGATATCACCTAAATTTCACCATGTTTATCCCAAAATCCTCCGCTGCCCCGCCCAGGCGGTAAATAATGACCGGTCCCTAACGCACATCAAATTAATTTTTTAATTCACCTCTAACCCATGCCAAGACGACATATTGACAACCTGAGCAAAACTGAGCATCTCAATGCTAAATTCACATTCGTTTTATTAAATTTAAAAATATAATAATTCCTTTAGAACGGAGGAATTTGTTCAAGATTTTACTGACCTTAATTTATAAATCCGTTGTTCTGTTAGCTTGTATTTGAATCGCCACATATTGGGGTTTCATCCACTCAATTAAACGTTAGAACAATCTTGTGCAACATAATAGACAATGCCACAACGGTTATTAGAATCATAATAATCCTTGACTCCAGCCAGACTTGTTGACTCGCTGTAGGATAAAAGTAAAGTTGCTCTTGCTACCCAGGAAGTTGTATACGATTCCAAATTTGCGTTCTTTTGTCTACGGCACATCTAATTATGTTTTTAATTCACCTCTAACCCATGCCAGGACGAAATATTGACAACGGTGTGCAAAACTGAGTAACTCAAGCTAAATTCACATATTTTTAATTAAATTAAATAAACAATAAAAAAAAAGGAACAAAACGCACTTGACAGCACGGTTTACTTTTTGTCTTATCAAATATCATACCATGGCAAGGAACATAAAAATTACTTTATGTAGATGAGAAATATAGAGAGATCCCGTGGTGGGAAAGAGGGCTGGGATACCGTATTGTTTATAGCTCATCATAGGCTCTATCATTATGTAGCGTTTGGTCTTATATTAAATGAGTATTCTTGCATTTCATTTCGTGATTGCACTTTAAAGTTAGATTAATATTGCGGCCATTCACACTTGATATCAGTGGCTAATAAAAATTAACAGCAAAAATATTGCTTCATAGCTGTGCGTATTTCCCGAATTCGCCAGCAATATAACAAGGGGTTTATAGAAGAATTCAAATAAACTATTGTAAAAATTATGATTTGGGCATATGCAACTGACAACGAAAAGCTGCCGTATTTAAATAAGAAAATAATCGCTAATGCGTGAGGCGTGTAACAGACAAGAAGTACAATATATACAAGAAACGTGTTTACAGCAGATTTCTTCAATCTCAAGAAAATGTTTCCATTGTTACCATGGTGTTGTTGTTGTTGATGTGCAATCTGTGCTTGATGCCGCCGAACGATGAAGTAGATTTTTAAATATACACCAAAATTTACAACTAGAAAGGCGAAACTTAAAGGGGACGTGACATTATAAAATAAGTTTGAAATCCAAAACTGCGCGCTTGAAAATAAACCAGAAAATACCCAGATTAAAGTTACAATTCCGGTAACCCGAGGCGGTGTCACTACAGCTTGATACCTCAAATGTAGCTGAAGGGCGAGCAAGCGGTCCACTCCAATTGCTGTTGTGGTGTAAAATGAAACGCTGCACAAAAACACACTCAAAGATGTCAAAATAACAAGAAATGTATCATCCCCTTTTAAAATAGATGTTATAAAGAGGGGCTGAACAACTAAGCCAACAGCAAGGTCCGACACTGCAAGACTTGCCAGTAAAATGTTCGCCGGCGAATGCAAAGAAGGTGTCTTCCAAAGTGTTATTAAAATCGCAGCATTTCCGAACAGTGCAGTAAAACAGAGCAAAACATTCACTGCTACACACACTATGATGGTGTAATACAGCCTTTGGTCATAGTATTCCCTGTTTTCATTAACGTTTTCCACAAAACTGTTGTTGTCAGCATCGTTGAAAAGTCGAGAAATGTTTATGAGTTCCATTGCTGGTCGAAGGTTTTTCCTTTTTTTTCGAGTGCTGTATCTGAATCACTGTCAATCTGAATCTGTTATTTGCAGTTAAAAATGGATTCGACTTAATTCTGATTTGTATTGAGGTTGATTTATTATTAATGTTTTTACCCCCAGCGAAGTTAATATTAATAGCAAAAGTTCTTTTATGGGGGATTGGGTAGATAGCGCAATCTTCAATTCAGTTATGACGTGTAATGATTGATGCTCTAAGTAATGTTGAAATTCAAGCTGTGATTCGTCATACAACAATACTATATCTCAAATTATGTTATTCTCCGGATTTTTGTTGCAGCCTTTCATCGTACAGTTGGTATGTTTAACAAGTTTCTGTTTATTTGCAATGTTTGTTTGCTTGTTTGTTGATTGAAGGGCACAATGTAAACTACGTACTGTGACACTTGTACTGATTGTGTTTACCCCATCATTCCCCTTTTGTTATATTTGAAACTTCAAATTCTCTCATTAGCTATAATATTAAGCCTACAGGCTTTCATTATAATATACTTTTATTAAATTCGACTACTTTGTAGAAATCATAGTAGTACCCGTGCATATCAGTGCCATCCGATCTACCAGAGAAGAAGTAAGGGCCACTTTTTTTAATCCAGAAATATTATGTTTATAAATGATTGGCCATTAACCTTCGATGGACCGCGATGGACTAGCATCCATCCAGGGTGGATTAGGAATTTCTTAGCCGCTTAATGCTACAGGAACTAGACATTTTAAGTGCCAGCACTGAAAAGCCAGACGGATCCCTTGCATTAAAACATATAACTCCAGGACCACTCAAAAGAATCACGTTTGACTATGTTGGTTGTAATTGTTACAAAAACGTTCTTCTCACATAACTTTCTCTTTCCCACCCTCGTTCTACGTTGACAAAACTCTTTCCAACCAAACCGTATTTGCAGGTACCCACTTCGATAGGTGGAAAGGGGGCATTAATGATCGCACATGTATAACTTAAAGGTATTACAATTTTCCACCGTAGGAGGGGGTCAATGTCAATCTGTATGTCTTTGCCATATTCGTCACACTAAGTACGTAGTTATAACACTAATGAAAGAATTCAAATGTCATTTCATACACTCTTTCATATATCGTCATAAAACAGCACTCTGTACAGCAGATCAATAATTAAAAAGTTGTTTCATGGCTGTTCTTATCTCACGAACTCGCCAACAATACAATAAAGGATTTAGAGAAGAATTAAGTAAAGCCATTAAAACACTTGCAATATAAGCACTTTTCGATAAGCTAGCACCTCGCATTTGAGCTGTGCCCACAAAACAGTAAGGCATATAACAGCAAACAAGTAAAATGTACACTAGGAAAGTGTTTACAGCAGATTTCTTAAATCTTTCCACGCTAAAAATTGTTCCATTATTTGTTTCTTGATGTTGTTGTTGAATTTGTGCTTGGTGACGTCGAACAATAAGGTAGATCTTCGAATAAACAGCAAAGTTGCCAACAAGCAAGGTGTAAAATATTGCAGTCAGAGAAAGGTAGAATTCGTTATGAATCCAAAGCGAGAAGCTTGCGGCAAAGATACTTGAGAATACCCAAAGAGCAGTTATTACACAGGTCACACGAAACGATGTCACAACAGCTTTATATCTCAAATGTAACTGAAGGGCGAGCAAGCGGTCTACTCCAATTGCTGTTGTCGTTAGGAAAGAAGTAACGCACAGGAACGTTGTCATTATTGAAGAGATAACACTCACAAGAACTATTTGCGTCAAAAGGGTTGCTACAAATAAAGGAATAGCAACCAAGCCAACAGCAAGGTCTGATATAGCAAGACTTGCTAGTAGCATGTAACCAGCAGAATGCAAAGAAGGCGTCTTCCAAATTGTTATTAGTATCGCAGCGTTTCCAAAAACCGCCGTCAAGGACAAAATAACATCAATTACACACAAAGTAATCTTGTAATAAACATCTACATCTAACTCAGAACTGTTGTTACGGTGAAGAAAGTCTTTACTAGCGTTGTTCTTGTCAAACCTGCAAGAGGATCCAGTAAAATTCATCTCCATGACTGCTTCAGGTTTTGTGCCAGTTGGGGTACCATACAGAAGATAAAAACCTACAGCTTTTGTTATTTGACTTCTTGGTCTGTTGAAGAAACAAATCACTTTGAGATAAAATATTAATTAATGTTGAACGTTATTAAATATTAATGTAATTTCCTCCAGCATAGGTTAAGTCAATAAAAGGGAAAGTCCTAAAACTTCAGTAGAAAAAGCTCTTTTGTGAAGATTTGGTGTTTGAAAATATAAAAATATCAGCACCCATTTTTTTTTTGGGCAAGTAAGCCAGGACTTTTTTCCCTCCAAAATCTCTTTTCTGCTTAGTTCTTTTAAAAAGGGGTATATCATAACTTTTATTTTACGATATTAAATTGATTGATTCCGTTATGGGGGAGATATTTGTTCGCGATATTTTTTGTTATTGAAATTTGCCGACCAATCAATATATATAGGTATTGTACTGCTCCGTGATAGCGTTCATTTATTGACCTATATGTTATGAAGGAACCCATTCTGCTCGATGGCTTTCATTTGACTTAATTAAAAGTCAGGACAGCCTTGTACCGGCATTATACAGTCAACTCTCGACTTGTGGACACCCCGCTATTGCGGACACTCTCTATTACGGACAACATCAAGATCCCCGGTGAAATTTAAATAAACGCTATCACGGAGCAGTACGTTCATGAGATTCTGTTTACAGTCAACTCTCGAGAAATGGTAACTGAATATGGGTGCAAAGGCATCGGCGGGGGGGGGGGGGGGGGGGAGTCACTTCATGGAATAACGTTTAAAGGGGATATCACCTAAATTTCACCATGTTTATCCCAAAATCCTCTGCTGCCCCGCCCAGGCGGTAAATAATGACCGGTCCCTAACGCACATCAAATTAATTTTTTAATTCACCTCTAACCCATGCCAAGACGACATATTGACAACCTGAGCAAAACTGAGCATCTCAATGCTAAATTCACATTCTTTTTATTAAATTTAAAAATATTATAATTCCTTTAGAACGGAGGAATTTGTTCAAGATTTTACTGACCTTAATTTATAAATCCGTTGTTCTGTTAGCTTGTATTTGAATCGCCACATATTGGGGTTTCATCCACTCAATTAAACGTTAGAACAATCTTGTGCAACATAATAGACAATGCCACAACGGTTATTAGAATCATAATAATCCTTGACTCCAGCCAGACTTGTTGACTCGCTGTAGGATAAAAGTAAAGTTGCTCTTGCTACCCAGGAAGTTGTATACGATTCCAAATTTGCGTTCTTTTGTCTACGGCACATCTAATTATGTTTTTAATTCACCTCTAACCCATGCCAGGACGAAATACTGACAACGGTGTGCAAAACTGAGTAACTCAAGCTAAATTCACATATTTTTAATTAAATTAAATAAACAATAAAAAAAAAGGAACAAAACGCACTTGACAGCACGGTTTACTTTTTGTCTTATCAAATATCATACCATGGCAAGGAACATAAAAATTACTTTATGTAGATGAGAAATATAGAGAGATCCCGTGGTGGGAATGAGGGCTGGGATACCGTATTGTTTATAGCTCATCATAGGCTCTATCATTATGTAGCGTTTGGTCTTATATTAAATGAGTATTCTTGCATTTCATTTCGTGATTTCACTTTAAAGTTAGATTAATATTGCGGCCATTCACACTTGATATCAGTGGCTAATAAAAATTAACAGCAAAAATATTGCTTCATAGCTGTGCGTATTTCCCGAATTCGCCAGCAATATAACAAGGGGTTTAGAGAAGAATTCAAATAAACTATTGTAAAAATTATGATTTGGGCATATGCAACTGACAACGAAAAGCTGCCGTATTTAAATAAGAAAATAATCGCTAATGCGTGAGGCGTGTAACAGACAAGAAGTACAATATATACAAGAAACGTGTTTACAGCAGATTTCTTCAATCTCCAGAAAATGTTTCCATTGTTACCATGGTGTTGTTGTTGTTGATGTGCAATCTGTGCTTGATGCCGCCGAACGATGAAGTAGATTTTTAAATATACACCAAAATTTACAACTAGAAAGGCGAAACTTAAAGGGGACGTGACATTATAAAATAAGTTTGAAATCCAAAACTGCGCGCTTGAAAATAAACCAGAAAATACCCAGATTAAAGTTACAATTCCGGTAACCCGAGGCGGTGTCACTACAGCTTGATACCTCAAATGTAGCTGAAGGGCGAGCAAGCGGTCCACTCTAATTGCTGTTGTGGTGTAAAATGAAACGCTGCACAAAAACACACTCAAAGATGTCAAAATAACAAGAAATGTATCATCCCCTTTTAAAATAGATGTTATAAAGAGGGGCTGAACAACTAAGCCAACAGCAAGGTCCGACACTGCAAGACTTGCCAGTAAAATGTTCGCCGGCGAATGCAAAGAAGGTGTCTTCCAAAGTGTTATTAAAATCGCAGCATTTCCGAACAGTGCAGTAAAACAGAGCAAAACATTCACTGCTACACACACTATGATGGTGTAATACAGCCTTTGGTCATAGTATTCCCTGTTTTCATTAACGTTTTCCACAAAACTGTTGTTGTCAGCATCGTTGAAAAGTCGAGAAATGTTTATGAGTTCCATTGCTGGTCGAAGGTTTTTCCTTTTTTTTTCGAGTGCTGTATCTGAATCCCTGTCAATCTGAATCTGTTATTTGCAGTTAAAAATGGATTCGACTTAATTCTGATTTGTATTGAGGTTGATTTATTATTAATGTTTTTACCCCCCTGCGAAGTTAATATTAATAGCAAAAGTTGTTTTATGGGGGGATTGGGTAGATGCCCGCAATCTTCAATTCATTTATGACGTGCAATGATTGATGCTCTAAGTAATGTTGAAATTCAAGCTGTGATTCGTCATACAACAATACTATATCTCAAATTATGTCATTCTGCGGATTTCTGTTCAGCCTTTCATCATACAGTTGGTATGTTTAACAAGTTTCTGTTTATTTGCAATGTTTGTTTGCTTGTTTGTTGATTGAAGGGCACAATGTAAACTACTGTGACACTTGTAATTGTGTTTACCCCATCATTCATCTTTGTATTTGAAACTTCAAATTCTCTCATTAGCTATAATATTAAGCCTACAGGCTTTCATTATAATATACTTTTATTAAATTTGACTACTTTGTAGAAATCATAGTAGTACCCGTGCATATCAGTGCCATCCGATCTACCAGAGAAGAAGTAAGGGCAACTTTTTCAAACCAAAAGTATTATGTTTATAAATGATTGGCCATTTAACCTTCGATGGACCGCGATAGACTAGCATCCACCCAGGGTGGATTAGGAATTTCTTAGCCGCTTTATGCTACAGAAACTAGAAATTTTAAGTGCCAGCACTGAAAAGCCATCTGAATCCAGACAGATCCCTTGGATTAAAACATATAACAATTATAGGACCACTCAAAATAATCACGTTTGACTATGTTGGTTGTAATTGTTACAAGAACGTTCTTTTCACACAACGTTTCCTTTCCCACCCTTGTTCCACGTTGACAAAACACTTTCCAACCAAACCGTGCTTGCAGGTACCCGCTTCGATAGATGGACAGGGGGCATTAATGATCACACATGTATAACTTAAAGTTATTACAATTTTTACCGTAGTTTTGGGTCAATGTCAATCTGTATGTCTTTGCCATATTCGTCACACACTAAGTACGAAGTTGCTCATATAAACACTAATGAAAGAATTCAAGTGTCATTTTATACACTCTTTCATATATCGTCAATATTCGTCATCAAACAGCACTCTGTACATGTACATGAAAGTTGTACATGTACATCAGATAGAAAGATAAATTGTTTTAATAATTAATAATTTAGGTATATCAGTTCAAGGGTCAATACACTTATTAAGTAATTTATTTTCAATCCCGTTTAAACGGTCCGATCAAAATAGCAAATTAGGACTTCGGGACGGACAAAAAGTGTAATTCCTTAGGTATTCAGTAATTGTTATACACATGCGCAATGGAGCTAAAGAATTATCAAGGGACACCCTGTACTACCTGGTATCTAAGCAACTAAATGCGGAACTTGCCAAGCAAGCATCCAGTTTTAAACTTGTTTTAAATAACTTTGTGCCGCTCTGCCTCACGTTTCATAAACGTTGCAAAACGTTTCGATAACTTTATGACTAACACTACAATATTGCACGGGTCCTGACGAAAGATTAATATCTCTATACTCTCGTAATATCCTGTTTTGATTTCACTTCTTACATCTTATAGAAGCAGAGGTACTACTCTTGCCGTGAGACAAAAACCGGTGAAAGAAACATTTTTAATTACGCTCGTGACTGCGCTTATTTATTCAGTAGAATTGCCTTCGCTTGCCTAACAAACATTCTATCACACATTGAACATTCCAACGAGTATTTGCCCATCGTAACTACGTACAGGGCCTTTCACCACTTATACTAACTCTTTGTATCGTGGAAGCAGAGGTATTATTCTTGTCGTGACGCTAGCGCTTTTCATACATCGAAATATGAAATCACGTATTTCGGAGCGTGTTTTAATTAAAATTATCAACAGACAATCACTTTTGCTCGCGTGATTATCTTTCGGCTCACATTAAAATTTGCAGGAATTCTCGGCGCGTCATTTTGTTAGATATCATGATTGTTTCTTTGACTACAGAGTTTTTTGCTGTTGTAAACACCTTCGACAGCCTTGTAGGAGCGGTGATTTATTTCCTGTCATGACAAAAACATTCGCTTGCACAAAAAGAAGCAAGCGTACTCGGCGCATCATTTAAAATCATTTTCTTTCCTTGACTACAGAGTTTTTCGCTGTTACAAAAGGCTTTGTAAAACTTTGTAGAAGCGGAGATTTAATTCTTGCTGCGAAGTTAATGAATCATCGAATGATAAAATCTGGTCGGCGCGTGTTGACACTCGCTAGATCAAAAAATAGGTCACCAAGGGTGACATGAGTCTAATGCCGTATGGCATAGTGATACAGATTGCGTGGTTTTCGTAAGCCGGTTAAAATTGGTTAGAGGTTTGTGTTCGGGAGTTTAATTTAAAATGCTTATAGCAAGCTAGGGGCATCGTGGATGATTATGGATGAAAACGAAACAGTCATAAATGTTATATGCTTCACAAAATTTAAAGTATGAACAGGAGTTGATGTTACTTCTTCCGTATTGTCCGTAAAAGCAGAAACGATTAAACATTTGGACAAGATTGCGTGACGATTTACAAAAAGCATGTTCATTACAACAAGGGTTGAAGAACTTCACATCGTTTTCTTTCAGATTTTTCACCATTTTGATGATGACTCTTGAATCAGATTTTGCAATAAAAGCACTTGAAATAGTGACTGTTACTCCATTGTACTGTAAGCACTTAGTGACAGATTTTCCTAAAAACGGGTGTAAATGCTCACGTCAATATAATGATGACCTTTTGAACGCTGGAAACTAGGCAATTATTATCGAGCTACCATACACAGGAGCGAAGACTGTTTATCATGATGTTACATGTAACTTTTCAAGATTTTAACGCATGATACTCATCGTACACCGTATGATGTACAAATTTCGCGAATCATCACTTCCATATCAATGTAACCATTTTATGATTTTTCTAGCTGTAAGAAGAACTTAAGTGTCATGGTCAGAAAAAATCAAAGAAATCAAAGAAATTTTGGCCACAGCCAAAAACTCATACTTTGTCAGTTTGAGGGCCTAGGTATGTAACTGAAAGATATGAAGTTAGTTTTTCGAAATATTCAAATTTACGGCAGAAAACCACAAATAACGGTAATCGTATCGGAAGCTCAAATTTCACTTCTCGACAATCCGAAATTTCACGCTTTTCAGCTTCTTGCTACCCAGACGTTTCAACCGCTGTAAACCTTTCCTTACCTTAGTTGCATAGATTGACTCTTCCTTTATTGAAATATAGTTAGTATTTTTATCTCTGATTATTTCTGAGCCAGCTGAGCCTCGATTAAGTAGACACATTTTTCTCATTTAGGAAAAAGGCTAAAATAATCCAAATTCAGTGAGGAAAAAAGCTGACCGGTAGTGCTTCAAATCTTCTGATATTTTAGCCAAAGAGAGTCCAGTCGTTGAATTTTAGGTTTATGGTTTCAAAAGTGTAGGATCTAGTAGCAGTTTTTAACAAAGGTCGATCAAAGGTCGACAAAATTACAATTCCGCGGCTTTGAAAAGAACAACTGAAACACGTGACACGAAACACGCAATAGAGTAATTTGTATATTTTTTGGGCAAAGACAACACGGTAAAATTAGCCTTGAAGTTTTATACGTTTGAGACTTTAGAAAAATAGTATTTATCCTAAAGATTGCCTACAATAGAAGAAATACCAAAAATAACAGCACTTGAACTCTCCCTGATGTTCGTCACGCACGAGCGACTTGGAGCGGCGAATGACAAAAATATTTTCCATTGATTCAAAGTAAGCCATATTCTGAAAAAAGAAAAATCTATTTTCTTTAAACTTTGCCCACAAATCTGTCTTAACTAAAAAACGAAACAGCTTTCATATTTGCAAGTATCGTAAGATATATGTTTTAATATTTTATTCATTTAGACCACAACCGGCCTATTTTTAGCAATGGCGACAACTGAAAATCGAGTCACCGCTTCAAAAATTTATGCTCCAATTTTAGGAATTGTCTTAACTCTCCTGGAATAAATTGGACCTTTATCTGTATAAAGCACGCAATTTTGGTTCGTTAAAAAGAAACAAACAATACGGAATATTTTTGATTTGAAGTGTACTTGGCCATCTGACGCCAACGGCTCGAAAAAATTGCACATTTTCAACGGGTCATTGCGCAAAAGTCCAACTACTTCCGCATTACATTTGTTTCCATACCAACTAAGAAGAAGTCAAAGAGTATGGAAATGGAAAAATATGTTGTGGTTTAAGCGAGCTTTTAGTGCAACCAGGCGGCAACTTGGCTTATGTTGCGAACATGTTTTGTTTACATTGCAACAGCGGGCAGTTGCTCAAGCGAAAAGAATTTAGCATAAACAACACAATATTTCGTAAACATTGTAACTTTACAAAACTTTATATCCGCTCACACAATAAAACATCATTTAAAACTCGAAAACCTTAGCAGCTAGCGAGTCAGCAAAAAAAAAATACTGTCGCCTACCTGCAAGCCGGTGAGACAACAAAATTCATTGTCAGGTCCGCCATGGCCATGTTATTGGATTCCACATTTCTTTCTGGTTTTCGTCAACCATAGTATCCGCAGAAAGATTCAAACGGTAAACATAACACACATAACATAACATTGAACATACCACATGATTGTGATAACTGAAACAAATGAAAGAAAGTTGCGGGCAACACATCCCAAGAAATCAATCGATCACAACAGATCGGCTTGAACAGTTGATTGAAAGTTGCGTCACGCAATCTAACCTGAATCCAACTGCCTTATGGGCGAACTGAATAATTATTGTCCAAGAATCGGACTGTCCAAAATATCGGCTCTAAATATTTTTAACAGATGTATAAGTCCTCGTGTGCACCATTTTGGTATGTTTATTAGAAATGAAGCTTACGTATTAAGCTGAAAACGTATTTAGCTAAAAGAAAACTCAAACAGTCCTATTCGCGGACGGGTTTTTTCATTCCCTGGTTGGGCGGGTTCGTTAAGGGGGGGGGGGGGTGTAATAGAGCTCAATTGACCTCATCATCTATTCCTTCTTACGGAGAAAGAAGTAGGGTGGAAATTATCAGAAGGATAGAAAAACCTTGCACATTTTCTGGCCACACTAAAAATATAGCCAACGAAAAAGTGAACAAGACATTTTTGCCTAGAAAAATTTTCCACTCAGCCATTAAAGGAAATCTATAAGCTTATACTACCGTAATGTGAGATACGTTTACAAACCTGATCTTGTCGGCCATGTGCACATTTAGCACATCTCTGCTTCTAATGTTTTTTTTATCACCACGGTGAGTGGGATATTAGAAAGGCCCGTGCTGTTTTGAATATTTCCTATGAAAAACTAGAATGGCGATGCTTGGGACTTATATAATTTCGCCTTTCTTTGATGAAGACAATCCAAATACACCTGCTCTTGCAAAAACTAGTTCGTGCTCTAACAGAAATGCCACGAAATTAAATGGTTTGCTATAAGATCATTGCAGTCTCCAAGACGAACGAGCTCCGCCGGTTATCCCCCTCGATTGCCGCAACTTCCTCTATACTTTGAAGTGTGAAACAAAAAGCGCAACTCCTCCATTTGTTTTGTAAGTTGATAATGCTTCGCGAGAACAACAACAAAGTATGAATGACAAGTGCGTGGCGGCGTGGTTTGTAAAGACTTATTTTTGTTCCACTTTTTATTTATTTCTTACTTACCTTTATCGTTTACTAGAACAATTTATTATTTTGAAAAAGCGGGTTTTTTTGTATTTGAAAAGCGAGCCTAAAATTTCAAATTTGGAAGCATCCAGATGTAGATGTACAGGAAGTGGTCGAAAACAAGAAATCAAACAAATACGTCGGTCAAAAATATTTACAGCCCATATTTTGGACAGTCCGATTCTTGGACAATAATTATTCAGTTCGCCCATAAGGCAGTTGGATTCAGGTTAGATTGCGTGACGCAACTTTCAATCAACTGTTCAAGCCGATCTGTTGTGATCGATTGATTTCTTGGGATGTGTTGCCCGCAACTTTCTTTCATTTGTTTCAGTTATCACAATCATGTGGTATGTTCAATGTTATGTTATGTGTGTTATGTTTACCGTTTGAATCTTTCTGCGGATACTATGGTTGACGAAAACCAGAAAGAAATGTGGAATCCAATAACATGGCCATGGCGGACCTGACAATGAATTTTGTTGTCTCACCGGCTTGCAGGTAGGCGACAGTATGTTTTTTGCTGACTCGCTAGCTGCTAAGGTTTTCGAGTTTTAAATGATGTTTTATTGTGTGAGCGGATATAAAGTTTTGTAAGGTTACAATGTTTACGAAATATTGTGTTGTTTATGCTAAATTGGTTTCGCGTGAGCAACTGCCCGCTGTTGCAATGTAAACAAAACATGTTCGCAACATAAGCCAAGTTGCCGCCTGGTTGCACTAAAAGCTCGCTTAAACCACAACATATTTTTCCATTTCCATACTCTTTGACTTCTTCTTAGTTGGTATGGAAACAAATGTAATGCGGAAGTAGTTGGACTTTTGCGCAATGACCCGTTGAAAATGTGCAATTTTTTTGAGCCGTTGGCGTCAGATGGCCAAGTACACTTCAAATCAAAAATATTCCGTATTGTTTGTTTCTTTTTGACGAACCAAAATTGCGTGCTTTATACAGATAAAGGTCCAATTTATTCCAGGAGAGTTAAGACAATTCCTAAAATTGGAGCATAAATTTTCGAAGCGGTGACTCGACGTTTTTTCCTATTTTCAGTTGTCGCCATTGCTAAAAATAGGCCGCCGGTCGTGGTCCAATTGAATGTAATTCTTAAAAAAATATTTCTTGCGATATTTGCAAATATGAAAGCTGTTTCGTTTTTTAGTTAAGACAGATTGGTGGGCAAAGTTTAAAGAAAATAGATTTTTCTTATTTCAGAATATGACTTACTTTGAATCAATGGAAAATATTTTTGTCATTCGCCGCTCCAAGTCGCTCGTGCGTGACGAACATCAGGGAGAGTTCAAGTGCTGTTATTTTTTGTATTTCTTCTATTGTAGGCAATCTTTAGGATAAATACTATTTTTCTAAAGTCTCAAACGTATAAAACTTCAAAGCTAATTTTACCGTGTTGTCTTTGCCCAAAAAATATACAAATTACTCTATTGCGTGTTTCGTGTCACGTGTTTCAGTTGTTCTTTTCAAAGCCGCGGAATTGTAATTTTGTCGACCTTTGATCGACCTTTGTTAAAAACTGCTACTAGATCCTACACGTTTGAAACCATAAACCTAAAATTCAACGACTGGACTCTCTTTAGCTAAAATATCAGAAGATTTGAAGCACTACCGGTCAGCTTTTTTCCTCACTAAATTTGGATTATTTTAGCCTTTTTCCTAAATGAGAAAAATGTGTCTACTTAATCGAGGCTCAGCTGGCTCAGAAATAATCAGAGATAAAAATACTAACTATATTTCAATAAAGGAAGAGTCAATCTATGCAACTAAGGTAAGGAAAGGTTTACAGCGGTTGAAACGTCTGGGTAGTAAGAAGCTGAAAAGCGTGAAATTTCGGATTGTCGAGAAGTGAAATTTGAGCTTCCGGTACGATTACTGTTATTCGTGGTTTTCTGCCGTAAATTTGAATATTTCGAAAAACTAACTTCATATCTTTCAGTTACATACCTAGGCCCTCAAACTGACAAAGTATGAGTTTTTGGCTGTGGCCAAAATTTCTTTGATTTTTTCTGACCATGACACTTAAGATCTCTGAGAGTCGTAAAAGCATGAAATTCGATTTCAGTGTATGGCAAAGGCCGGGACAGTGTAATACTGCAAAGCGGCCAAACAAACGCATTTTGATTTAGTCGCGTAACTTGATTTACATTTATCCATGTACATCTTTTATTTTTGAAGGTTTTTGTTTGCACTGTAAAGAAAAAATTGGTCAAAATTCGAATGACTTAAATACAAAAACCGAGGTAAAGTTTTCTATTTTTTAAAACAAAATAAATATTTGGTCGCATTGTGTAAATAAACGCGAGTCGCCGTCGAAATATTTTTTCTCAAAGACGTCTTGCTTTTTAAGCAAGACGAAAACACAAGTGCTTAACTGAACTGAAAACGAAGATTTATTTTCACAAAAAGCTTACAAATGTCTTAACTGGAAAATTATTTCGTCCTGTTCAAGTGTTGAATAATCGTGACTTGAGAAAGAACTTTTAATTATGCGTGGGAACACGTGTCGCTGATTGGCTGTTTTTAATTGAAACTAATCGTGCGTGTCCGTACGGAGTCCGTTCTTGCAGCTGATCATTGTTTTCTACATTACAGCGAACGATTATCGATCCCGAACCATTCCCTTGGGATTGCTAACAGCTTTTTTCATATAACAAAGAGTCTAATGCGCATGCGCAAAGCGCACGCAAGCATTAGACTCAACAAAAACAATCGCTCGCAAAAATGTAGCAAGCATACTCGGTGCATCATTTTAAAATCATTTTCTTTTTTTTGACTACAGAGTTTTTCACTGTTATAAACGGCTTTGTAAACTTTGTTTAAGTGAGATTTAATTCTTGCTGCGACTTTTTAGTGAGAGATCGGAAGATAAAATCTGGTCGGCGCGTGTTGATTCGACCAGCTGAATTGGACCGGCTGGATTAAACAAAAAATTCCGCTCACAAAAATATTGCAAGCATATTATTATAAACTGGCGCATCGATTCAATCTAAATCGTGAATTGTTTTATTAACTATAGAGGTTTTACTGTTTTTAACGTCTTCGTAAACTAAGGAGGGGAGAGATGTAGTGTTGTGACATCTGTCAATCATACGAGCACGCGGTCGAAAGGAACTCCCGCTTCCCTTGTAGTCGTCGCGAGCATGAGGCAATAAATCAGACTTGTGTTCAACTTGCGGTGGTTTTATTTAAACGGTACAACACCACAGTACCCTCGTATTAATAAGCATAGATCGCTATGTTTCTATCAAGCATCCCTTGAGGTACCGGACTATTGTCACCAAACAACGGATGAAAACTGGTCTTCTTTTAGCCTGGACCATCGGACTTCTTGTGACCATTCACGAACTTGTCTTGGCTGTTATCGACATTGGAACAGAACTTTACTTACAATTTTTGAAAGTAAAGGACGTTGTACTGATCATTCTCGGCTTATTTGACATTGCTGTTATCACCTACACTTATTGCTATGTTTTCTCAGAATCTCGACGTCAGAAAAAACGTCTCCAAACCGAACAGCTGTCCTGAGAAGAAGAAGCTAAAAGGTTGAAGAAAGACAACAAAGCGGCCAACACTCTAACTATTATTCTGGCTGCTTTAGTATTAACTAATATTCCAGCAATAATTTTAGGTGTAGTCATAACTTCTACGGATAATATCATACAACCACATACTATAAGCGTTTTGTGGAGCTGGATTTCTACTTTTGGTCAATTAGGAAATCTGTTTGATCCTATTATTTTCTTTTGGCGCGTGAAGAAGCTGCGCCGCGCTATGCTCGAGATTGTACATTATAGACAGCCAGAAAACAGCCCGCCACCAATAGAGATGATAGAAATTAAACGCTATCGACCTGAAATTAAGGCTACCAGTTGTGAAGCTTTCTCGACGGCCATACAAAGACAAGAACCAGTTTTAGTTTCATTCCGTGATATGCAACCCGAAGAAATTGTTCATATCGAGGAAACCGAAGTATAAATCGTCTACGTAGTATAATATTTGTGCACAGCCTGTATGTAAAAAAAAATATATATATTATTTTTAAATAAAGCTTGAAGTCGTCATTTTGTAACAACATATACAACCAGCTCGTTAAAACCGTCGAGTTTTTTTTTTTACCCAAGCTTTCTTTGAACTAGGAGGCACGAAGGCCAAGCCAATTTGGTGTGCAATCTCAAATGTTTTTTTTTCCACACGTGTTATGATCAGGCTTAAATTGAAAAGTGTTTCAGAAATTTTTCTTCTCTTTTCCGGGGATCTGGATTTTGTCCGTAATAGCGAGTGTCCGCAATTGCGGGGTGTCTGCAAGGCGAGAGTTGACTGTACAGTCAACTGTCGTTATAGCGGACACGCTCGGGGCGTCGTTTAGTGTCCGTTATAGCGAAAGTCCGTAATAGCGGGAGTCATTTCCAGTCAAACCTCTTTCACCGGGGATCTGGATTTTGTTCGTAATAGCGAGTGTCCGCAATAGCGGGGTGTCCGCAAGGCAAGAATTGACTGTATTGAGTTCTTTTGTCTAAGGGACCGGTCATTATTTATCGCCTAGGGGGGGGAGCGGAGGATTTTTTTGGGGGGGTGGGGGTGGTCACTTGAATTATTGATGAACAGAAGGGGGGATCAGTCGTAACTGAGAGCCCAAAAAGGGGGATCACTGAAGATTTTGGAAGGATTCAGATGCAGGACCACTCAAATCTGTTTGGATGATGCACGTTTAAGAGCATACAAAATTAACGCGCCTTTTCTACTGGGAGATGATTGCATTTGCAGTATCAATTTGTTCTAACACAACTTTTTTTATAAAGCAGAAACTTTCATACTGGGGAATGTGCACATTTTAATTTATATCCAGAACGTTTTGTGCTAACACGTGTATATATCCTTTAAAACGTTCTTAGCTTATTTTCATCTTTGAACCATAACTCCTGAAGACTGAAACATTGTGAAATAGCATGTTTGTTTAACGTGAAGCATTGGTCGCCTCTCCTGGGGGTCGATCAGCACATTTGTAAACCTGTAGGAGCGGACTTAGGTTCCGTCTGCAGCGCAGTGATTCGTCTTTGTGTTTTTTCGAAATAGGCGAACTCGTCGCCTTCGAATGCAACTCTTTATTATATCTGAAATGAACTTATTAACGTTCTCACTCTTTAGAAAAGTATTCTCTTTGTTTGTTTTTCTATCTTATCACGTTTAGCGCCAATCGCATTTTTTATTGTTCAAGCAGCTAATTCCTGAACCCAGATTACTTGCGACGCAACATAGACTCGTAAATCTGTTGGCAATGCTGTTAAAAAACTTCAATTCCGTGAAGTGTTGGTTTGGCAGAAGATATTTTTTCCAGGGCTCCAGAAATGGTAACCGAATTTGGGTGCAAAGGCATCGGCGGTGGGGGTGGGGGGTTGGAATCACGAAAGTTATCAATAGTAATGAGGGGGGATCACTTCGTGGAATAACGTTTAAAGGGGATATCAGCTAAATTTCACCATAATAATCCTTGACTCCAGCCAGACTTGTTGACTCGCTGTTGGATAAAAGTAAAGTTGCTCTTGCTACCCAGGAAGTTGTATACGTTCTTTTGTCTACGGCACATCTAATTAATTTTTTAATTCACCTCTAACCCATGCCAGGACGAAATATTGACAACGGTGTGCAAAACTGAGCAACTCAAGCTAAATTCACATATTTTTAATTAAATTAAATAAACAATAAAAAAGGGAACAAAACGCACTTGACAGCACGGTTTACTTTTTGTCTTATCAAATATCATACCATGGCAAGGAACATAAAAATTACTTTATGTAGATGAGAAATATAGAGAGATCCCGTGGTGGGAAATAGGGCTGGGCAAGAAAGAGGGCAAGAAAGAGGGTACTTATTTTCCTGTAAGATTTCTTGTATGCTTACTTCTTGGTCAAAATATATTTTATAACTTTCATTACATGTTTTTAAATTGATTGATTCCGTTATAGCGAAGATATTTGCTTGCGATATCCATTTTTGTTATTGAAACTTGCCGACCAGCCAACAGATCTATTGACTTATATGTTATGAATGTACCCATTCTGCTCAATAGCTTTCATTTGAATGGTCAAACATTGGGGTTTCATCGACAAAATTAAAAGTTAGGACAACCTTGTGTGGCATAATAAACAGAACCTGACATGAAAGTACTGCTCGACAGCGTTCATTTAAATGGTCATACAATAGGGTTTCTTGGACTAAATTAAAACTTAGAACAACTTTTTCAGTACAACAAAATAGACAAAAGCTCCCTTAATTAAATTAATATATTTTACTTCAGCAAGACTTGTTGACTCACTGGGACATAAGCAAAGTTATACTCTTGCTATCTACAACCATCGTCAGAAGTGTTGGCACGATTACCAAATAATTCCTTCTCTCCCCCCTCCCCTTCTCAATGTTGAGCTCCCGAACATATTGCACAGACAATCCTTAGCCACAATGGGTTTTACATTGAAAGGGGGAAGGGGGGCTCTTAAAATGTTTGTGTGCACCATTGAGAAAGTTTAAGCGTCAAGTATACGCATATTTTATCTTCTTAGCGTACGCGTTCCAACTACTTCTGACTAGGGTTGTAGGTGGTTATAATACAGTACGCTACCGACATTGCTGATCCTTGCAGTATACAGGATGCGTATTACATATGAACCTGGTAAATGGACCTGTTGGTCACCAAAATTCTCTCTGTAGCCCAGTGGTTAGAGCGCCCGCCCGGTGTTAGGAAAGTCGTGAGTTAGATTCCCATCGCAGACTCAGATATTTTCTTTGTCCCAGACTTGTTCACGATTTTATTGACTTATTCTTATGAATCCGTCTTTCTGTTCAATAGGTTTTATTTGCTTGGCGACATATTGGGGCTTCATCCACTAAATTAAACGTTAGAACTATCTTTACACATAATGAGCAATACCACAACGGTAATTAGAATCATAATAATATTTGACTCCAGCAAGATTTGTTGACTTACTGTATGGATAAAAGTAAAGTTGCCCTTGCTACCCAGGCAGTCCTATACAATCCCAATATTGCGTTCTTTTGTCTACAGCACATCTAATTAATTTTTAAACTCGCCTCTAACGCATGCCAGGACGAAATATTGACCGGTGTGCAAAACTGAGCAACTCAAGCTAAATTCACATATTTTTAATTAAATTAAAAAAAATACAATAAAAAAAAGGAACAAAACGCATTTGACAGCACAGTTTATTTTTTGTCTTATCAAATATCATACCATGGCAAGGAACATAAAAATTACTTTATGTAGATGAGAAATATAGAGAGATCCCGTGGTGGGAATGAGGGCTGGGATAACGTATTGTTTATAGCTCATAGGCTCTATCATTATGTATCGCATGGTCTTATATTAAATGAGTATTCTTCTTTTCATTTCCTGATTGCACTTTAAAGTTAGATTAATATTGCGGCCATTCACACTTGATATCAGTGGCTAATAAAAATTAACAGCAAAAATATTGCTTCAAAGCTGTGCGTATCTCCCGAATTCGCCAGCAATATAACAAGGGGTTAAGGGAAGAATTTAAATAAACTATTGTAGAAATTATGATATAAACATATGCAACTGACAACGAAAAGCTGCCGTATTTAAATAAGAAAATGATAATCGCTAATGCGTGAGGCGTGTAACAAACAAGAAGTACAATATATACAAGAAACGTGTTTACAGCAGATTTCTTCAATCTCCAGAAAATGTTTCCATCGTTTCTAGGTTGATGGTGGTGTTGATGTGTAATCTGTGTTTGATGCCGCCGAACAATGAGGTAGATTTTCAAATAAACACCAAAATTTACAACTAGAAAGGCGAAACTTAACGGGGACGTGACATTATAAAATACGTTTGAAATCCAAAACTGCGCGCTTGAAAATAAACCAGAAAACACCCAGATAAAAGTTACAATTCCGGTAACCCGAGGCGGTGTCACTACAGCTTCATACCTCAAATGTAGCTGAAGGGCGAGCAAGCGGTCCACTCCAATTGCTGTTGTGGTGAGGAAGGAAACGCTGCACAAAAACACGCTCAAAGGTGTCAAAATAACAAGAAATGTAGCATCCTGTATTAAAATAGTTGTTATAAAGATAGGCTGAACAACTAAGCCAACAGCAAGATCCGACACTGCAAGACTTGCCAGTAAAATGTTTGGCGGCGAATGCAAAGAAGGTGTCTTCCAAAGTGTTATTAAAATCGCACCGTTTCCGAACAGCGCAGTAAAACAGAGCAAGGCATTCACTGCTACACACACTACGATCGTGTAATAAAGCCTTTGATCATAGTATTCGCTGTTTTTAGTAACGTTTTTCACAGAACTGTTGTTGACAGCATCGTTGAAATATCGAGAAATGTTTATGAGTTCCATTGTTGTTAGAAGGTTTTTTTTCCTTTTTTCTGAGTGCTGTATCTGAGTCACATTTACACTCAGTTTTGCTACTTTCAGTTAAAAATGGATTCAACTCAATTCTAATTTGTTTTGAGGATGAATTGATTTATTATTCATGTTTTTGCCCCCAGCGAAGTAAATGTCAATAGCAGGGAAAATAATTAAACTTTTACAAAAGAGTTCTTTAATGGAGGATTGGGTAGATGCACGTAATCTCCAATTTAGTTATGAGATGTAATGATGGTTTCTTTAAGTAATGTTGAAATTCAAGCTGTGATTCGTTATACAACAATTCTATATGTAGTAGATAAAATATGAGCGGGAGATCTGTATGGGCAGTTACAATGGCGAGCCGATGGGCGAGCCAGTGTAAACGTCCATACAGATCGGACGCGAATATTTTATTCTACTTTTGAAATGAAAACAATAAATTGAATGCAAAGTATTGTTATGCGAATCAGTAGAGATCTGTATCAAGAGTTAATACATGACGATCTTAGCCCTAAAAAAAATTCTGTCCAGGAGGTCTTTTAATCTTGTACATAACTTGTCACCGCATGCCAGGAAATGTGAAATGAAACCGGTCCTAGTTGTGTGTACGTGATCTGTTTCTTGTGTCACGCAGTTTCTGCTTTCGCGGTTTCGAAACGTGCCGGTGAATCTTCTTTAAGGATATTATTTGCTAAATTGTCGATATCGGCATCATTTGCGACCTTAAATCGATGATAAATGTTTCATAAGTTTTTCGGGCAACGCGGTCAAGTTTGAGTCGGCGTTTTGGTGTTTTTGTATCAGCTATACGACATTGGATATCCGACGGACAGCCGAAAGTATAAGTGGACTGTGGTAAGTTACAAATGTAAAAGCGAGTCAACGAAAATAATATCGGTAAAAGCGAGATCAACAGTAATTTCCGCCGCGGAAACAAGTTGAATGTATGAAGATTGGGGCTTTCACGGAGTCGATTGTTGTAGTCTTCACGACATGAATTGAGTAGCATTGTTACCAATTTTAAAAGTGTTTTTATCGCATTTTTGTGACATGTTCCTCGCTACACTGCAAAACTCGTATGGGTGAATGCGAAACAGGAAAGTCATGCAAGATTGTGCAAGGGTTTTGTCTAATAAACGAAAAGAGATTCGGCATTTTCGTCTAATGGTTACTGTTGCCGGGTTAATTTATTCTGGCGGGAAATACGAGGTAACGCAATTCGCAAGCAGCGCGGCTCGCCGCCGATCATCCAAGATAGAAGCAAGACAAACACCGCAGCACAATGGTAAGTTGTATTTTTTTTATTTGTGGAATACAAACTTGAGCTTGGGTTTTCAGTTTCACTATAGCCTGTTCCAGGCGTTCGGTTAGTTAGGAAGCGCGATAAACGGCGTGCGAAAAAAAATTAGGGGTGGGTGGCGCCCGGGGGGGGGACTCCCATATTAAAGGGACGGGGATGCTCGTCGGAAATTTTGAAAAGAACCCCTAAAAGAGACCAATCTGGGCGTGGCTCGCTATTTTAGACCCCTAAAAGATACCAAAATTCTGAGAAAAAAAACTTATATTGGTATATTTCTTCGTGTGTAACCCTAAACGAGACCCTGACGGCTAAAAATATTGTCATTTTCTTGCATTTTCCCCAGAACACCCTAAGCGAGACCCAAATCCGAAATTTATACCCCTAAGCGAGACGACGAGCATCCCCGTCACTCTCATATGGGAGTCCCCCCCGGGGGGTGGCGGGGAGAAGAACGAGCGAGGGAACGCCTGTGAGCATTCATAACAAAAGGTCTTTCCGCCCACTTTTAGATCTCCGACAGGGCCCGCGTAACATGAGCGCAGACATTTGCAGCTTGTGGTTTTCAGTTGTCAGTTTTAATTAGATTTCTGACAGATTTCCCGGGAAATATGATCTCTAAAGTTCTTCCACGTTGGGAAATCCGCGCTATGTCTGCGTTTCGATGTCTGTGTACTCGGAGTTTTCTGCAAGTGATTTGTCAGTTCACCCTTCAACGTTTTGTAGGTTTTGTCAAAAAAATGTGAAGTGCCAAGGGAACAAGCTACCGAGAGTTTCTTTATTTAGTTCTGTTTCAAACAAGGATTTAGTTGGGTTTTCTGGAGCCGATAGTTTGGTGTTGGCCGACCTCGCAATTTCTTTTGGACATGAACTGAAGCCCGACCCAAGTTTTTCTGAAATTTGCTGTTTAACCTGTGCAAGAACACTTGCACGAACGCATGCAAGCGTTCAAAAATTATTCTCGGGGATTGTTGAACGAGAAACGTCTAAAAAGCGCCGACGGGAGAAACTCCCTCCGCGAAGCGCACACACACGTCAGGAAATGGATTTGTAAATAAAGGTGACGGGCCTACACGACTCCTACTCCTATGTTCGTGACATTTGTACCTTTGCCGTTCAATGTTAAATTTGGTCTTTCGACCTTATTTGCTTCTGACTTCTTTCTGAGGGCACTGTTTTTATTTGTAGGCGGTATGTATTGAATAGAGCCGTAAGATTGTGGCCAAGGAAGGGTCTAGAGGTCATAGGCCGCGCTGCGTGGTTTGCCGTTTGTAGAGTTCCATGACACCTCTGAATCTGTATTCTGCCACATGTTGTGCTAGTTCAGTTTGTTTTGGCTCAATTCTATTTGCAAGATATGCTTTAAAGCTCTCAAAATGTTCGACCTGGAAGGACAAGATCTGAAATGTACCGGTATGCAACTACTTGCATTTTAAACTACTTGCATTTTATTGACGCCGGGCCCGGCATTTTTGAAAAAGCTGAAAGTTGGTTATTGTATAGGTTATGTTTCTTGGTTTCTTGCATTATTTTAATCGAGCGCTCTGTCTTTTAAGCTCGATGTTTAGGATTTTTTTATCTCCCTTGTTTGTTGCGTTACGTTGGCACAGCATGATTCAAATATAAATTTGAAATCTTTCACACGCAAGTCTGTTGACTATTTTGCGTTTTGTATATAGTGTCATCGTCGATTCCTATAGCCGTTGCAACAAACTCCGACATTTATTTCAACTGTTCCACTTGATCTTTCATGATGGCTACTGGTGGAGTAACGACAATTATTGTAGAAACTGTGTCATTTTGATTTAGCGTCGACATAACACGTGGAAACAGTTTAAATATTAGACTCTTTCCAAATCCGGTTGAAAGTATACCGAAAACATCTTTTCCATCTTTGAGAAAGCTTTCGAATTTCCACCGGAAAATTCTTCAGCGCTTTGTTTACTGCTGAGTTGAACTCTGCGTGACCGTGACTCGCCGCAGCCATATCTCATTTCACGTCAAGATGAAGGATGCTTGAGTGTTGACAAAAGGTGTCAAAACTGACCAATCAGAGGGTATACCAGAATCTGGTATACCGGAGCTAACTATTGTTAAAAATGCTCACAGGCGTTCTCTCGCCCCCCTCGCCCTTTTTTCGCTCGCCGTTCCTCGCACCGCTTCCCAACTAACCGAACGCCTGGAACAGGCTAGTTTCACTACGGTCGCTTATGTCAAGCGCTGTAATAATAATCAGCTTGCGGTGCTTAAACCTGGCTAATCGCGCGCTGACTTATTTCGCTCTACTAACCTCGCGCTAATTTTTTCTGTCTTACTTGGGTGGTGAGTTCTTTACTGAGCTAAAATCCCACCGGTAGTGAGCTGAGTTCTTTACTGAGCCTTGTTATCTGTGGGCAGAATATAACCTCGCGCTAAATTATTCTGTCTTACTGGGGTAGTGAGCTGAGTTCTTTACTGAGCTCATGTTATCTGTGGGCAGAATATAACCTCGCGCTAAATTATTCTGTCTTACTGGGGCAGTGAGCTGAGTTCTTTACTGAGCTCTTGTTATCTGTGGGCAGAATATAACCTCGCGCTAAATTATTCTGTCTTACTGGGGTAGTGAGCTGAGTTCTTTACTGAGCTCATGTTATCTGTGGGCAGAATATAACCTCGCGCTAAATTATTCTGTCTTACTGGGGCAGTGAGCTGAGTTCTTTACTGAGCTCTTGTTATCTGTGGGCAGAATATTAACCTTGCGCTAAATTATTTTTGTCTTACTGGGGTAGTGAGTTCTTTACTGAGCTCTTGTTATCTGTGGGCAGAATATAACCTCGCGCTAAATTATTCTGTCTTACTGGGGTAGTGAGCTGAGTTCTTTACTGAGCTCTTGTTATCTGTGGGCAGAATATTAACCTCACGCTAATTTTTTCTTTCTTGCTTCGTTGGTTAGTTCAATATTTATCTGGCGATTGAAATTTTATTGAGCTGTTTTAAGACATGAACATCAAAACCTAAATCCGGCTAATCCGGCTAATATCTGCTTTTTCTTTCTCCACAGAGAAGCCGCGGCTATTATGACTGACACCTCACTGTATATTGCGGCAGTTCAACGTGCGAACTACGATCTTATGTTACCGATCTTAATCCCCTTATTGGAGAAATATTCTCCACTAAGGGGATTAAGATCTAATCTAAATTTTTTTTTTGAGGACTAAGCTCGTCATGACGAATTAGCTGAGCAGGAGTCTGTATCAAAAGTTAATTCTATTGGTTGATTTGTATTGGGGTTTACAGTTGTGTACATGTGATCTGAATAGTGTGCTGGGATTGGTTTGCACCCTCATGAATAATTAATGAATTTTACAACTCAAAATGTCATTCAGCGGATTATACTCTGATATCACGATCCGCCATCTTGGATCGCGTGCAGTACGAAAACGAGGCTGGACGGGCATCTCGTTTCTCACTGTCACTCTGTTTAGGCTTATTTCATTGAGGACCTGATCTACTTTTGCATCCTGTCCTCCTAATCGCCTGGTACAACATTCATTTTTTCACTGTTGCCTTCGACACGAATATCAGATCAAACTCCTGCAATTGTTCGATGGTCCCGAATTCAACTCCTCCACGCTGTGTATATGGCCAGTATTGCCTCACATCATCTGGTATCTATAGCAAGTTTCTGTTTTTTAGCAATGCATGTTTGTTTATTTATTCAAGGGCACAATGTGAACTACTGTCACACAGGTAATTGTGTATACCCTATCATTCATCTCGCAATCGCTATAATATAACCAGTTAAAGTATTCTTTCCAATGCAGCCTGATCGCTTTGTCATACTAACTGGTGTCCTCGACTGAAATATCAAACTTTAATTACTGCAGTTTTTAAATGATGTTTGCCACATTTAGAATTACATTACGTCACTTCAATAGCTAAACAACTATGGTATCTTTTTCTTTTCATTCGGCCATATTGACTATGATTAAACCCCGTTTAGACCGGGCTTTATTAGATGTTTTTAACCCCCCCCCCCCCACCCCCTCCGTTACAATGAAACTTGGAGGATATATATTATGTCCGAAAAGCTCCATTTTGATACACGTACATGCCATTACGACGTCACATCACGGGGCAATTACACCATAATGCGAAAACAGCTGCCATCTCAGATCTGCTATAGGCATTGTTCCTGTTGTTTTTTCTATTGTTTTCTCGAAGGGTAGCGAGCCATTCGTGTGAGATCTTGCGGCAGTGCCACATAACTTAAAATAAATGGCCAAACTCGCGAAAAGTCTTTCTGTAGATCAGTGGTTAGAACATCCGACTTATGTGGAAGGTCATCGATTCGATTTCTGTCGGGTACTCGAACTACATCTTTCTCATTTTTGTGCTTTGTTACTAATTTTTACCGTTGCCGTTTCAAGTTACATACATAATTCGTTTCACCAGCCAATAGATAGATCTCTCCTTTTTGGATTTATGACAATAGGTGGCACCTGATAATCTGGTAATTAAAGATCTACATTTTGAGGTTACAATAGTTTTAATTAGTCTAATTTGTCTTGGCAAAAAAAAAATTCTTTGACAATTAATTATTTATTCAATGTGACAAATGGTGGTGTGAAGTGAAATGAAGAACTTTGTTTTATGCCTGCCTCAAAAAAGTCAAAAACTACCTATACATAGTACGCAAACATAATACACACTAGACAATGGCTTCCATTTGAGCATACAGGGAGTCATTCTCTGACTAGTATGAAATTTGAGCCTCCTAGACAACTTAAACCATATGAACTTACTTGAAAAACCTTCAAAGAAATCAGCAACAAAAATGATACCTCATGGCTGTGCGTATCTCACGAATTCGCCAGCAAAACAACAATGGGTTGAGAGAAGAATTAAGAAAAAGTATTGTAGCAGTTATGATATTGACATTTGAGGACGAAAACCCGCCGCCTTTAGATGCAACTATCGCTAAAGAACGAGGCATGTAACAAAAGAGAAGTACTATAAATACAAGAAACGTGTTTATGGCAGATTTCTTCAGTGTCGAGAAAACGTTTCTATCCTGCCCTTGGTGCTGTTGTTGTTGATTTGCAATCTGCACTTGATGGCGCCGAACAATGAGGAAGATTTTAAAATAAACACCAAAGTTAACAGCGAGCAAGGAAAAAAGTATCGGAGAAAGGGAGTTGTAAAATAATGTTAAAAACCAAAGTCGTGTGCTTGAAAATAATGCAGAGAACACCCAGATGATAATTACAACCCAGGTAATCCGAAACGGTGTCACTTCAGCTTCATACCTCATATGTAGCTGAAGAGCGAGCAAGCGGTCCACTCCAATTGCTGTTGTGGTGAGAAAAGACGCATTGCACAAAATAAAAGTCAACATATCAAAAATCATTTGAAATCTAGTATTTAAGTTCCCCGTCAAAAGAACTGTTATAAACAGGGGTTGAACAACCAAGCCAGCTGCAAGGTCCGACACTGCAAGACTTCCCAGCAAGATATTCTTGGCTGAGTGCAAGGAAGGTGTCTTCCAAAGTGTTATTAAGATCGCAGAGTTTCCCAACAGTGCGGTTAAACAGGGCAAGCCGTTCACTGCTACATACATGGCAATCGTGTAATAATGCCTCACATCATAATTTTCATTCTGGTCTGTGACCTCTTTGCCACCCCTGCTGTAGTTTTTGGAATTGTCGTAAGGTTCAGAAATGTTAATTTCCATTGTTGGCCGAAGTGATCTTACTTCAGAGTGCCTTATTACTGAGTCGCTTTTGCGTTTGTAGAGAATATTGTTTACAATGAATTTTAATTTGCTTTGTAGCTGATTAATTATTGATGTATTACCCGCCCTTACATAATGCCAATAGCAGATGACATGTTTAATTATTTCTTTTTATTTAATTATCTAATAGTATTTTTTATAAGATTTAGTTGTTATTGATAGGCGAGATTGTTGCCGCCAATTCACTTAAAACCACTGTTATACCAGCAAGAATGGTCCGCTTGCCAAAAGGAACTGGAATCTAGCCGAAATATCAGTAACACGGTTCTAGTGACTTTTCATGGCCCAACCCACCTCCATTCAGCTACACCTGTTTGGTGGTGCAAGTGAGAGTGTTCTGCGCGGCAGACCTCTCACAGAAGTGACCAGAGAAAGTGGTTTGAATGCGATCACTTCAAATCACTTCCTTATTTCTCGTTCTAATAAATAAAAGTGCTACCCTGTGGTTTATTTTCTGACATGGAAATATCTAGCAAGAAACGTTGGGGGTAAACACATCATGATGTTGTCGTCATTCAAGTCTGGAGCAGGTTACGAGTATTTGCCTGTTCTGATTAAAAGGAAAAGTTGAATTTGCCATCGTGCAATCTCAGTGTTGGTGAATTGATCTCGGTCGTCAATGAGAAAACCCAAAGAGGGATTGGCCCCACGCTCGGGTTACAGCGATCTTTTCTAGAAGATGACACAATCGGTGTTTGCGATGTGCAGACAAAGTGTGCTTTGTACAAGAAGCCTGCAGTCCCGAAGGCAACACCGTTGAAGAAATGCTCTCCCTAATGAATGACATCAACAATTAAATGGCGAAAGAATGTAATGAATAAAATGAAATCGATCATAGCATTGTTGATTTTAAATTCGTACTGACTTTGTTTTATTGTCACGTGGTTTGATTTGGTCGCCATGTTGCAAGTAAAGTGTTGAGTTTTATAGAAATTACAGCCCTTATTCGCGTTGTCATTGCTGTGGCCATCGCTTTAGGCAAAAAGGAGCTTATAAATTGCATACTGATTTAGATTTCCTTCCATGATTTTAGATAAATGTCGTTAAGAACAAATTTTAATTTGTATTAATGAAATTGAATATTTGTTATATGTGTTTTTATCGCCATCAAGATTATTGTCAAAGAAAAACTGAATAATAAATTAAATTTGGAGAACTGGGTTAATACAGCTGTTCTTCAGTTTACTCGATCATGCCCTGTGTAGATTAGAACTTTTAATAATGTCGAAAATCAGACAAACGTCTCACGCAAGAAAAAGATTATACTTTCATTTATCATGTTGTTGTAAAATACATATTTCCTTTCCTGTATGATCTTGTCTATTTACGCAGTAAAAGGTAATCGTTCCATCTTATTTAATTACTTGCTTCTCGCATCGATATCTTGTTCAGAAGTGATGTCTTCGTTATAAAAATTTGCTGCTCTTTTCGCAACCCAATCAATTTTGGGTTGGCACGTTAACATTAGGTGTCATTTTTACCGCCTTTATATAAGCGCCGAAATAAAATTTTCACCATATCTTCACTGGCTCGATAGTCACGATTCTTGCCGCGCTTTAATGTGATTATGTTTCTAGCGTTGTCACACGTTGGTGCCATTCACTCCAAATCCCCAGGGCACTCGATCTCCTATTTAATGGCCTGTTTCGTGCTGTTTCGGTCTCTTTTCGCCGTTGATGACGCTAAAGGTCAATGCCATGTTTGTTTTACCCACCCTCCTCCCCTTCGGCGACGAATTTCTCACTTTTATCATACCGCTCATCGCCCGGCAAAATTATTTCTCCCATAACTTAATCACATTCGGGCAATGAGTGGCTATTGTGCCAGTGAAGATGTGGAGCAACGCTTACTACTTAAATTAGGGTTCTATTGGAAATCCGTGAATATGATTGGATCTTTCACTGTCTTGTATTCGCTGATAAAAAACGATCACGCACCTTGGTCTTAAAGGAGAAATTATTCTTGACTTTGGCCTAAAAATAAGCTAAAATTCTAGGTTTTGGACTGCAATCCTTTAAAAGTGTGAAATAAAACAATAAGACTACCTGCCCTCGTTTTCTAAGAACGATAGCCAACTCGATTTCTCTCCGTTGACAATTCGCTCATAGAAAACTCAACCCCCCAGTGTTATTGATAATTAGTAATTGGTAATTATCACTTCGCTCTTCTTTTATCTTTCTTGTGCATTTGAAGATCTTCTTCACCCTCAAATTTGGTAAAAAAAGCGTACGATAATATACGTGTACTAAAATGGGAAAACTGTGAGGAGCGAGAAATAGCTTATTTTGCTGGAAAACAAAATGCATTTTTGCAACTTTTGAGGGTGTAAAAAACTCTTCCGATGTACAAATAAAACAAGACAGACAATGAAACAGTATCAAACAATAGACTTTAATTATAGGTAATAACTTTCAGGTCGAGAATTTAGCTTCATATGTGAAGTGAAATTTTCGACCTAAAATTCATTTCCTTTAATTAAAGTCTATTGTTTGATAAATGTCGATCGCTTTTTTTTTGTTTTTCCTTGTGCTGAAAACATGCACTTTAATAACGGTAACACCTGAGGTTATTAATGTTCCAACTGAATGTCTCCTGCCTAGTGCACCATACATATTTATGCATAGCTTACTAGACGGAAAATTCAAATAGCCATAAAAATAAATAAATTGAAGAGCAGATGAATAAACAAAATTTGCCTCAAATCAATTTTTGTCTGGAAATGTTTAAATATTTTCACTACTTTTTATGACATTTTCTGATGGCGGTAAATAAACTAAATTGCAATTTAATTTCAATACAAAATACAATTTGTTCTTAACAATATTTCTAAGAAATATATATGGAATAAAAACTAATAAAACATCAAGCCAGTTACAAGGTGGATCTGAACAAAAAAAAATCACGTTTAACGACAATGGAAATTAAAGACCTCACTGGCCAAAGCGGATATGAATATGTATTGGCCATCGATATAACACGATCACAGTGTATGCAGTGAATATTTTACTCGAAAAAATATATCGGCATAGAAGCCATTAAAGCCGTGAGTTAGTCAATTACAGTACTAGTGCTCTTGGTGATAAAAAAAAAACGCGTTGATTAGCGATGGAACAAGCTAACTTTTCCCGACCTTTCAACAATCCTGTCGACAACAGTTCTGGCAACGATTTCACTGACCACAGCAAATATTATGATCGAAGACTTCAATACACGATCGCAGTGTGTGTAGCTGTGAATGGTTTGCTCTGTTTAACTGCGCTGCTGGGAAACTTCGTGATTTTAATAACGCTTTGGAAGATGCCTTCTTTGCACTCGGCGGCGAATATCTTGCTGAGAAGTCTTGCAGTGTCGGACCTTGCAACTGGCTTAGTTGTCCAGCCCCTCTTTATAACAGTTCTTTTAAAGGGGAACTTAGATACTACATTTCAAATAGGTTTTGATATTTTGACTTTTATCTTGTGTAACGCGTCTTTCCTCACAACAACAGCAATTGGAGTGGACCGTTTGCTCGCCATTCAGTTACATTTGAGATATAAAGCTGTAGTGACATCGTCTCGCGTTACCTGGGTGGTGACTTTCATCTGGGTGCTCTCTGCAGTATTTTCAAGCACACGACTTTGGTTTTCAAAATTATTTTACAATTCCCTTTCTCCGATTCTATTTTCCTTGCTTGCTGTTAACTTTGGTGTTTATTCAAAAATCTACCTCATTGTTCGGCGTCATCAAGTACAGATTGCACATCAACAACAACAGCATCGAGAGCAGGAAAGAAACGTTTTCTCGACACTAAAGAAATCTGCCACAAACACGTTTCTTGTATTTATAGTACTTCTTATTTGTTACATGCCTCGTTCTTTAGCGATAGTTGCGTTAGAAGGCGGCGTTTTTTCGTCTTCAATTGTCAATATCATAACTGCTACAATACTTTTTCTTAATTCTTCTCTTAATCCATTGTTGTTTTGCTGGCGAATTTGTGAGATACGCACAGCTATGAAGTATCATTTTTGTTGCTAATTCTTTCCGAATTTTGTTTTGTTATCTGTGGGTTTTCAAATGTTTTAGCAAGTGGATGACTCCCTTGTGTGTTTATTTTTTAATTGGAACCTAATCCGCAGAATCTTTATTGTGTTGCATTGTACAAGGTGGTTCTGACTTTTATGAAAATAGATAAAAGCCTAGTGTATAAACATTCAAATAAAAGTTATCAATAAGTACTTTTCTGTGGAACTGTTTATTGTTCTGCACAAGCTAGGTGGTTCAAACTTCAAGAAACCCCAGTGCATGACCATTCACATGAAACATTTTTAAAGCAATAACTTCAATTCATTTCGCCGGCAACACCACTTATCAATTTAAAAAAAAAAGTAATAATCTTCATCTTTTATTAAGGAGGTTTTCAGGTGTAACTCATTGCCATGAATCTACAAGATAGGGATCTAGTTATTGACTGGTGAAACAAAGTGCGTGGTAACTTGTCGGCAAATTCAGTAACAAAAACACAAAGATGAAGAAGGAGCTAGGATGAAATTCCTGTCCCCGACAGGAATCGACACATGACCTTCAAAACTGGTCGGGTGTTCTAGCCGCGGAGCTACAGGGAGATTCATGGCGAGTTTCGCCATTTATTCTGGTTCATTCAGGTACAGTATAACTCGAACTCTGAAAGGAAATGAAAAACAGTTCGAGTTAGCGGGGCTCGAGTTATCAGGGTTCGGGTTTAATAACCGAATAAAAATGACTAAAAAGTAACTGTGGTCAAATCTTAGGGAAATGGTACTTAGTTCACTGCATATTACGTACATACGATACTACATTACAAAAATTCTGTATTCACAATACCCAGCCTAGTCCCTAGGCATTCTCACTTGTTTTGGTGACTGCAAAAAGCCTCTTGGCGCGTGCTTTTCGGAGACGTCACCACTCACGATGGAGCCCAGACTCGTTGAGATTAGAACGCCTAGGGACTATACTTACATAAATTTGATCCGATCGGCAGAGAGTGAAGAATAAAAAAAAAAAACAGAACAAATCTAAAAAATCCAATAATAAACAAAAATGAAGACTCCTCAACCGCGTGCATCTCTCAGTTCACGTCGACCTGGCGATGAGTGGGAAGAGATGCAAAACTAGATCGTGCTCCAGTTTATTAAATTAACGAATCCTAAACAGAGTGACAGAAAAATAATACGCTGATTAAAAACACTGAGATAAAGAATGGTTTTTTACAAAATGTTATTAAACGAATTACAGCTTGAATTTGAACATTAAATAAAGAATCAATCATGAATCAATCATCACACGTCATAACTGAAATGAAGGTCATGTGTCTCTGCCAAATTATTATAAAAGTTTTAACATTTCTCTTGCTTTTGACAATATCTTCACTGGGGGTAAAACCATAAATAATAGATAAACCTCAATACAATTTTAAATTGAGTTGAAACCATTTTTATCTGCAAATAAAGAATTGAGTGCAATGCGAGTCAGATGTAATAGTGAAAAAGAAAGCCACTTCGATCAGCAATGGAACTAATAAACATTTCTCGACATTTCAACAACAACAGCTCTGTGAAAAACACTACTGAAAACAGAGAAGACTATGATCAAAGGCCTTATTACACCATCGTAGTGTATGCAGCTGTTAATGTTTTCCTCTGTTTTATTGCACTGTTCGGAAATGGTGCGATTTTAATAACACTTTGGAAGACACCTTCTTTGCATTCGCCGGGGAACATTTTGCTGGCAAGTCTTGCAGTGTCGGATCTTGCGGTTGGCTTAGTTGTTCAGCCTCTCTTCATGACAATTATTATAAAATGGGATACTAATTTTTTAGTCATTTTTGTAGCATGGAGTGTGTTTTTGTGCAGCGTTTCATTTTACACCACAACAGCAATTGGAGTGGACCGCTTGCTCGCTCTTCAGCTGCATTTGAGGTATCAAGGTGTAGTGACACCCTTTCGCGTTACAGGAATTGTAACATTCATCTGGTTGTTTGCTGGTTTATATTCAAGCGCGCTGTTTTGGATTTCAAATCTATTTTATAATGTCGTGCCTCCTATAGCTTTCACGTTTTTAGTTGTAAATTTTGGAGTTTATTTGAAAATCTACCTCATTGTTCGGCGGCATCAGGCACAGATTGCACATCAACAACAACAACACCATGGCAACAATGGAAACATTTTCTGGAAATTGAAGAAATCTGCTGTAACACGTTTCTTGTATATATTGTACTTTTTGTTTGTTACACACCTCAATGTTTAGCGATTATTCTTTTATTTAAAGACGACGGCAGCTATTGGCCGTCAAATGTACATGTCAATATCATAACTAATACAGTAATGTTTCTGAATTCTTCTCTGAACCCCTTGTTATATTGCTGGCGAATTCGTGAGATACGCACTGCCATGAAGCATTATTTTTGCTGTTGATTTCAATTTGCCACTAATTTGAAGTGTGAAGGGCCGCAATATTAATCCACCTTTAGAGTGTAATCACGAAATGGTAATTAAGCAAGAATACTCATTTTATGAAAGGGCCAAACTCTGTACATAATGTTAGAGTCTATAAGCTATAAACAACATGTATGTCAGCCTTCCTCCCACCACTGAAACTCTCTATACTTCCCATGTACATAAAGTTATGTTTATGTTCTATGGCATAGAATAATGTTTGACATGACAAATAGATAAAACTGTGGTGTCAAGAGTGTTTTGTTCCTTATTTTCATTTTTTTTTTTTTTTAAATTCAAGGATGTGAATTCAGCCTCGAGATGTTCAGGTTTGCACACCGTTGTCAATATTTCGTCCTGGCATGGGTTAAAGGTGAATTTAAAAAAAAAGGAGATTTAGATGTGCTCTTAACAAGAGAACACCGGGAGTCAACAAGTCTTGCTGGAGTGAAATTTTAATTTGATCCTAGGAACTTTTGTGGTATTGTTTATTATGTTGTACAAGGTTGTTTTAGAGTCTGCCTTGGCCTTAAACAAGCGGAACGCAATATTAATGTTGGGATCGAATGTAACTGTCTGAATAGCAAGAGTAAAACTTTACATATATCCCTACAGACCGCCTGTAAGGGGTTGAAGTCTAATATTAATTTGATTCTAGTAATCTTTGTGATATTGTTTATTATACTGTTCAAGGTTGTTCTAACTTTTAATTAAGTCGATGAAACCCCAATGTGTGACCATTCAAATGAAAGCTATTGAACAGTTAGAAATTCATAACGAATAGACTAATTGGAGGTCTATTGATTACAGAAACGAAGGTGTATTTAACTTTTCGGCAAATTTAAATAACAAAAAAAAAAAGGTGAACAAATATCTCCCCTATAAAGAAATCAATTCTAAATCATGAAATGTAAGTTATGAATAGATTTTGACTGATAGACTACTTTTTCAAAAACTAAGCAGACTGGAAGTCTTGCAGGAAGAAACTACTCTTTTTCTTGACCAATAAAAATGCAAAAAAGAAATGGGAATGGATATTTTTATCAGAACGAATCTTCAAAAAGAAGCTTTTTCTCTGAAACTTTGAGAACCTTTCTTTTTATTGACATAAAATACGCTTTCGGAAATGAAATAAATAATTAAAAACCTTCAGCACAAATTTATATTTTATCTCAAACTGATTTGTGTCTGCACTATGTTCAGCGAACGTTGCCCAGTATTTTTACTGAGGAAAGTACCTGTTACACGACAAGTGCTTAGTACGTTAGGCAGATTGAAATTAAAAGATTGAGTTATCAAGTTACTTGTTCTGTGTTAATTCGCAGTCTGCGGTTTAGCAAGGCCCAGGATATTACAATTTCTTCAACAGACCAAGAAGGGGAAAAGCAAAAGCTGAAGTTTGTGTCTTTTGTATGGTACCTCAACTGAATGACACAAAACCTGAAGCACTCACGGAGATAAACTGTACTCAATTTTCAAACAAATGTAATGTTCATCATCTCACGAGCTTGGGGCAAAGAAACAAATCTGAGTCCTTAACGGCAATCAAACCCATTCCCTCCCCAACAGCAGGCGGGAGCTCTATATATCCACTGAGAAAGGAAAGACTCACGGTTTGCAAGGCGTAAATTGGTAACCCGGCATTTTAAACCCAATGGTTATTTCGTGTTGCCAGCACCCTTGTTTTTCCTTTTCTAAGTTCTGCTACTTCATGTAAGCAGCTACAAAAAGGTGTTGTTAGTGTTGTTGTTACGGTTATCCTGTCGATATGCTACTGTATGAAAATAAGTAATGAAAAATGGTAAATTTTTAGCTCGGAAGGTAAATGAGAAAGATTCGATATTCATCGTGTCACTAGAGTACGACAAAGAAAAAAGAAGAAAAACAATACATTTTATTACAAGTTTGGCAAGAACAACACTAGTAAGGTCTCTTTTTACCGTAACAGTTGCCTGAGGTAGATGAAAATGTTACTACAACATTGCAATTATAAGGAATTAATCTTGTTCTGTGCTTCGCGGCGACATGACTGAATTCAAGGTCACTTGCATCTACCCAATCCCCCACAAAGAACAATTTCTGGAAAGTTTTAAAATTTTCCGGCTGCTATTGCTATTGTGGTAGAAAACATAAATAATAAATCAACCTCAATACAAATTAAAATTAAGTTGAGCCATTTAAATATGTATATAATTAAACAAATTGAGTGCAATGTGAGTCAGATCTCTTAGTTAGAAAGGGAAACCCATCGACCAGAAATGGAACTGATAAACATTTCTCAACATTTCATCAACGATGCTGACAACAACAGTTCTGTGAAAAATGTTACTGAAAACAGGGAATACTATGATCAAAGGCTTTATTACACCATCGTAGTAAATGCAGCTGTGAATATTTTGCTCTGTCTTAATGCGCTGTTCGGAAATGGTGCGATTTTAATAACACTTTGGAAGACACCTTCTTTGCATTCGCCGGCGAACATTTTTCTGGCAAGTCTTGCAGTGTCAGACCTTGCTGTTGGCTTGGTTGTTCAGCCCCTGTTTATAACATATATTTTAACACAGGATACTTTACTTCAAGTCATTGTTGTAACGTTCAGTGTGTTTTTGTGCAGCGTTTCTTTTTACACCACAACAGCAATTGGAGTGGACCGCTTGCTCGCCCTTCAGCTGCACTTGAGGTATCAAGGTGTAGTGACACCCTTTCGCGTTACAGGAATTGTAACGTTCATCTGGGTGTTTTCTGGTTTGTATTCAAGTGCGCAGTTTTGGATTTCAAACCTTATTTACAATGCCTTGGCTTTTGTAACTTTCTCGTTTTTAGTTGTAAATTTTGGAGTTTATTTGAAAATCTACCTCATTGTTCGGCGGCATCAGGCACAGATTGCACATCAACAACACGATGGAAACATTTTCTGGAGACTGAAGAAATCTGCTGTAAACACGTTTCTTGTGTGTATTGTTCTTCTTGTTTGCTACACGCCTCAAAATTTAACGCTAATTTTTCTTTTTAAAGGCGGCAGCTATTCGCCGTCAGATGCAGAGGTTGTTATCATAACTTCTACAATAATGTATCTGAATTCTTCTTTGAACCCAATGATATATTGCTGGCGAATTCGTGAGATACGCACAGCTATAAAGCATCAATTTTGCTGTTGATTTTAATTTAGCACTGATTTAAAGTGTGAAGTGCACCAATATAAGTGTCACTTTAAAACCGTGTCTGGTAAATGATAAGAAAAAATCCTCATGTTTACGTAATAAATGGGGCAAAGTCTACATAATAGCAGAGCCTGTAAGCTATAACAACGTACATGGTACGTCGGTCCTCATAGTACCCTCCACATCAACTCTACAAGTCTTCGTTCCTCAGAACGAAATTTTCTGTTAACGCGTTTTGTTCCTTGTTTTCATTGGGTTGTTTAAATTAATTTAAATGATGTGAACTTAGCCTTGAGATATTCAGTTTTTTCACGCCGTTGTCCATTTTTGGTCTTGGCATGGGTTAGACGCCAATTTAAAAATTAATTGTTTGTGCTTTAGGCGAAATATTGGGATAGTATATAACTGCCTATGGGAGGCGCGGTGGCCTAATGGTTAGAGCGCCGGACTCCGGATCGAGCGGTCCGAGTTCGAGCCCCGGCCGGGGTCACTTGTGTTGTGTTCTTGGGCAAGACACTTTACTCTTATAGTGCCTCTCTCAACCCAGGTGTATAAATGGGTACCGGCGACATAATGCTGGGGGGGGGAACCCTGCAATGGACTAGCATCCCATTCAGGGGCGAGTAGAAATATTCCTAGCCGCGTAATGCTACGGAAACCGGGATAAGCTCCGGCAGTGTGGGCCGCTTGGCTCGTGGCTTCTCCATATAACTGCCTGGGTACGTAGCGAGTGCAACTTAACTTATATCGCAACAGTGAGTCAACAAGTCTTGCTGGAGTCAAATATTAACTTGATTTTAATATACTTTGTGCTATTATTTATTATACTGTACAAGGTTGTTCTAACTTTTAATTTAGTCGAGGAAACCCTATATGTGTCACCCTTTAAATAAAAGCTATTGAGCAGGACTTTGTACACTGTTCATTATACTGTACAAGTACGTTTTTTTAACTTGTGGGTTAATTAAGTAGGTGAAACCCTGGTGTGTGACCATTCAAAAGAAAGCTATTGAGGAGAAGGAGTACGTTCATAACAAATAGGTCAATAGATCTATTGGTTTGTTGGCAAATTTCAACTATAAAAAAATGGCGATCTTCCTTATAACGAAATCTAAAATCTTTTTATGAAAGTTATGAAATGAATTTTAACTGAAAAATGGTACCTGTTTTGCTCTGCAACAGAAAATAGCGTAAGTAAATATATTTATTAGGACAGACGTGTGGAACGAATCTTCACAAAGGAGCATTTTATTCTGAATGTTTGTGGATTTTCCCTTCTATCGACATAGAGTTAGATAGAATGGCGATATCGATGTTATTTACTACTTCGAATCACAACTTTTTTGACAGTGCTTAAAGTAAACCCCATCTCACAAAATAAGTATTATAAGATGGTCGCATGTATCTACCCAATCCCTCATAATATATTAAAAAATCAAACAAAAAATAAATATTAAAAACTTTATCTGATATTGACATTATTTTAAGGGCAGGAAATACATCAATAATTAATCAGCTTCAAAGCAAATTTTAATTCATTCTAAAAACTGTTTCTCTACAAACGCCGACGAGAAACTAAAACAGCAAGTCAAGCTGAAATAAAAGCACTTCGGTCATCAATGGAAGTAAACATTTCTGGACCTTTTGACAATTCCATAAACCACAGCAGTTCTGGCAAAGACCTCACAGATCAGAGTGAAGACTATGATGGAAGGCAGTATTACACAATCGTAGTGTGTGTAGTAGTGAATATCTTTCTCTGTGTCACAGCGCTCTGTGGAAACTCTGCGATTATATTAATTTCACAACTGCAACAATACTTTTCTTAATTCTTCTCTAAACCGTTGTTGTACAACTTGCGAATTCGTGAGAAACGCACAGCCATGGAGCATAAGTTTTGTTAATGACATAAATTATTTTTCTGTACGATATTGCATGTTAAATTTGTTCGGTTTGTTCCAACACAAATTTCTGGCTCAGTTTGAAAATTGTCCCACTTCACTTGTAGCTACTTGTCGAGTAGAGGTTGAAATGAAGAATGAAATCAGTTTTTAATAAATTCACCACCCTCAGTTATACGAGAAAAGATTGATCTGTTTTCATTACAAATTTATTAAAGCTGCCTGCAGGCTCTATGAAAGTGTCGATGTAAGATCACTGATTATCACACTGAAAGATAATGTAGAACTTTTAAATTAAAATAGTCAAGAAAGTCGGCATTTTAAAAAATAGCAAAATTAAAATGATTGATTTTTAGTCTTGAAAGTGAAAATAATTTCTCAGGTAGGCAAGCAACTAGTCTTTTTATTTAAATTGTAAAGCAAAGAGCGAGGAGGCAAGTCATGAAACCTGGTTTTCGAAGATGGTCACTCGTGGCTTGTTCACCTACACTCTTGCATGCCTCTTTACTGTAACAAGGACTGAAAGTGAATTCGGCAACAAAACCTCTTTTTAACATTGATTATAAAGTTAAACTGACAATGGCTATATCGTGTTATTGTACCGGCTTACTCACAGCTTGAGTTTTGACATTACTAAAAAGAAACAACCCAACCCTCCATTGTTTCAAAAAATTTCTCCGATTTTTACATTTACTTTGATGTTATATGGCGGACAAACACATAAATATTTTATCACTTTCAATACAAATTTAAATTTACCGAACCAATATATATACTACAGAAAGAGGAGAACTGAAGCAACGAGTGAGTTATTAGGTACTGCTAATAAAAAAGCGCTTCGACCAGCGATGAAAATTAACCTTTCTCGACCATTTAACAATTATGAAAACGATACTTCTGACAGAAATTTAACAGACTACAGTGAATATAAGCAGTGGCTACATTACAGGATCGCAGTTTGTGTATTAAATATCTTTCTCTGTGTCACAGCGCTCTGTGGAAACACTGCAATTCTTATAACCCTTTGGAAGACACCTTCGTTGCATTTGGCGTCGAACATCTTGCTTGCGAGTCTTGCAGTGTCGGACCTTGCTGTTGGCTTAGTTGTTCAGCCTTTCTCTTTGACAGCAATTTTTAGGTGGAATTCTACATTCGAAGTACTTTTTATTACTTTGAGTGTATTTTTGTGCAGCGTTTCCTTTCTCACCACAACAGCAATTGCAGTCGACCGCTTGCTGGCCCTTCAGTTACATCTGAGGTATGAAGCTGTAGTGACACCGTCTCGTGTGACCGGAGTGGTAATTTTTATCTGGGTATTTTCTGGTTTATTCTCAAGCACATGGCTGTGGATACCAAGACTATTCCATAATGCCTTGTTTCCTTTAGCATTTGTGTCACTAGTTGTAAACTTTGGGGTTTATTTGAAAATTTACCTCATTGTTCGACGTCATCAGGCACAGATTGCACATCAACAACAACACCAACATCAAAACCACGATGGAAATATTGTCCGGAGATTGAAGAAATCTGTTGTAAACACATTTCTCGTTTATATTGTTCTTCTATTTTGCTACATGCCTCACTCTTTAGCCATAGTTTTCGATATAAACGACAGCTTTTCGTCTTCAGGTTTTACCAATAGCATAACTGGTACAATACTTTTCGTCAATTCATCTCTTAACCCACTGTTGTATTGCTGGCGAATTCGAGAGATACGCACAGCCATGAAACAATATTTCTGTTGCTGAATTTGCCAGTGATATTGTCAGGGAAGCATAGCTATCGTGATTTTGATAGAGGATCTGTCAAGATTTAAAGCGGGAATCGTCATTTTAATCAAATTAGCAAACCCGATAAAAATGCCAAAGCCTACGCGCTTTACTAGTCCTCATCCTTGCCACATAATCTTCCTACTTCCCTTGCTTTTAAAAACAAGAAAATATTCCTTTTTAATTTATAATATTATAATGTTTGACAAGATAAATAAACCGAGATGTAAACTCCTCTTGTTCATCATATTTTATTGTTCCTTTTGTCATTATTTTTTAATTAAAAAGTTGTTCATTAAACCTGCAGTTGCCCTTTGTAAACATTCTGAATATTTGGAACTGGCATCAGTGGGTTGGAGGTGAATTAAAATTTATAAGATGTGTTTTAAAATGAGAACGCATCTTGCTTCTGAATTGAAATAAATTTGGCTACTATTGGCTTAGAGTAAGATTTTGTGCGTTGCATCGTATAAAATAACATGTCCGACCAATATAGCAGAAACTTTGTTGTGACTTTCACTGCTAGACCCAGTCAGTCTTGCTTGAGTCAATCAATTTGATTCGATCAAATAACTTGTATGTGATGCTAGTGATGTTGCTGTTCAAAAACATTGGTGTTATCTTTCATTGTTTTGCCAAATTAAATTTTGGTTTCCTTTTCAATATGAAATGTTGAGGCCTACTTTTAAAAGTTGCAAATTTAATAAGAGATGCAAAATCGTTTAACGTACATAGTCCAAAGACTAACAGCTGCTTTAACAAAAAACATGGAAATCCACTGAAATTAATTTACAAGGCATAGAAATGATAAGAAGTAAAAATTTAAAACAAACAGTCTTGAATTACATTATCTCATGAAAAACGGATCTTGACCAATCAGAGCGGACCTTAGATTATCACAATGTCATAAAGTGTATACCTAATGTAAGTAATTTAACTAGTAACGTAATGTATTTTTGCGTTATGTAAGTAAAGTGATAGAAGTAATAAATGCTAACATTAGTTGCCCCACGTGACTTGTTGTGAGGTAGGGACGCTTATTAAAAGGAGGACGCCATATGATTTGAATTTAACCAAAAAAATTATGTTCCATAAAGTAGAGAAAAAAGGGACTGTGATCAAATACGGGATACTATTATGCATTTGTAATTAAATTTAGCGCTTATTTGCTTGTTTTATGACCTTGATTGTTAGTTTGCTTCCCTTGTGCGCTTTCATTTATGATTGTATTAACTCCCGCACTGAATAGTTTAAGATGACACATTACCAAAAAAAAAAACAGTTAAACAATATTTTTAATTTCCTGCCTTGGGTGTCAAGAACCTTTATCGTAGTCTTAAAAATTACTGCTCACTTCTACTTTAACTTAAACAAACAGGATTATTTTGTAAAACACGCAAAGTCTAATGACAAATCCATTCAGTTTCTAATTAAACACACCGTAGGTAAATACAAACCTTTCAACAATGGGATAGATTAATTTAAACTTTGTAAAAGCCCTTTTGACTATTTCGGCAAAACACTCAGGCTAGATTTTTTTTTAATATGACGCTCAACCTTACCGAAATTTCGGAAAATTCAAGCGCCTTGCCAACCAACTGTAGTGCAAGCGAAAACATTCTCGGAAATAAGCGAGCCATTGACTCTAACACTGTAATTGCAATTTGTGCGGCTAACGCTCCCTTCAGCCTGGCGGCCTTTCTTGGAAACGCTGTCGTTCTCACAGCTTTGTACAAGACCTCGACTCTGCATTCACCGACCAATATCTTGCTGGCCAGCTCTGGCTGCCTCGGATCTCGCTGTAGGTTCTATTGCCCAACCACTGTTTATGCTATATCACCTGGCAAAAGTTGGTGACTCTCAGACCTTCTTGGACATTGCAACGATATTTTTTAGCATCTTATCTTACTGGCTTTGCAGTGTTTCCTTTGCTTCGGTGACAGCTGTTGGGATCGATAGATTACTCGCCCTCGAGTTACATTTAAGATACAAAGATGTCGTAACATGCTCAAGAACTTGGTATCTCGTAGTGTCAATCTGGATTGCTTGTGGGCTTCTAGCAGGCACAAGACAGTGGAATGAAAAGATCTTTTTTAACGTTTTAGCGCTTCTGATTTTTGTATGTCTTTTTGGGACGTTTTTTGTGTATTTTCGAATTTATCGCATTGTCCGCCGCCATCGAGTACAAATTCATGCGCAAGAATTATCTACCTGTGTCGAAAGCCTCGTCACCATGGAGAGGCTGAAAAAATCCTCTCTGAACATATTTTACGTCTACTGCCTGTTCCTGGTGTGCTACGCACCTTATCTCTGTTCTGTGATTTCCCTTTTTGTAATAGGAGAACGACTACCCGTTCTTTTTAACATAACAGTTACCATAGTTTATATTAATTCAACCCTTAATCCATTGTTATATTGTTGGAGAATTCGCGACATTCGCAAAGCTGTTAGACAAACCCTTTCTCGTTTGTTTTGTAATCTGTAGCTATAGTAACAATCAATTAAACTTTTCTTATTAAGTGTTCATGTGTACATGTCAATAAGTTTGTCTAGAACAGCGCCTTTAAATTTGACGATTCCGTAATTGCGGATTAGATTTTTTACCTCCTTCAAGTATTCGGTCAGGTCCACTTGACCATTCCCAGATCCCAGGCACTCATGCGGTAATAAATGTTTTTGCCATAAACACAACGCGATAACAAGCACAAGAGCAAGGCATGCGCGTGTAAACCGAGGGGCACAAAACACAAGCGTAAGTATAAACGCAAGTAGAAGAAAAGGAAATTTGTCATTTTTGTGCTTGTGCTTATACTTGTGTCATTGCGTCAACGTGCAAACCGGCACAGCACAAGTACGAAGATTTCTTTATCAAGCCTTTCGGAGGTTCGAAATGAGGCTGGTTTACATGTACGAGACAAGCATGCGCATAAGCGCCAATGCTCAGCGCAAATACAAACACCCTGGACTACAGACGGTTTTAACTCCGATCGATTTTCGCAGCCTGAAACCACTTATTATAACTGCATTGCTTATCCCCCACCCCACCCTCCCCGCCCTAATTACAGATGTAGGTAATCGCCGGTAAGCTTAACATTCGGTCAAATGGCCTCACTGTTTTGCCAGTACCCAATGTTATCCCTGAGTGAATTAAGAGAGACAACGTGAGAGTAAATTAGAAATTATGTTACCCTTGTACACAGCACAAAGTGCTTCAATAATAAAAGGATCGGGAGCGATAATTTCCACTCCAATTTCAAAACCGTGCAAACTTCAACAGCACTGCTGAATTACCAGTAAAGTAAATATTCAAATAAAACGGAAGTTCCTTACATTTTTTTGGATTTTCTTCAACAGAATACTGACAGCCTCGCCATTCTTCCCTTCCCCTCTCTCAGCCATTTGCCCAACGTAACCTTAATTTAAATTTCAAATTTTAGTCGTAAACCCAAGAGAGTCACCATTGTCAGACCGGTTTCTTTGTAATAAAAAAAGAAAACTCAGGATGAAAGTATTGGATCGGTGGCAGCTCTTGCACGTGAATGGCTTGTTACCCTTCGAGAGAATAACAGGCAAACAAGCGGAACAATACCCCTATCCCAAAACATCCCTTGGGTGGGGGGGGGGGGCGACATGTATGTGTTGTTTACTCGCGCGCGCGAGATAAGGGGGATTCATTTCTAATCCGATGTCAGCTAGGGTACACATAAAACAAATGAAGTGTGCGTTTCAATGATACAGTTGTTTAATAACACATTTAGTTGTTTTCCTGTGTTAATTTAAAGGGCCGGGGAGGCTTATTAGAGATGGGGGTGGGGGCGACTTACTGAGAGTTAACGGAGCATTCACGATATCATAAAACCATAAACTTTTTGACTCTTTATTCAGTGGTTGCTACACTCGGTTCGTACGTCAAGACCTCAAGCCAAATATCTTTCTAGTCCGGCTTCCCCAGTCAGTCGATAAGTTGGTAATAAAATATAATTAAAACAACAAAATAAATAAACATGAAGAAAGAACAACCTTTTCCACAGTGACTTATAAATATTTTAATTAATCTCTGCTTCTTTACAAAGTGTTAAATTATTCTTCAATAATAAACTGAAGTGTCCTAAATACAGACAAACTATCATTCTTGTAAATAAATTCCAATTTTTTTCTCCTTCATTAAATTTTTCATTGTTTACAAATTAGAAATATTCCATTTCTTTAGTGAACTTGACGTTCAACACAAATATCTGTACATCTTATATTTTCACATCTTTTGGATAAATTACAACTCAAATTTAATATGGACACTAGTCCCCAGTGGTATGTGATAATGAGTTTAAGTTGCATAATGAAAGTGATAAACTAATACAAAAGTATTTTAAGACAGGGATATAGCCTGCAACTGTAATATGAAGTGAAAACTTTAATAATTTTTGCTATTATCTGGCCACAGCTGATAACCCGAAGCAATCGAGGAAAACAAATACTCTTTCGGGGCGAGCCTCGCTGAGAAACTATACTCAAAGAGAGCTAGCGATCGTTGCACACCTGGTATGCAAAACAATTTCCTGTTACAACTTCTGTAACAGTTGAGATTTTCAGTTTGCTATCTCCTATAACTTAAATTTTGGAGTTTTTGTCTAATTTCATGCTGCACCTTTTAGCAGTGACGAAGGCAAATATCAAAACTTTGCAAAAACATTAAGGTAATCTATCTAGGAAATGGCTGTTTCTAAAAGACTAAAGCTACCCGTCGCTGGCTATTTTGTAGAGTGTACTGCAAACTAGATTCGTGGTTCTCCAACACTAAATAGATCGGAGTACGAATACGAGATTGAGAATAACAAAACTAGTGCTTATGCTTTTGATTATCATATTTCACAACAATCTCGTACTAATAGTATTATTTTCAACTGGTCAGCAACAGGGAGGAGTAAGGGCTCAAGGAACGTAACTGGATTGCATTTCGAAAGTCGTACTCGTGCTTATTTGTGGAGGTTTCATCTAAACACGTGCAATAGCTTAAAATTTTGAAGCACATTTTCATGTAACGATTTAACAAATAAATTCAGAATTTTACTTGTGCAATATTAAAATTGCTATCTCAGAAACTAATCAAAATCTTCAATATATTATTAATTTTAATGACATTTTTTAGTTCAAAAAAATATCATGTATATGCAAGTGTTATGTTGGAAAAAAGGGTGACAAATGGTGACAAAATAAATCGTTTGAAATACTTCGATCTATATCGATTGTCAAGAACGTTTGTTTCATCACATGGCGTGAGGAGTGACCCGTTTCATATTTGGTGCACCAGAGTTTCATCCACCGATTAAAAAGTTAGAACCATCATTTACAGCAAAACATAAAAGAACTGCTCAATATGTTTCATTTGAATGGTCACAAACAAGGGTTTCCATCCCAAGTACTTAAAGTTAGAGCCACATTGTACAGCATAATAAACAGCACCACATGGAAGTACTGCTCAATAGCTTTCATTTGAATGGGCGAACGCTTGGGTTTCCCCAGATTCAAATATACAACCCCATTACATGACGAGTTTTACCCTAGGAGAGAGAATAAACGGGCAGCCAAATTGGAAAACAGCATCACTCCTCTACCTACTGTGATGTTTATTTGTAACGATTTAACAAAATGCGGTGTTTAAGTTAGTGTAAAGTTTTCTTTTGTGTTTGATTGTCCAGCTGTCATCTTGAATGTTGTGAAAAGTGAAATAGGGGAGAACATACAAACGCCAGCAGAGTACTGCTACGAAGGCGCGGTGGATCTTCTCCGGTAATGCTTAAACAACGACGAAATTCAAGATAGCAGCTGGACAACCCAATAAGAAAAGTGCGTTCGTGAGTTTTAAGATTCACATTAACATTTCTTACTCAAAATCTTTGCACTTGCTTCCTTTTCTTCTTAGAAACCAGAATGGCGACTTCCTATTCTTGATTTTTCTCGTTTCATCGTGTACGTCAGGCGGTGAATGAACAGCATTGTTCATTTCACATTCTCTGTGAGACGCGGTGCGTCTCGATAACTGCCCAGGACTCAAGTCATTACACACGGGTGTCGACTTACATCGCGTTCTGTTTGAATTATCTGACAGTTTAGACACCGGCGTGTCGGACTCGCCGAGATTTTGTGGACTGTGACACGACTGAGATACATCAAGCAACTTCGGAGATGTGGCTTGGTCAGGTGTTGAGGGCAAAGTTTGAGAAAGAGGACTTCCAGAGTGGGGGCTCAGAGGGGTAATGCTGCCGTCTACGGAATCTTCTTGTGACCCCGCATCTGATGGAAGATCCCGTTCCGAGCTTTTCCTTCGAAGAAATCCACGTAAATCTGTGGAGCTTGGATTCGGTGCACCAGAACCTGCCTCTTCCCGATTCTCAACAAAAGTCACAACATCCCCCTCGTCTTGGGAGGTGATCACACTATAGCTTTTCAGCTGCGAAGCTGATCTACTATGTTTACCACTGTCTCTGAGCTTCTTCTGCTTTGACGGGTCAAAGTGAGTTTGTACACGAAGAACCCGATGAAAGAAACTTTTCAATTTACTCGGAGTATTGCTGAGCAAATCATCGGTCGCCGTGTTAAACAGTTTATATCGTCCTGCTATCCAAGACTGGCGTCTCTTCTCGGCTGATCGAACCATCCCAGGGGACGCATCCGTACTTACAATAATGGCCGGAGGTACCAGCGTAGGTGAGGTTTTAATGTCCTTTGCACTTTCAATGGTGTCTTGTTCAGGGTCTATTTCATGTTTATTGTTCTTGGTGAGTTGACATATGCTCTGTTCTGTTGATTGTGGCGTTTTGGGAGGCAGTGCGTGTATCGCTTGATCTACGTCAGGTCTAAAAGGTTTAGTTCCTACAAGAATGTATTCCAAGTGTTTGGCGGTTTCAACAAATGTTGGTCGGGAGGACGGCTCCATCTAAAGAGAGAGAGGATAAATTTTTCAAATGTGTACAACATAATACATGTATTATTATTTAAATTTGAAACTAGACGTGACCTATTCCAAATACGCGAATCTGATTGGCTGTTTCATCGTTGTAACAATTATCCTGCGAAATTGCCCAGAATATGATACACTGTACTGCCTGATACACTGTACTTATTTGGCTAAAGTGAGACGATTTTCTGCAAGATTTAGCAGGATAATTGTTTTGTTATTCAACAAATCGTCAACAAAATACATTTTGCAGCTAGAAAAACCGTGGTTGTGCAGTGTTTACAAGATTTCAGACAAACCTTGACAACCTGCGTCTTGTGATAACGGTGTGGGGGCTTTTTGTGACTTTTTGGGCCGGTTTTTTTTTTCTTGGAGGGGGGGGGGGGGTGATGATGGTACAGTACTGCTCAAAAGTAAGTTGACAGTCCCTTGCAACTCGATCATTGCGTCTCGGAACTCAAAAGTAGAGTCACGAGTCGAGAAATTTGAGTTTTGAACGTAAAAACTGATTAGCCTCTGTCTTGACTGGTAGTGTTTCAAGAAAGTAGATCATTAGTGTACTTGGAAAGACTGAAAGAACTGGAAACCTAAAGGGAGATGGAGGGAGGTGGAGACAAACAATAGTCAAATTCTCACTTTGTAAGGTATCATTGTTACCTGGCAACAACACAGTGCGGTCTGAAGAAACTCGTATGGACAGTCTCCTGTCATGTGCTGAAACTTCTCCACATCCAGACCAAATGACTGAGCAGGAAGGAAGGAAAGAAAAAAATGAAAAGAAAACATTGAAAGGAACTCACTCAAAATCCGTCTATAACAGCACTATTTTTGTCTTGTAAAATTCATTAACTATTCATGAGGGTGCAAACCAATCCCAGCGCAGTATTCAGATCACATGTACACAACTGTAAACCCCAATACAAATCAAACAATAGGATTAACTTTTGATAAAAACTCCTGCTCAGCTAATTAGTATTCATCAACTTTTGATACAGATCGCATAACAATACTTTGCATTCAATTTATTGTTTTCATTTCATAAGTAGAATTAAATATTCGCGTCCGATCTGTATGGCCGTTAACAATCGCTCGCCTATCGGCTCGCCATTGTAAACACCCATACAGATCTTCTGCTCATATTTCATCTACTACATAAAACACATCAAACTAATTTGCATAACTTGTGGGCTAAATAAAACATTCATAGACTTTGCCAATCACTCATTCGGCCAGCCAGAGTTGCGAACAAAATATTCCTTTCTGCTTTACAAAAAGGATTTAAGACAAATCCGTCATATAATTAAAATCCTGTGTGTTATTTTCTACTTTTTTTAAAGCTAAAGATGCAAGTAATTGTCCGTGAGAACACCAACAACAATTTCTTATCAGTGCCTGAGAAAACGAATTTAAAAGTTCACAAGAACCATGTAACCTATAGGAAAAATCTCACGTGTAGCTATTAATTTTGTAAAATCTTCTTTCAAGTGATTCAGTGTTTTTTCGATCTCTTGCTTCTATTAATAAGATGTTTGAAAGTAACACAGAAGTTTGCAATAAGATGTGAATCATTTTGGTACATAATTTTGTCCAATTAATATTTGAAGTCCTGGCAGATTCCTTCTTAATCTAGTTTACTGCCCAGGTAGCTTCACTTATGTCCAGGAATGAATGCAAGTATTGTTTAATGAGTACTTCATGTTTGACTTTTCCATATTACTTCATATTTGACAGATTTTGGTGTGTTTTGGCGAGCTTTATTAATGAGGACACTTTGTGATGCCTGTCATGAGGAACATGCATCTCAATAGCATTCAATCCTGGACAATTATCTCGGTAGCGTCAACTGACATTATTTAAAAAAAGGTTGAAAGTTGTCTACAAGCCCAGGTGTTAAATTCTGGTTTCCATGGCATGAAGTGACTAGGTGTATCGTCAGGTCCCTGGATGGGACGATAAGGTGATAACACAGGTATCACAGGTAACCACCTAACATTTTTGTCCGGTTGCCATGGCAATTTGCCACTGCCCTTGTAGTTTATACTCCTGGGCAGACAGGACACTGTAAGGTAAGGTAAGTGTCTTGCAAATGACAACACACAAGGGATTTCGTTGGACATGAACAAATTTTGGTCGGCCAATGTCCGATGATCGACTGTTATTTGCAGCCCTGTTATAGTTCATTTTTGATTGAATTTGCTGGAAAACTCATCTGGATACTGGTAGGCAAGACCAGGACTTAGAGCGAATTTACCACAACCCATGTTGTTGTTTTTACACTTCCCTACAATAAATTAAAACATACGTTTGTCCGAGGCAACTCATCTGGGTCAGCTGGAACCCTGCCAATGATTTCACATAAAATTATTCCATAAGAAAATACATCAGCCTGGAAAAGACAAAAAAGTGCAAATAATAAGAGAGAGAGAAAAGCAAGCGCACTGGGTTATTGTGTTTGGGTTTTGTTGTTGTAATTCAGTAAAATTTCACTTGAGTTGTCTTTTAAAGTAAGGTAAGGTAAAGTCTGCATTCAAGCCTAGTGGAGGATCTTGTTTCACTGGGAACAAGATCCTCCAGTCTTCCAGTAAGGCACAGAATTCATAAGTACTATCAATAATAATTATTGATAACACAAAAATTTCAACCTTTTTTAATTTCTGCTTTTGCTTTGCAGCATAAATCTTTCATTTCCTTCCATCTCTGTTGCTTCAGGCCAACTTTGCCCTATAGCACTTCTTTTATAAATTGCCGGCCACCATATATGAAAAGGCTTAAAGTCTTTTAGAATTACAGTTAGTAGACACTCAGTATGTTCCACTGGAAATATTGGCATCAGGAATCTGATTGGTTGTCATATCGTTGTCTACTCGCTGATACATGTAGAACAGTATTGGGCGCAAGTGGATCTTGAAAGGGAATATTATTCTTAATTTTTGGCTTTAAAAAATACATTAAATTGTAGGTTAAGGACTGCAAGTATCTATAAAAACAAATAGACTACTCATCTTGATTTTCTATGAGGGATAGTTAACTTAGCTAGTACATCTGTTGACTATTCTATCACAAAAAACTCAGGCTTATTTCTAATTAGAATCCAAAGTTTTTAAGTGTTAGGCAGTCAAGGCATTGAACCATTCGATCAGTATCGAGTTTAATTTGACATCAGAAGATCGCATCCAGTTGCTGTGACTTTGAGCAAAACAAACTGGTGACACAGGCAGTGCTATTCAGATACTTATTAAGGTACCACTTTATTGACATCAGCAGGGAACATAGCACATGTCCAAGGGCATTTAAAATACACAGAGTTTCTCTCACACTGAAATGCATTTTTGTCTGCCACACAACAATGCAACAGCACTTTATTTATAAGAACGAAAAAGCTGTTGCACCAAAGACAAGAACAAAAAACTGAATCACATGACCGAGCATGAAAACTGATATCCTGACTAGGACCCAGGGTTCCCCATTCAGTGTGAGAGAACTTCATTTCCTGCCTCTTACGCAAGCTCAGCCGGCAAGAAAACCACTTTTTAATTAGTTTTCTCTGCAATGCTAAAGGTTTACCATGAATGCAAATAACTCTTCTTTTGCAGTTTTTTACCAGATCCATGCAACATTTCCAAACTTATGCACAGTATTATTTATACTTGAAGGTCAATGTCAACACCCACTCACATAATGAGTTTTCTACATGTACCAGGTACAGAGAAAATATTATTTAGATTTTTTTCTGAATAATACACAGTGTGTTATCACAGTTAAATCAATCAGGACTATAAGCTTTATCATAAATTTGTAATACTTTTTTCATACCAGCAGTGTGGGATTACAGTTTCTCAGTTAGCACCTCTTCAAGCTGATATCTCAAAGCTGATTGGCTGAAACTTAAACAATTATAATTCCCATATCACCTGCTTACCTTCTCATCATAATTCTCTCCTCGTAGCAGTTCTGGGGCCATGTTATATGGAGACCCCACAATTGACTGTTCCCTGCAATAAAGCAAAAAAATCGCTAAGCATTAATTCAACCATACAGACTAAAATAAATGTTTGCATGACTTGTACGAAATTTCAGTTCAAAAGACAACTACCCAGGAGAATTCTATCACATAAGCACCTGTTATAAACAAAATTAAACTCTTAGACTAATTTTTATGTCTTGCGTAATCTTTAAATGCAGTGTAACATTTTATTCTTCCACTTTTTTCCTGGCTAACTCTCAAAAGTGTTATATAACTTTAATATCATGCTACAGAAAATCAACTAACAACTCAGTTAAAAAAAACTGTCTTTTCAGATATCCGTTAACGTTCGTGTTAAGTTAACTTTTGTTTTAAAATTAAACAAATTCATGATCGTAATTAGCTGCTACAGAGGTTGGTATTATGTGTTGTGACTAAAATTTATCCCATTTTTTAACTTCAGTCTTAACACCCCAAAAATTACCAACTCCACTTTGAATCCTAAATTTATGAGAAAGAGATATTATTTTGCAAGACGGTTTTCCTTTTGGGACAAAATATTTAAATTAGCAGCTATTTTTGTCTTTAACAAGATACAGGTTAATTTATTACAATATATGTCAGTGCTAAAACACTTTTGCTATAATTAGAAGGGGTGATAAATGCACTTCTAAAAGTGGCAAGATTTTAAAATTCAGTATCACTCAAGACTCAATATTAGCACTTCAAGAGAATATAAATGTATAATATCACAACAAAAATATAAATATAGTGTCCTAAACAAGTTTGGAAAAAATGTAAGCTTGGGCTTCGAACAATTTTAATAAAAAAGTTTTCAATTTGGAACTAGGAACGGTTTACGATTTAATATGATTATCATCAAAACCTTGAATTATCCTGGGTTTCTACGTAAGTACAAAAATAAATACACTTCACTAAGGATTAAAGGTTTTGCTGGGCAATATCTCGAGTGTATTAACGTCGAGTTAATAAAACTATTTACAAAGTGAAACTGACAGCGCTCTCCAAAATAAAACAAAAGAAAAATGTGCTGACTTATAAAATTCGGGTCTTGAATTTTAAATTTTTCTTTTGCTTTCTTTTTCTTCTGATTTGCATGAATAATGACAGATTTTCCCTCTTGCTGTGCAATCGCCGATCTTAGCAACGATTTTAAATTCCGCTACTAAAGATCTTGAAACTAATGTAAATCTTCGATTATTTGTTGACCTCGGTGTTAAAGGTTCCGCTTTCGAAATGAGAGCAAACTTGGTTTAGCATAAGTTTAGCGTTATTTTATTTCCTGGAGGAAATATACTAGATATTATGAGAGTGGAAGTCGATCTTTTATCTGCAGATTGCAAACTTGGTCGGCGGAAATTTTTTCCCTCCCAGCAAAACACGGCGCGAAATCTACTTACTTGATTTCCGTCGCTAAGCCCAAATCTGCAACGACTCCATAACGCCAGCCGTTTCTTTCCTTTATCAAACAATTCTGCAGGAAAATAAAAATAAATAAAATAATGAAAAAATAATATCATGAGGATATTGCAGTTTGCTGGCGTCGAATTGCCCAACAGTCAAACAATCGGCGTATAAAAATAATCAAGTTTTAATTTTATAGTATTTTTACTCACTTTCGATGTAAGATCTCGGTGAATAACGCCATTTTTGTGAAGATACCTCATTCCCTCGGCGATATCCCGTGCAAGATAAAGTCGCGTTGTCCAATCTAGTTGCACCGAATGTTTTAATAAAAGACTTTCAAGGTCCCCTCCATTGACGAACTAAAAGAAAACATCAAGCAAAGTATTATATTACCATGGAAAAACTGTACGGAGCACGCCAGTACGACAAGTGTACTAGCTTTCGTGAGCTCTCAAGCTCCCGCGTAAGGAAATAAAGTTTAGTTGGTAAATCAAGGGTTGTAAAAACGAAAAAGAAAGCAAAAATAAAATACCTCGCACAGAAGATGAACTCTGCTGTCATCTACGCAAATCCCAAGAAATCTGTAAGGGAAAATATAAGTTTTAAAACCTTGGAAAAAATCAAATCCCACACAGTGAGTACCGTGAGCATGTAAAAATATGATCGAAAAATTGGACTTGGCGATCACCTTATCACATTCTCGTGTGAAAGATGACTCATTAACTTGATTTCGTCCAGCATTGTACACGTATCTCTTTCCACATCAGGTTTGTTCATTTTTAAAACCATAACTTCCTTCGTTTCGCGATGTTGAACCTAATTCAAAACAAAACAACACAACAGAAATTAGCACATCTTGCAATTCTAGTCACGATTGTAAAGGCGATTAAAAACACTTGACGAATTAAGCAACCTCAATTATAACTTCACTGAACCTTATAAACATTCCCATAAAACCCGTCAGCAAGTTGAGTGCATGTAAAATCCTGGTAGCGGTAAATACACGATGTGGGAATCGACGAAGGTATGCCCTCCAACAAGCTGGGATCAATTCTTATCGACTCCTCTTCTCCGGACCCGGGGTCATTACAAATACGACCCTCGTCGCCATCCCCTTTAGCTGGAAAATCCATGAGGACCACCATAGGTGTAATGTCGATAAGACAATAATATCAGCTAGGTTTTTCAGCCAAGAACTGCGTTATAATCCCACGTTTTACTGCGCTCCGACCATGCATCTTCCTGTACAAGGCCTGTATGCATTGTGTTACTTTCGAGTTGTAAACTTTAGCCCGCGGCCTCATGGGAATGATCATGAATTCTCGCTTGTGATTGGTTGACCTCAGGAACCCCTTGCGTGTTCTTGCCGATGGCTGCTGTCAATCAATTGTCTGTTCATTGTTGCCGGTAAACGGTCTGTTTAGCGTGATCACTGGAGTATGACTTGTAAACAACTCACTTGTGGGAAAAAAGACAAAGTTTGTTTTGGTTTGGTTTTCAGGAACGTTCTTTTCTAATCGCATTATGGTTTTAAAGATAACCGCAATACACATTCAGAGTATAAAGACGACACGTTTAAGCATACCAGGCTGATATGTAACTGAAGTTGTGCGTGTCGTCCTAACACCCCCGGAAACTTTCGTGCTTTTATTCATGAGGGCTCGCATGAATGTCTACTTGGGAACGATGTTTCTTCGGACAACAAATACAGATACAAACACTTTTCACCGGTTTCCTGTGTTTGAAGATTATAGAAAATATATTCCTTTGCTTTGTGACGGAACGAACCATTAAAAATAACCGGAGGGGAGGGGAAGGGGGTCTTTTTTTCCAAAAAATTCCTGTACGGGAACCTTGTCTGAATATCTAAAAAAAAGTGAACGTTTTCAGATTAGCACTAAAACAAACCGGATGGTGTCAGGTATCATAGGTTTTAAAATTAATTAACAATTCCCTGTGGTGTATTTTCTAGGAGCTAAAAGGTCTAAAATGAGCCGACTCGTCTAAAATCGAACGTACACGAGTCAGCTCCTTTTTATAGCTCCTAGAAAAGACAGTTTGCTTATTGCTTAAATTGGAAATTCACTGCGACGATCATTTATCACTCTCATATACATCCGCAGTTCATATATGAATCATTTCATATACATTACATCATTTCACTCCTCTCACGGGAAAATATGAACTCACAATTGACCTCGCTCCCAATGTGTGGCTTCAATAGCTCAGTTGGTAGAGCATCGCACCGGTAACGCGGAGGTCACGGGTTCGAATCCCGTTGAAGCCCTGAATTTTTTTTCAGGCTTCTTTATTCCATTGCTTAAATTGGAAATTCACTGCGACGATCATTTATCACTCTCAGAAAATACATCGCTGGAAATTATCTGGCCGGCGGCGTCATAACAGGGGTTTCTTGTCATTTCTTGTGTTTTTTGGCGAGGAGAGACTGGTTACGAGTAAAGTGGAGCCTTTGTACACGTCTCTTCTTTCCATTACCGTTTCATATATTGCAACCGTCTATTTTTACTCAGTTTTTTTTTTCAGCCCCTGAAGATATTACTTTTGTTTAGCCGAAAAATTGGGCAATAAAATTTATTTAGCCTTTTGCTGTCCGATCGGTTATCATTATCTTTCCCGCCTTTTCAGGTACCTTAGGTTTACCCAATGTACCGAATGGATAAATGCGCTGTAGTTTTGGCTTTTCTGATCTGTTTCAAATTTTCAGTGCAATAAAAAGAGGTCTGCTTTCTTTGGCCATCTGCAGGTTTAAAGGGAAATGAAAGTTTGCGGAAGTCTGAAGTTATAATGCAATAACCAGCCCACGTATACGTGTAACTGATAATCGTACCACATGGTATAAATGAAGTGTGCAATAAACATCGAATTAAAAAATATCGAAAAGAAACCGTTTTTATTTGACCATTTCAGTACCGATGTCTTAGATCCTAGCAGACTAGACTTCAGCGTTTTAGTAAAATGGCAAGAATTATTTTTTTTCTTAAAGTAAGAAATATTGTCCTAGAGATTTTGTAATTATTTAACGAAAATAACACCTGTTCACAAAAAAATTCCAAAATTAGAAGCCAGTCATAATTTTAGCACTGTATTAAATATTGTAAGAGCGCTTTATATGCCTTGGGGGAAAGAATTGCCTAAGGCCAAATCATGGTCGAATCATCTGGTCCATCTGGAATATCAGTCATAAGATAATTTAACTCGAGGGTGCACGCACAGTACGTATTTCAAGGAAATTGTCCTTTAAATCACTAAGAGCTCAAACAAGAGAAAATAAGGGCTCAACCTCGTGCCCAGGAAGCAAGCGCGGCGACTTTAATATTGGAAGTCAGATGTTTTCGGACTATTTGCGCATGCTCAGCTTTCAAAAGCATGCTTAACAGACACGATGGTGCTTTGATTCAGGTTTTTTTTTCAAAACCAATCAAAATCGACTCTACAACCAAACTTGAAAGTTTCTCGTTACGTCAACCCTGAGCAGAAAGAAGGAAAGATTTGAGGTACGAGATTGCCAAGAGCTCATTTTAGGACGCAACCTCGTACCCCGGGTCTTCGTTCCCCTTGACCGGCGGTGGGGAAACGAGTGACCCAGGAAAGTTCTGATTAGAAGTTGAAAATATCAGACTTCCGGTTGAATTGCGCATGCCTGGTTTTCAAAAATACAGTTGACTCCCGATAACTCGAACCTTCAAGGGAAATTGAAAATAGTTCGAGTTATCGGGAGTTCGAGTTATTGAGAGTTGAAAACAAATGACCGGAAATAAGGAAAAAATGATGTTTACTGATTCTCTATTCATACAATGTACCAGTGTACATTTAAAACAAGTTTAATCAGAGTATAGAGAAGCCAAAAGAAAAAGGAACAATATATTTCTAAGTCACTGTATAAATCAGAACGTAACGCAAAGTAAAACAAAGAGAATCAGCTTTTAATGTTGATGGTTTCAAAGAGAACAACTCTCTATACCCGGATCTATAGGCTACTGCTGCAGAGTTTATGCGATTTACTTCTTCGAGAAAAGTCAGTTAATTCGTTCTGGCGATAATCCTTAAACGTTTTCTAAGGTTGGATTGAAAGAATCGGTATCAACCTTCTCCACAAACAAACTGAACGTCTGCAGCACGTCAATGGCGTAGCACATTTCGTGTTTTGAGGGGCGTTTCGGGGACGGCTCAGACTCGTGACGATTTTATTTCAAAATAAATTCAACGTTTTGGACTAAAGTACACTGTTTGCTTTGACTTGTCACGTATTGCCAGACATGGTTCGAGTTATCGAGGGTAAAATTATATAGAAAATGACCTGAATGGAAACGAAAATTGGTTCGAGTTAGCGGGAGATTCGAGTTATCGAGGATCGAGTTACCGAGGGTAAAATTACAGTAAATGTATAACGGAAATCCAGGGGAAATCGATTTTGGTTCGTGTTAGCGCGAGGTTCGAGTTAGCGAGGGTTCGAGTTATCGGGAGTCGACTGTATGTCTCAATGAACTTCTTGGGGTTTTACTTCCAGCCTATCAAAATCGATCCTGCATCGAAACGTTCGAGAGTCGCTCGTTTCGTCAAGCTTGCGCAGTAAGGAACGAAGACTCGAGGTACGAGATTGTTTCAGACGGAATAGGCGTTGCTAACTGATCAACCATTCATTTTTCTTTTCTTTTTTGGAGGGGGAAGGGGTGTTGGTCAATCGCATAAGAATCAGTTGAAGGGGATACGTCAAGGGAATTTCACAGATTTTTGTTTTTTATATATACTGTTCTGAAATTTGCGGTGGGAAACATAACCCATCAAAATCATTTTCTTTGGACATGTTAAGAAGCTACGGATATAAATATCAATTTTCTGACGATGCATGGAAATAACTTGAAAAGTTAAGCCTTAATTTTTCAAGTTGCAATCCATTCAGGCACCAGAGCCATCCGCCGCCAATGCGCAAAGACACTTGTTAACAGTTTCAGTGATCTAATATAGCAATTTTTAATAAAAACGGACCATTAATTTTAGGTTTCCTATGACAAAAATATAAAGTTTGGCTGTACAGAAATCTGAGAAAATCCGTGCCAAAGCCCCTCCAAAACTGAGTAAGGAATCATCCAAAGTGAGCCACAGAAAAAAAAGGGAGTTATTTTTAATTAATTCGTTGTACATATATTTGGACCCGCGCGGTTCCTTGAAGCAAGCAGGGCGTTAATGTTAGAACCAATAATTTTTGCTTGCTTTCGCTTTTTTGTTTGTTTTCAAATTTTATTTAATCTGGGTTAACTTTTTTAACCTTGGGTTAGGGTTAATCAGCTTACAAGCAACCGGGACCAAAGGTAATTTAGACTTATTTTACATGGAAAACGAAAATCCGTCCTTGTTGGAATGTTTTGTTTAATATGCTCTTGGAGCTTATCTCATAGATCTACTCTTTATTTAATTGGAAAGAAATATTTATTTCATGTAAATGTTTCTTTCTTATATTTCTTTCTTTCTGGAAAAATCTGTAAGACAAAAAGAAGATCACTTTCCTGGCGCTGTTCTTGCAGGCTAATCATCTGCCCGAGACCAGTGGATGAAGACCAAATTTTCTTTCTTAAGTTAGAAAAATTACCGCTATTTGACTAAGAAACCTGTATCTGCAAAAAATGTTTCTAAAATTAAAGCCAAAGAAAAAAGTTGATTTTTTTAAACAGTAGTTCATCTCACCTTACACAAGCGAAAAGATACTGGCGGCTTTCGTAGGCTGTTACCTTATTATTATAAACTACATACTATCGGCCACTATCTGTGTATAACTCTTTCACAAGGCTCCGTGTTGTGCGGTACTTGTCTCGTACTTCCCGCACTTATTAACAAAAAATTGCGCTTTGTCGTGCTCTAGGACCTTTTACAGAAATAGAATGAGCTCATGAATTCCACTAAAATGCTCAGTGCTCGCCAAGCAGGTTGATGGTTTTTGCTGTATCTACAAGAACTGTAATAAATCAAAATTCATTGATCTTTTTGGTTTCGACCAGCGAACAACCACTAAAAGAGGTTTCATGTTTGCCGTTGGGCATAAAAACTCTCATTATTACACAATCACGTCTTGCAGATCTAATAATAGTATTTATAAAAAATGTACAACATAAATTGAAGTTCCGATTTTTACTTAAGTAAAGCACTCTAAGCTAAGTATATGTGCATGTCTTAAGAATATAGAAAACACTTCTTCTTTTTGTTACTTTCAATTGGCTAGATAGCTGTTGGTGATAGTTTAATGTTTGTTTTTTGTTCTATCACATCAATCTCATGGGCATTCCTCCGGAGACTTCTGATGTCGGCTGAGCTGCGTCGATTGCGAAAACGTTTTATGACACTTCTCGCACTTAAAAGGCTTCTCTCCCGTGTGTGTTCGAATGTGATTGTTCAGTGTCGTGGCGCCGGCGAATGAACGCCCGCAGAAACCGCATTTAAATGGTTTCTCGTTGATGTGGATCACTACATGTTCTCGCAGCTCGGCTGGGCCTGGAAACGACGAAGGACAGTGCCCGCACTGATATGGTCGATCAGGGGACTGAGGAAAGAGAAAAGAATTCAGTTTGTTAAGGTTGTTAATGTGTGCGGGCAACGGGTAATAAATACAAACTCGGTCAAACACGGACGGGATCTACCGTACAAGTGCTATTAAGCCCCCCCCCCCTACCCTGCCCACGTCTCTTTGTAGCACCCGTATCTATTATCCCCCCCCCCCCTTCTTTTCCTCCTGGATGTTAAAGTTTTTAGTGAGCGCCCCCTCCCTAGATGGTAGATCATGATAATTTGTAAAAAAGAGAAGAAGGAATTGTGGGGTGGGGTGTGGTGTCATGTGGTAGGGTCAGGTGGGGTGGGGTGGGGTGGGGTGTGGTGTGGGGTGGTGTGGGGTGGTGAGTAGTGTGGTGCGGTGCGGTGGGGGGGGGGGGGGGGGGGGGGGGGGGGGGGGGGGGGGGGGGGGGGGGGGGGGGGGGGGGGGGGGGGGGGGGGGGGGGGGGGGGGGGGAGTGGGGTGTGGGGGTGGTGTGGTGTGATGTGATGTGATGTGGTGTGGTGTGGTGTGGTGCAGTTACCTTAAGCTTACCTGTGGGCACACATGCATCTGAAGAAGAACCCTTTGAGAAAACGTCTGTGTGCACTGACCACATCTCCAAATATGGGGCTCTCCGTGATCCTTCAGCCCCAATCCAAAAGGGTCCATTGGCCTGTCAGGGTCATCAAAGTCCTACAGAACGGGCAGAACGTTAAAAACACATGTAAACATAACACGTGAACAGATAACGTGTAAACAACTAAAACGTAAATTAACAATTTGTTAGTAATTGCTAAAAGTGGTATTGGGTTTTTCTTATGGTTGAGCTCTAACCAATCAGACCAAAGAATCAAGCGCACGTGACTTCTCTTGTACTTGCCACCGACTTGATATGGCAGTGTCTTTTTTTCGTACCTGATCTTGTGAATCTTCGAAAAGAAGTTCTTCATCGACTCCTGGGGGCTTCCATTGTACTGTGTGTTCTGAGAAAGTGACAAGCAAAAAAGACGCTCAACTTTGAGAAAACGCAAGATCTCACCCTAGTACGCTTGGAGACTGTTTAATGGGGTAAGGGTTAAAAGACAAGCAGGCAGGCAGACAGAAAGGAAGGAAGACTGGAGGGAGGGAGGGAGGGAGGGAGGGAGGGAGGGAGGGAGGGAGGGAGGGAGGGAGGGAGGGAGGGAGGGAGGGAGGGAGGGAGGGAGAGAGGAGGGGGGGAGAGAGGTAGAGAGGGAGGGAGAGAGGGAAAAGGAAGGAGGGAAGGAAGGCAGGCAGGCAGGTAGGCAGCGAGAGACGGAGGGAGGAAGAAAGAAGGAGATATAGGACGGGAGGCAATGAGAGAAGAAAAGGAGAGAGGGAGGAAGGGAGGCAGGGAGAGAGGAAGGGAGGAAGGAGAACTAAACAAACAACTTGTCAATTGGAGTAAAAATAAAAGTGCAAAGTGAATGAACAAATTGCAAAACAAATCAAGCTCATCAATCCTACCCTTGACAATCCTAGCTTTCATCAATGCCGGGACATCAATAAATTCTGAGTACTTTTCATCGTACCACACCAGGAGCTCTCGGCCCGCCGGGATGTGCCTAAAGGCCCGGTAATAAATGTTCCCACAATACTGAAACACTGTCATATTCTGTTCCTCTTTGTAGCGAGCACACTGTATAAACCTCATCCAGCTTGACATATATTCTTCACTACCGTCAATAAAATGGCTGAACTTTCCGTCTTTGTAAATCTACCATAGTGGAGAAAAAAGGTACACGCCTTTAACAATAAGTGCTGAATCTTAAAGGGACTGTGTCACGGCTGAGTTGATTTTATGATATAAAATTTTGTCAAATATTCGCTATTCTCTATTTTCTAATTGCCCATAATACACTTTGTTTGCCCCCCAAATTTTGCATAAACTATTGTTTTCAAATTCTTTTGGGAGGACTGCATATTTCCAAAACAATAGTTTATGCAAAATTTGGGGGGCAAACAAAGTGCATTACGGCAATTGGAAAATTGAGAATGAAACTAAACGTTTGCAAAGAAATTAATTCTACGAATCTTAATGACAAAACTATAGCTTCACTGCAGCCAAATGTGTCTCCCGGGCGTTATTATTTAAAGTAACAAGCAAGCAAGACTATCTTTTAAAACTTTTCAGCCCAACAATATTTCCAAAACCCATTCTGCAATCCATTTCAATCTTTGTCACTTTTGGCCATCCGTACCTTTTTTAGAATTTACTGTGTTATTGAAACGTTCCTTTAATGTTTTAAGATGTTATTTTTATATTTCACCGGATTTGATAGAAGTCATTTTCCATGCCTAAATTTTGCTAAAATCCGAGACACAGTCTTTTTAACCAACATGGTATCTTTTTGGTTTATTACTGAACACATTAAAACTGATAAATTTTGGACCATTGGGGTGGATTTATACACGCTCGATGTGTGCTCCAAGTTATAGCCAGATGAAAAAGCCAAATAGCTAATCGATTTGTACTATCAGTTTTTGAAATACGCAAAACGGGCAACTGAAGACGATAAAGAAACGGTTTGAGTTTGGAGGAATGAAAGGAGCACTCAATAAAGACCTTCAGCTAAAGAATCTCTTTGCAGAGACACATTTATAAAAAGTAACAATAACATCATCTGTTAATTTTTTTATCTTTTCGACCTTTAAAGAGTTGTCTTTCTATGTCAGAAATCACAAAAAATGATCAAGCGTCTAGACGTTTTTGTTCCTAATTACTATTCTTCGTTTTACGGTTTTGTTTGGTTTGCCGATTTTGTACGACGAAAAAAATTCAAAATGACTTCAGCATTTAATATCTAACAGTATCTCGGTCTCAACTCAATCAATTCTCAAGGTATCTTTGTCTCTGTTGCTATAAAGAGGTTAGGTCACGGTATTTCGGATAACTCTTTTTATTTTCGTTAATTAAGAGCTATAAACTTAAAATTGGCAGAGCAAAAGTCATTTATTGGTGAAATCACGGCCACAAAACAAACAAGGATGATTTTCGAGCATTGTAAATGACACTTTCATACAAATTGAGATAAACTTGAAAAAATTCGGAACGACGTTTTTCCAAGTTTACACGAACGCAATCCGTTTTAATCTTCTCGAAGTTTGCCCATCCATGCCCTTTTTGGCCTTTCTGTGTTCCTTTTGAGTTACTCTACAGTTTTAAGCTGTTATTGTGATATTTCAGTTAATTCTATGACCAGTTGGTCATTGCCGGAATTGATAAAATTGTGTGACATAGTCTCTTTTTATGAGTGAATTTATTTTCATTATTCTTGCCTATCAATTGTATACGAACTGCAGACATTTTCCCTACCTCCCACATGTAGTTATTGTGTGCTCCCTCTCGTAATTCATCTCGTCCTACAACCTGGCCTTCATACGGACCGATCCACGTCCCGGGAGGAATGGGGTGAGCCGCACACACTCCAAATTCTGCCCCAGGGACACTCGACCTACAGAGTTTCACCTCATCCGGGAACACCAACGATGGACTTGGCTGCGAGCACCGCTTTTTCTTGCGTTCTTTTAAAACAAAAAAATTTTGTTTAACTTTGATTGTAAAAGCAAGTCTTCTTCGAACGCTACTCGCAAACGGGCAGGGGCTTCATTAACAGTAAGACTCATTGTCGTCCCCAGAGCAGCTTGTCCCTCTTAGCCGGCAGAGCCTTGGGCACGAGGGACAAGCTCTGGGAACACGATCATTCTCGTCCCCATAGCCCTTTCGTTTCTCTTAGCCGGCTGGGCCTTGGCAGGAGGAAACGAAGGGCTCTGGGGACACAGAATTTCCAGTCCTAGATTCTAGGACTTCCGGTCTTCATGTATGCAGTCATGACGTTTCAAAAGAATGTATGAGAGAGTCGTTCAGCGTTTTTGACTTCCGTTTAGGAATTCTTTGTTCCAAACAGCCAATCAAAAAAATTCGAATTAATTCAAAAATCCTATGCCCCCAGAGCCCTCCGTTTTCTCGTGCCAAGTCGGTTAAGAGAAACGAAAGGGCTATGGGGACGAGAATGGGAACACGATGTGATTAGCCGGATTTGAAAAAAGGGAACAGCCAATGAAATGAAACGTTTTTAAATCCCTTTGTTATACGAGAGTTTGAGAAGGTTGATTTGATATGCTAGATTTGAAACTGTCTTTGGGGACAAGCGAGGCAAGCTGCACTGGGGACGAGAATACAATAAGACTACCACCGCGAATTTTATATGAGCAAATAAAGAACGAAGCGCAGTCGACAAGATAAGTAAAATAATAAGGGATAAGGCCTGCCTCAACTTTGAAAACTGTGTAACTTAAAAAAATTTAAAGGTACAACTGCCAAACTTGGTGACTTTATCTTAAATTGTCCTAACAACATTTTGACACTAGTTGCCATAGCAACTGATTTTTGATAGCTAGGTTTCACAAAATTTAAATTTTGGGGTTTTCAATCAATATTATTTCTATGTTTTATAATGGCATTTGTATTTTTACGCTTAATTTAGAGATAGTGTAGAACACTAGAGAACATAAATCATATTTATTACTTGTTTGAGTTAGTTATTTATTATAAAATCTGAAAATCCAAGATGGTGGACTAAATTTGTAACTAGACCATTTCTCTTTGTAATTTCTTTATTGCCTTAAATTTTGTCTAGCTTTAAGCATTATTAGGTGCCCGTTACCTGGAGCATGCAACTTCCATACTGCTTCTGCGAATTGATTTTGGATAGCCAATCACAAGCGATTTCGCAATAGACTTTTGATACGTGACTACAGCACCTCGCCCACAAGGGAAGTTAACATAGTGTATACATGCGAGGAATTGTAGCTTCTTCAGAGTGTTCTGACAGCATTTCAAGCGATGATTTTGGTGTTTCCTCGCTGCAAGTTCCGGGTAATGGGCTCCTGGCATTATTTTATAGGGGACTAAAGTTTTACAGTCAACCACCATAATTTTTAGGATATTCTATGAAATAAATCAATTTAAAGAAACTCAAAATGGCGTTTACAAGATGGCGGATTTAAGATAATTAAAAACGTCAAAATGAGGTTATAATGACAACCAGAGTTTTATCGGAAACAAAAATGACATCAGACTTGTTGTTTGAAAGAGTTTGTGGTTTCCACAGCAATTGTGACGGAAATATTAATATTTCCATCGCAGTTGCTTTGATAACCCCAAATTCATTAATAAAAATACTATTTCAGCAAATAAAATCATAGAAATGACGCCACAATTACGTCACATTACGTCAAAATGAGACCAAAGCAACTGCAGTTACTAAAAATACTGTCTACTTCATCTTGTATTAATTTAATGACCATTCGCTGTTTTCACCGTTCCCATAATACACCTTGTTATACCCCAATTTCTCTTGGGATTTACAAAGACGTACAATCGTCTCCTGAGAAATTGAAAACAATGCTTATGCAAAAAATTTTGGGGGGGTAAACAAGGTGTATTATGGGATCGCGAGGAATCTTTGTTTCTTCAGCGTGTTTTGACAGCATTTCAAGCAATGATTATAGTGTTTTCTCGTTGCACGCTCCGGGAAATGACATCAGACTTGTTGTCTTGAAAGAGTTTGTGGTTATCACAGCAACTGCGATAGAAAAATATTAATATTTCCATCAAAGTTGCATTGATAACCACAAACCATTAATAAAAATACTATTCCAACTAGTAAAATCGTACAAATGACGTCACAACGACGTCACATTACGCCAAAATGATGTCAGCAAGTATAGTTACTAGAAATACTGACTACTTTATCTTGTGTTAATTTAATGATCAAAGGACAATTGGCTTAAAAGTTACATAGGGGGCTTCCCTCGGGTTTGTATTCTCATTATTTTAAGCACGAATGCTAAATAAATGAGTACCTGGACCATTTTCCTCTTGCTTGATGTGTTTACGCTGATCATCAAGGACTGCGGGCTCCACTGGTGTGTGTCCGTACAGATACATGCAAATCTCCTCCCAGGAGAATGGCGGCCTCTTGGGCCCAGGCCCTGGCATTCTAAGCTCAGCTATTGGTGGGGCTTTGTTCATTCCCCCTCTGTAATAAAGAAAGTCAATTTAACAATTCGAAATTGTCGTAGTTGAACCAGCAATAATGACCACCACTCTATAACCAGGCTTGCGTTTCTTAAATTCAGTTTTTGTCTATTTAAAAACTTAGCAATGAAACCTTACATTGATTAAACGTAAAGGGCTGGTTTTGGGCCTAAAACTACACCGCTATTTGATATAAATTGAAGTTATAAAAACAGCTTTCGGGCCCGAAACGGCTTCGCCACGTTTGAGATCAAAACGCACGCCTGGGGATTTCGTCTCGATACAATCCAAACGCTTTACTCCTCTTCAAACCTCCCAAAATCAGACACTCCGGTACAACAGCAAGTTCATTTTGCCCCTCTAACTCTGTATTACTTGCATTTGGCGATTATACACTCTTTGATTTCTCACAAAGGGAGCAATGTGACATGTGTTGCTGTAATGACGCTACAGTACAGCAAAAGGAGATGTCATAATACAACTCAAAAGCTGCATTTTATTTTCAAGTATGTTATGCTTTAATTAATTGCTTCCTCGACCCAAAACCTAACCACATTAAAGACTTTAACTTATATAGAAAAATATAAAGTCGTCTTCGGTGTGGAGTTGAAGTATTATTTGTAATGTTATTTATTTAAAGGAGCTGTGTCATGGTGTACCTTGAAAAGTTAAGCCTAAAATTTTCAAGTTTGTAATTTGTAATTCAAAACTTTCATTTTGATGTTTCCGTCGATTGAAAGAAAACTTTGCCCATCGCAAAAAAATTGCATGGCAATAGCCCCTTCGCGGATTCTTACATAATACTAAGATAAGTGGTAATTTTTGTTTCTTTACAAAAATAAGCCAGTTTATAAAAACTGAAAAATGTATATATATGTTGTGCTTTTTCAGTTAATGTCACCACAGATGTATGAACGGATGCCTTATAAATTCTGATATAAGACAGAAGTCCACATGAATTTTCCTATCAAGGTGGTAGTAAGTTAATGATTTTGATCCTTCAAGCAGTTTTGTTGTCGTTTTGTAATTCAGGGCTATTAAGATAAAAACCGATAAGACATACGTAATTAAACACTTAAACATAATCATCTCTACGAAGGTAAATCAATACCGAAAACACCGAATGAGTAAAATCCGAATCAAATACTAACACAAATTTATTTTCAAATGTTTAGGACCCTCTCGACATATTATGCAATAAATTCAATTTTCATACCACTAATAACACAAACTGATGAAAAATTGACGCTTTTCGTTTTAGTTATGGTTTACTTGGGGGTTTCTTACAACAATTAAGGAAAATCGCTCACTAAAAAGAGCAAATAAAACCTAAACTTCAAAACCCGATATCTTTTATTTTCCTTGATTACAATTCTTAAATCCACCATAACCACACGACCACCCTTCTTTATTAACGCCACGTTAAAACAAACTACCTGAATGTCTACACATAAAGTATAATGAACTTGACACAATTCTCACTGCCCTCATGAATCTAATTAACGCAGTTTGCAACACCGTTGTTGATTTCTAGGGTGTTCGTTTCCAATACATTCAGCGGGCTACTAATTAAATTATTCAGTAAGAGGTATACGTTTTACCGCACGGTTTGTTAAGAAATATTATTCTACAAAACATGAGTATTCCTTGAAAAAGTTTCGTCCTTGAATGTTACTTCATTAATTAGACGCAATTTTGGTCTCATTACCCTTTACATTTTGCAAGATTTCGTTCAAACGAAGCAGTTAATACCGTTGAATTATCTATATTGTTTAGTATAAACTTGTCTTATAGCCTGCATATCCAATTAATTCCTTTGTGTTAAGAGAGCTTAAACTGACTTGCAGAACTTTTATTTCTTGCTTCCTTTTCATCATCTATTTGATATCAAAGAACTTGGAACAGAAGCTACCTCAATTTTTGTAAGTACGTTGGTAAAACTTCATGGCTATAGACATTCTAAAGAACCACTGTTTCAAATTTTCTGCTCGACCGTCAACAAAAGTACTTCGATTCCTATCGCGATATAAAGAAAAATTACACAGTTTACATACCTACAAATGCGACAGTTCCAACTTTACTTTCTTCCGCGAAAGTTTCGTCCTGAATTTACCATCATAACACTTCCTTGTGCACAAGTTTGTGCATAATTGAATTATCTTAAGTCGAGCTGTCATAAAATCCACACTTTTTGACAGATATGTTTAATTTGTTAAGCAGGTAGTTTAACTTGGTTTGTTATCAATATTTATGATGAGAATATCACTTATACGGACCACCAAGGGAAGGGAAATAAATCGAATAACAGCATGGCCGTGCAATCTGGACGGTAAAAAATACTAATTATAGAAATACGTCCTCCAATATCTAGATAAAGTCGAGAAATAAACCTGAAGGTGATAATTATGTAAGCAACATCATCATGATTGTAAACTATTGACAATACTTATGTCTCAGTTAGAGATAAATACTGCAACACACTTAGATAGGACAAGCGAAATTCTACAAGTTATTAAAACATTCGCCTGTTAAATGACAAAAACTCCATAGAGAATGAAACAGCTCTTCAAAAAGCCTAGTGCTTTGACCGAAACTAATTGTAATTGACTAATGAGGTGCGATAACTTAAATTTGAACATTTCGAATAACTAAACCCTTATCTGTATTATTTTAAGCCTTTACACATAAAATACCAAGCTGCCTTTTACAATGTCGGTTAGTTCCAAAAAGAAATCAACTCTTAGAGATTCCAAATTCCAAAACCTAACTAAGTTTGCACCAAGCTGTGTAATTTGCCAAATTTAAATGATAGAAGCAGCACTCTAAAACCAGTTATTACAAGCCTGCCGGTTTCTGTCAATTCCCGTCGTTATAATACTAATTGGGCGATGATAAAATACTACACAACCGGATTTTCTGCAGCATGCTTTATAAACATGATATCAACTCGAATTTTAGCCTAGAATACATTTTAACGAACACTTGCTTCAGGCGCACATGCAAACTTCGATCCGTGCCATCTTTCAAATAAAACAAATCTACCTGTTAGATTACTTTCTAATGGCTACAACTCTTCCAAATTTTTTGGAAGAGATAAAACAAATGGTCATAATAACATTATACTTGAAAACGACTCGAAAAAAAACTGATGTAATTTATTCAAGAAAAACGCTATGGAAAAATCATTGGGGTGGCAGAAAAGCTACAAGAATATCTTGTTTCCCTTAAAGTAAAATTTCTTTACAAATCCGCCCGCTAGTCGTATGTTAGAAAATAATAGACGGCTTACTGGATACAATCTTCATAATCAGTTTTCCCACCAAGGTGCGGAAAACAATGAAAATAACAAAAACTCTGACTCACCACAATAAAAAGTCGTCACTGTCAGATTGCTAAGAGTTATACAACGTTTACAATGCAAGTGTCAATGTTTCCGACAGCCCATATAAACCAGACAACGATTCTGAGCAATATTTTGCATCCAGGCCAAAATTTGACCACTAACAACATGAGCTTATTATTAAATAAAGCGCCTTGTTTTCGGTTTGGGTTTATTTGGGGCTTTGTTGCAATAATTAATACTAATCAATCACTTATCACCTGGCGAAAGCTACGATAAGCTGAGAAAAAGTGCAAGTCTTCGCGTCTTTGGCGGGTGGAATTAATCCAGTTTACATAACTAAGCATTATAGGCGTAATTTGTCAATTTGGTTTGAAATACCTGACCACATTACCGAATAAAACCTTATTTTGTTTAGTAAAATCCCAAAAGAACTCCCCATTAACTCATTTTAACCGTTTGCAATTTCTAAGGTTTTGCTTACGTACGACACACAGCGAGCCATTTATCAACTGATAAATCATTCAGAAACGAGGTGCGACTTTAAAATACACGATTGTTAACAATTCTTATTCTGTCAAATGTTTTTCTTTTCGCACTTGAAAACTAACACAAGCTTCACGCAGGTCATTTTGTTCAAAAATATGCAAAGTTATGTCTTCTTTGAAGCGAAAAGTTGCCAAAATTTTGTTTAATTTAGCAATTTCTTGTAGATAAAATACTGCGCCATTTTTAGGCAAGGTGGAAACACGTGTTCTCAAGTAAGTAAAATAAATGCTCGGTTGAGCAATAATTCGCATTTGGCCCGATTGTGCAATATCGGATCGTCTATTTGTGGCTTTACAATGTTTTCTTTTTCGCTTAACTATCAACAAGATAAATACATCATATACCATCAAGGAATTCACACAAATTCCATAACCACAACCACCTCAAATCACAATTTTTCTTACTTTTGAACTTGCTTTGTCGCCAATTCGTCTTGATTAGGTCTCCAAAACGCTGTCTTGTGCATAATTGGATAATATCCCTTCGAACTGTCGTGAATTCCGCACTTTTTGACAGAAATGTTTAATTTGTTAAGCAGGTAGTTTAACTTATACAGTTATCAATATTCATGATGAGAATTTTAGGTTATCGACCGCCAAAGGCAGGGAAATAAAAACCGATAACAACATAGTCGGGAGATATAGGTGTGCAAAGATAATTCTTTCTAGTCTACATAGAATTTGCGCTTTACATTTTATTGGTATAACATAATTAAAAAATGCTATCATTTTTTGGAAACGATATTTCATTTTTGAACTAAGGGAATTTATGCATAAGAAAAAATTGAATTGCGCAATTTAACTAGATAACTATCAACACTGGATTTAATAAAAACATATTTCTGAAATTTTGATGTTTGCTTGAATTCAAGAGAAAAGAAGAATGCTAACTTGCTTCTTTTCTGTGAATAAAAAAATAACTTTTAAAGGATGATGACAAAAAAATGGTTTCCATCGAAGCGAGAACAGCAGGGTTTTTTTTCCGAAGCAAATTTTGTTTCCCTCGTCGTTGCTATACAGGCGCATTCTTGTTGTAATATTTTTACAAAACTATTCAGAGTAAACATAATAAATTGTGGTGCAAGATAATTTGTCTAACGTATTCAATTTGTCGTCAAAAATAGATATCTTATGCAAGTCACGTAAGAAAATCGGCAACTTTATACAATATAAAAATGTTTAGGAAATCTGTTAAATGTTTTCTGTTTATTAACAGAGAGAAAATGGGGCGTCAAAGAACGACTGGTCCTTTTGTTCGAAATAAATGTTTGAAATAAATGTTCGTTCCTTCCAAAAATACTTGTCTGGAGTTTCAACAAAGAAAAAAAATAATGCATATATTATGATCGACAGTTTAGGATAGTTTATGATTGACATTTTGGACAAATAATCCCCCTTTTATTTTACCTTAACTTTTCTGGTAGAAATAAGAAATATAATACCTTTCAAAAAAATATTTGGAACAGTTTCTGTCGTTTCTGAACAAGCAATAAATTTTAACTAGGTTACCGTATAAAGTAAAAAGGTGCGTGTTTGGAATATATTTAATACCCTGAAAACAAATAATTTTAGTGTCAGGCAACACTTTTTTTGACACCCACGTCACGAATATTCCACGCAAGGCACGCAACGAAACGTTTCAGACAATTTAAAACACTAGAAAATTTTCGGATTTTTGTCAATAAAATATTGTTACAGCTAATTTTACTGCTACAACATAAAATAAATTTTTCGATTGTTAGAAAATTCTGTGCAATATTACAAAATTATTCTTCATAAAACTACATCAGTCCATTTTAAATTTTCATTGACGAACTGATAATTATCAGTTGATGTTAACATAAAGGTATCTATCATATGCTCAATCATTGGTGAACAAGTCATGATAAAAGTATCTAACAAGTTACCATAGCAACAACATTAACAAGGTATGGATAGGTAAGGAGAAAACTAACTGACATCTGAGATCAGAGATCTACAAAATTTGCTGATAGCCGAGAATTGGGCAAAAAATTGACTATTGCTGAGAAAGCGGCCGAAATATTTCATAACCGATAACTGAGATTTACGGCACCCCCATTTAGACAGTCAAAAAAATTATTGCACTTTCACTCATTTCCTAAAGTGAAACAATTCAAGGATGACATTTAAAGAGAAGGCTGGCATAAGTCTAAGCAGAAGAGAAGCTTTTATCCCCAAGCAATTGAAAAGTTGACATTTTAGCCTGAAGACAACCAATAATTTATACACAACAGTCAGCGCATCGACAGCAATATTGCATACTGCCTTGAATTCACTCCAAAACGTAATTCAATGTAAAATATCATTACACAAAGCACCTTGTTTTCGATGATGTTAGTTTTCTTCGGGCTTGTTGCAATAATTACGAAAACTCGTTAAGTGTCAGCTAGTGACAATCTTGAGTGTTCACGTTAAAACTCTATTAAGTCCATCACAGCCAAAATATATCAAAGATGGAACTTCCCTAACAACAAAAGAAAGGTCGCAAAGCTAACCATTATAAAGCTTTGGGGCATTAAAGTTAACACCTTTTCGCAAACCTAATTAAGTCCAATTCGACACCGTTGTAGATTTCTAGGGCTTTGTTTACAATAAATTCAGCGGGCTATTAATGAATTATTTACAGCTCGGGGCTACTTTTTACCACAGTTTTTAAAGCATTTTTTATTCTCAAGAAAACTATTTATAACACCAGTTTGTTCCAAAATAATTCTAATATGACGCTTTGAGAGTGACTCATTTTTTATCCACCAAATGTGCACATTTTACTCAACCGAACGGGCTTAAAATTGAGACAGAATTGGATTAATAAACACACAAATTTCAAATCTTTCTTCCACAAGCAAGATAAAAATAGCACATTCAGACAACGGATGTCCCTTGGCCAAAATGCACGTGTTTTTCAAAATTTCTAAGATCTAAATAACATAAAGAATTACTTCAAATTGATCCTAGTAAACTTCAACTGCCCTACAAAGTTATTTGTGGCTTGGTTATATTTTCCCCCAGTTTCTATAACAATACTACCTCATAGTTAGATATCATCAAGGGATTTACACCACTTAAATAAACACAAACCTTAAAACCACCACAATTTTCTTACTTGTGAGTTTCTTTTGTGACTGATCCTTCTTGATTTGGCCTCCAATACTCCGTCTTGTGCATAATTGAATTATCTTAAGTCGAACTGTCATAGAATCTACTTTTCTGGCAAAATTGTTTGACTTGTTAAGCAGGTAGTTTAACTTATACAGTTATTAATATTCATGGCGAGATATTGACCGCCAAGGGCAGCGAAATACTGCACAATGTCAGCACGGTGGGGCGAATAAGGTGAAAACCGTAAAAAAAGGTTTCAAATTGTTTCAGGTTTTATACAAACTTGAATTAAAACTTAAAGAGAACGGCCAAGTCGCTTTAAACAACTACACGAGATTGTTGTCAACATGTTATCTTTGGTGCTGTAATTGACTATAGTTGAATTATTTCGGTAGATATTATTGGTATGTACTTTTTCGAAGCATTTTTCCACCTAAGCAGGTGATAGTCAAGATATTAAAAGTTTTCTTAATTATTGCAATAAAATCCCGCATAATCCATAACTGAAAAACTGAAAACAAGAAAAACATATGCTAGAAATTCCCTCAGGGCAAATATAACTATTTTGTGTTTGACAAGACATATACATATTGGTTGTTTACTTTAAAAAGCTACAATCACATCTTAAAATTTCGTGTAAAATAATAATAAATTTTTCTGATCAAAATGATATATCTTTTAAAACAGTAAAACGTCATAATATTACTACTGCTATACTGAAATGCATCTTTAGCGGACAATCTCAACAATAAGAATGTATTTCGTTTGCTGATAAGTAGCTTGCAAAACGAGATAATAATATTTACTTAGTAAAAGTATTTTCAATTGCTGTAGTAGGTCTGGTTCCCTGTAATGAAACAGTGACAAAATAACCCATATTGATCATAAAACGTTCACAATTGCTGAAAAAGCCTTTTTGTAGTTCTTCGAGATAATATATCTTTGTGTCTTATATTAGAAATTCGTAATTTAATTGCATTTATATATCTACCCTTCAAAAGCATTAGTACCTTTTGGTCAATTTAAATTTGTATTTTAACAAACTTATTTCTCGCCGCTGTTAATTTTAAGGTGTTTATTTAGGTTACAACCATTTCAGAGATTTTTCTCCAAATTATTATTCTCCAAAGCCAGGGGCTATTCTAACCACGAGGTTTGTCTTCTAATCTTAATCTTCTCGCAGGACAAACTCCTTTGTCATTTCCGAATTTTAGGGTATTTTATTTGATAAAAAAAACTCCTTTCTAGAGCCAGAGGCTTTTTTACCGTTTGTTGTAAATTCTTAGAATCGCAAGACATAGTACTTCTTCGCCAACTTAAATGCATTTTCCCTTGAAGGGAAAATGCAATTTATTTTACAAGGTTTTTAAAATTTTCAATTTATTTACATAATTTGTTATTCCCGCCAAGTTATTAGTTTTATTTATTGACATAAGTAAACATAATAGAGAAGAATAACCAGATCTTTGTAAAAATATTTTACTAAAACTTGATTCCTTATAATTTCACCAAAATAGCATGTAGATCTTAAATCAAGGCACTGGAAAAAAATAAGTCCAATAACGAATGCAATAAATGATACTGGCGTTTTTTCGTTTACGACAAAATTAAAGTAAGGACAGCAGTTTTTAAAACATTTCTTGGAAACTAAATATTATTGCTTTTTCGAATGCTGTACTGGTACAAAACCACTCGTAAAAATTGTCTTGTAACGTTGTAACGCACTACTTCAATTTCGGTCGTTGCAAAACAAAAAAAGATAGAGTCTGTGCTAATTTTGTCGCCGAACATGTGTTTGGCAGCGTTTTCATTGCAGAGGTTCTGCGGAAAAGCTGTGACAAATTAATGTAATAAGCGTTGCATCTTTCGTTTACGTTGTCTCGCAAAGCAAACTCTACGAAACATTTCCGAGCATGTATGAGTGAGAGACAATTTGTTACTTTTCTCCATTTCATGATGATAGTACAGTTATTTTGTAAAAGCCTACGTGAATATTACAAGAACATTTTTCTACTTATCAATAAATTTCTTCCTGAAGCTCCGATAAAGGTATCAACACAACTGCTTTTTAATGCATTGCGAAAAATTCTCACACAAGCGTCCGCAAACAATGCGTTGTTTTTAATTAGAAGCAGCAAGATTTTTCACGACTAAGATTTGCTACATAACCCTTCACTTCCAAAAATGCTAGACATGTTGCAGATTTTATGGATTCTAAATGAAGATGAAATAAGATTTTATCAAGATCACTTTTCTATTAAATTCACACTGAGCAGGTAGGCTCGAGGAAACATGTTTTACAGGAATGGAAAAATTCGAAAATTGAGTAACAAGAGAAAACAAAGCACTGCTTGTACCTGAAACAAGAGATTCGCAGTGAATACTTTGTGTCAACAAAACCGTATTGAAAACTTGAATTTTATCCTTCAATGCAGGGAGAAATTAGAGATAATATACAGATTAAGACATAACGAGTCTCCTATCCAGATAATTTGCAAATTAGAATTTGGATTAACCGACTGGATTTGAATGAAGCAAAAACAAGCAAATTTAGTCAAAACATGGGGTTTTCACAGAGGTACTTTCTAGAAGAATTTATTTTGTAAGAATATCGAGGCTGAAATTTGCGAACTTTAAGGAATATTTTAAGAATAACCCCGAGGCTGAGATTTTAAAAAGAATATAATTTTTTGTGTTGAAAATACAATTCAGTATATGTTTTTAACTAAACCGTATAAAATTATTCCTTTCTCTAAACAGAAAAACTAGCCAATAAAACGATAAAAACCTGCATTAGCCAAAAGGCCATTTCCGATATATTAAAATCTAACTTGGCTCCGGGCTTGGGGGAATAAAACAAAAGATATCACGTCGAGGTTCAGAAATGAATAAATCATTTCTTTTGTTTTATTCCCCCAGCCTCGGAGCCAAGTTAGAATATTAATGTTCGGAATTGGCCTAATGTTCGATGCTAATGTCAGTTCGATGAATGGTACATGTAATACATTATTACGGTATACAGCACAAACGGGAATGTCATAGGCTACAATAATAAGAATATTCACAAGAATATTTTCAGCCTTACAGCGGCAGAAAAATAAGAATATTCAACTTGCCGAAACTTAGGTAGTTCTTAATCAAAAGAGCGAAAGTTGAGGAAGTTTGCTTCCGTAAGGTCGCAGTTTGATTTTCAAACTCAGCAACGTCATTGGCTATTTCGTAATGTGGTTCCCAATTTCCACTAGGGCAGCGAATTCTTTGGTTTTGGGGGCTAACGGCGTAATCCCTGTGTATAGTTATGTCTCCGAAAGTTGACTGTAGTTCGTATGAGGCCTTGCAAAAGCTTCAACCCGACCAAAACAAAGACATATTTTCTTCCTCCTCGAGAAAGTCTGTGTGGCAACGATTGTTAAAAATGCTATTTTTAATTGAAACTTAAAATCCAGGTCAAAATAAGGTTGGACGATGGCTTTGTTTTTAGCAGTACCTGTCATAATATTCATAACATATCAAAAACTCTCATCGATTCTAATTACTCAAAAAAGCGTGCTTATAACACACCAGAAGATTTATAGACTTATCAAAGTGTTTAACATATTAAGAAATCGCGAGGAAAACTTAATTAGTTTATACCAAGGAAAAGAAAGAAGAAAATGGTTTTGTGCTATAGAAGTTATTTTCACCACAGCTTATAAACAAATAAGACACTGAAATGATAAACAGTGGTTGTTGTTAGAAAGAACGCTTCTTACACGTCTATTTTTTTTTACAAATGAAAGATTAAAGAAATTCTTAATTTTTTTTAGACGGCGAAAAAAAAAAGCTAAATTGCAAGAAGGATAAAAAAGTCAAAGAAACCGACGTCTACAAAAGCCCTCTCACAAAATCTGGTCTACTATCGAGTATCAGTTGGCGGACTTTGATTTTCTTTTGTTTTATTTTGCACCATTTGTAGATTATATATTAACATTTTCCCACTTATCTACAATTCTAGAATAAAATTGATCTGACATCTAGCCGTATTCCACGGCAGAAGTTATAAGTTTTATTACCACTGAATTCTCTTACTGAAATGCACTTTGGTCAAGATGCAAAAAAGAGAAGTTAATGTCATTATACAACAAAATGCCGAACAAAACACTTGGCCAAATGAAGTGTTTTTCTTCTCTTTCTAATTACCTTCGGGTAGGGACAAAATGAACCGAAAAATGACTTCGACATATGGCAAATGTGAAATATCTGGTATTTTGTCAGCCAAATTCAACACCTAAAGATACTCAATCATATGTAAAGCAGATTGTTTTTAATTTGGTTTTATTTTGGGATTGGATGTAATAATTGGAAAAAACACTCTTTTGTCACCTGGTATTGAAATTATTAAACTGAAAATAAATGTGATTCTTTGCTTTTCTGCGAGTGGAATTTTTAGTATTCAGATCGGCATATAACGAAACAGTTACATATTTATCATCAACGTAGGCTCTGAAAAACGTTACCAGTTAGATACGACGAATATATTTTATGACAAAAGAGTCAATATCGTTTTACGTTATGAATCTAATTTACTCAATTTTCCACCGTTGTTGATTTCTTGGAGGTTGTTTCTGAGATATTCAGCAGGCTATCAATCAATTATTCATACCCGGAGCTACTTTTTACTAAACGGTTTATGAAGAATCCTAAAATGTGATTTCTGTATCAGAATTTTCATTGAAAAGTTCAATAAAATAACTTGAAAACCGACAAAACTTCTCATTAAACAATTTGCATTTCATATTTAACAGATAAAAAAAATTCAAATGCAATGTTAGTTTTTGTCTCAGTTAGACCTCAACTTATTTTGGGTTTTTTCTAAACGTAGCAAAAGTTGAGCACAAAATATCTAATTTCTTGTGATAATCACTCGGAGTTCGTCATCTTTGCGCCAAAATTAATGTGCGCCTAAAAATGCCTGCTAATGTAAGTAAATTCATTTTTATCGGGAAAATGTCGGAATTATAGACTTTGTAGTGTTTTCATATCGCCGTAACTATCAACAAGCATATCTTGTAGTTAGACACCGTCGTTTGCCCAAATTAGTTAAATTATAGTTTAACCTACTTGGCACCGTCTGTTGTGGTTGCTTTGTCCTGACCTTGCCTCAAAAATCCTGCCTTGTGCATAATTGAATTACCTTAAGTCGGACTGTGATAAAATCTACACTTTTTGACAGATATGTTTAATTTGTTAAGCAGGTAGTTTAACTTATACTGTTATCAATATTAATGATAAGAATATTTGGAAATCGACCGCCAAGGGCAGGAAAATAAATTACAAAAACAGCATGGTCGGATAATATCGACATAAAAATAGTTCCATAAAATGCTTTGATGAAATTTCTTTACAGACGCTGCAAAACGTTGCATCGTTTTTTAGGAATTCCATATAACAAACTTTTTACAGTTCAAAGCCAATAAAATAGTACCTCCAACAAATTGTTCAGTTCTGAACTCAAAATATTTATTCTTTTTACTTATTGTCATACATTTCTTGTAATGTTTGTTCGGAGAATTCGGTGGTTCATCAGCAGTTGATGAAGTTGTTTATTCTCATCACCAGTTTGCTTAACAATGCATTGTGATTGAAAGAAGAAGTTAGATTTTGAACAAACATGTTATCTTTAGGCAGCGAGACGTACACTTGTTGTGTATCTAGTCGCAGGAACACGTAATAAAGCCAGATGGATCGGTTCAGGATTGACAACCGATGGACGCCTGCTTTCGTTGTCCACAAATTGCACAAGCTCTTTTTTTTGTCCTGCTTTTCAGTCCTCAACTTTGATTCGTTCACCTTTAACCAGCTTTTGGACAAGCTTTGCAGGTCGTGGTAGATCGTTTCGTACGATTCGGCGATGCCAACAGTTCAAACTAAAATGAAAATGACAAAGACAAAGAAGCAAACGATGTACGAGGTATCAACGAGGTCAACTGATTGTCATTTTATCGAGCATGGAGCTCCACAGTATCTTCTAGGCATACGATGACCAGCCAATCCACGGAAAGATACACCAAAGTGACGCAAATCACCAGAGGAAAACCATGATCTTGAAGATCTGTTTGTGCATGACATCGACTGCGACTGCATGATGGGTCGTCATGCACTTCCCAACTGGGATGGCTGTCTGATGCAACATGGGTCGGAGGCCAAAGATGACGTTTCAACGCATGTGTACTGACGTCATCCGCTGACACTGAATGCTCTTTCGAGATCACAAACATGGCAGTACGACGTCTGTAGTTTGAATATCTTGCTCGAATAACAGGGTGCTATGATTTCACCGCAATACTGCGGAGATCAAGGTTCCAAAAACAATTTCAAGTCCCTACAAGCATGCAAACCTAGCACTGATAAATAAGCTTGTATGACAGACCGTTTAGAACTCAAGCCTTGAGCAGGTCTCGGAGCCTTTCTCTCCAGCACTCTCCAGTTTAGCAATGCGAGATCCAAACTGAATCGCTCGCTTAGGCAACCCCGATGATGACGTCAAGCCAAGCAACCTCGCCGCCTGGCGGAGCAACTGTTTCTCCCCAATCCCTCGCGGCAAGCCTGGGTCTGTCTGAAATTGAAGTTGTTTGCGTTTAAATAAATGTGATTTAATGATATTTATTTAAATGTAACTGGATCTTCACTTCATCATGTATTGGTTTCGGGAGAAGTACATACTGGACTCTGTGTTCTTTGGCAAGGCGCTTTACTCTCACATTGCCTCTTGCCACTCCATGACGATACCACTTTGATAACCATAATGACACCAATTAAATAAACGCCGTAGTTGCAGTAGCTCTTTCCAAAAGCAAGTTAAACAGCATGATAGGCATGCAATGCGTACAGAGAGTTACAAGTCACTCACCTTCAGCCATACTGGGAGAGAGTTTAAAAACGAAACAACCTCCTCATCAAGGAAAGGAAACCGCGCCTCTCGGCCGTGATCTGAAATACACCTGGAAACCAACCAATTAACCAATTTACTATTAATATGGAGAATCCGAGTTGTCGTTTATGAAAACGCCCTCAGGACCCTTAAAAACACCAGCCCTCCAAATGAATGCGTGATGCCCTATTTAAAAACAATGCTACCTTTAAATACATTTACAGTACTATTGCTATCTTACCAGCCAAGAGCACTATTAAGTTACGGAGTCGATTACAATGCCAATTATATTGCTAGTCAAAAGTGTAAAATTCCATTGCCAATCAAAATACGGTTGCTTTTCGTCCTAACTGTCCCCAATCCATACATTTTCATTCACGTACCATTGTAGGGAGGTTTTCAGAAGGGTAAATATTTGGTGGGCGATTGCAACAAAAAACCTTAGTCGTTGAAGAGGTAACCATTAGTGGAATTTGACGGTATTCCCCAAATTTGAAGGTGCGTGCACGAAGTCCTTTTACATGAACTAATTTATGTGCAACTTACAGCGTGCATTAATGGAAAACAAACCTAACCTGTCATCACGGCCAAGGTTTCGTTTTGATATTCGTTTCACTTCCATTTCCATCTCATCCATTAAACCTAACCAACCTTCGTTACTGAGAAAAAACAAAACAAAATGTGAATTACAAACTATCATATTCGCCGAAGAAAATGATGAAACATTTTATCATGAACATCACAAACGCTTAGTGTACCTTTTTAATACCATTTTTACTTATTTTTTTTAAAAATCGGGTGTTTTAGGACTCTTATATTTTATGTGCGTATGAATCAGGTAGCCAAGTCTGCAAGGGCTTAATTTCAATGAAAGAAAAGATAAAAAAAGGTTCAATTACATGAAGCGAGTTCTGTGCCTGGCATATCCTCCAAGCTGTTCGTCAGCTCCCATTCCAACAAGCAAAACCTGCAAGAAGACAAAGAGGAGCATGAACAGCCTGATACAATGAAATGCTTCGAAGGTGAAACCAGACCAGACACCAGACGACTGTTTCACTCTATGTTAGCTGTTGAACGGTTCACGTGTCTACCTCAATTACCGCAGGGACGTCATTGGTAATTATTTCATGTGATGCAATATGGAGACTATTTCATTTGACGTCATCGGGTGTCTATTTCACATTATACAATAACCGAGCTACGCCGCGCGCTGTGATTGGTTGATGCCTGTAATTATATAAGAGTACAGACGCACAGATGACGTCACTGTGTGGTGTGACTCGCGCACGTAATCAGAGTTCATAGTCCAAATCAGTGTTTTCGGCAATTTTTTTCAGGGCTACAAGAGAACGAAAAATTTTTGCTTAAATTTAAATCTACAGTAGGAAACAATACGCCAAGAATCGTTCACCGTTCGGAACATTTAACTGGGCTAAACAAGCTGATGTAGACAGTAAATGATTCGAGAAATTATCGAATCTGTAAGAGTTTGTACGATGTTGAACAGCTGAACGACGCCACGGCAAATCCATGAATAGCGGTTGAACGCTTCTTTTGAGACGCTAAGTGTAAAATTCACAGATTTAAACAACTTTTCAAATGGAATAAAGGTTAGTTTTTTCGTTGATGTTTTAATTTTCCATTGTTCTGTTTATTAAATCGGTTTACTTGTGCTTCGTGGTTACGGATAACTTAAGCGTAAAATGAAAACAACTTTTCACCACCGTTTGCATGCGGCTTTGCCTACACTGAAGTGTAATGAAATCTTCTGTTATTGTATAAAACAACTAGATTCCATTTTGCCGTGGGTCTGTTCAGTTATAGATCACAGAAGACGTCAAAATGTGGTAAGAACATCAGTGACCTCCTCGCCTAACGGCTCGTGAGCCACTTTTTTTGTTCTTACCACATTTTGACGTCATCTGTGATCTGTAACTGAACAGACGCACGGCAAAATGAAAACTATTTGTTAATCACATTATAAGGTGATTTTTACATGACGTAATCGCGTCAGTAAAAAGCTTACGTTCCCCAAAACTTCATTGTTATACCTTAGCTCTACTTGTATATGTCTTCTCTTCAACATATGCCTCTTTATCTTTGTTGAGGTCACTGTTCACGGAGGAGGAGCATAGACGTCCTACCCCCCGGGCAGCAAACCACAAAGCACAGCCAATACTATCATCCAGTACAGTGTTCAGGGGGGACACCAAATGACTGATATGGCGGGACCTAACACCAATGGAAAGGAGATGAAGGTTATGAAGGTTAAGATAAGCCGGTGACCTCATAGTTAGAATAGATGTGCGTTGCACTCTACAATCGGGTCGGGGTCATCCCCTTTCTTGTTTGAAAATGTTACAATCAAAGAGAGCCCTGGGAATGTCTGCAATGGAGGATACGATTGCGTGATTCAAAATTGGATCTTTGTAACTGTTCCCAGTGACGTATTGAGTCATAATGTCGCGTGTTGGCAATCGAAATGGAGTATCGTTTAAACGGAAAAACAAAAATTAATCTACTCAAGCTCTCCTACATATTTTCTCCTTCTTTGTCGTTGTTGTTTCACTCTGCTCTTGTTTTCAATTTTTCTTCGCCAACTCTATTTGAAAATCAAAACCCTGTTCTGGCAACAAAACGCCACAACAGATTAACGCACCACATTACAACAGGACTGAGTAATTGTGCAGTCTCTGTCTATTTTAAGAAGGAAACAGTTCCAAGAGGAAGTGGTTAGGAGTATCAGTCCCATTCCCTTCTCATTCCAGATTCTTTTCGTGCTCAGTCCTTTCCTTTCGGGTGCGGTTTAAAATTGTTAAATTTTAAAAAAGAAAATGCATAAATTGAACTTATTAGGGCGGATAGCTATTAACAAAAGTCATGTACTGTACCTCATTTCCTGCAGCTCATTTAGTGTCACATCAACCTTGAAGTAGAGAACAAAAAGGCGGTTAAAAGACAGAGCTGTACTGTAATTACTTTGGGTAACAGTAATTATAAAAATGCCTTACACCTATAGCCTGGGGATGTTTTCGTAGGCTAATACACGGGCCCATTACCTCAATAAAATTCCATTGTCGTGACGGGTTAATGCGCTGCAATTCCTCCAAGCCTGATATCCCAGTTATTCTGTCTGGGACGCTGAAATTTCTTGCGGGCGTTGTTGGTGTTGCACTCTTTAAACTCTTCTTCCCTTTCTTTGCGTTCTTGTTTTGCGGATGGCTGGATGGAATTTTTTGTTCAAATGCGACGTTGATAAGATCTATGGCTTCTTCCGTTGGCACGTATCTAAAGATAAAAGCACACGGTTATAACATAGTTAGAAAGCTGCTTTCCTTCATTCTTCATTCTTTTGATCATTGTTTAATCGGTTTTTCGTTAGGTAGCCTTCCGGTTGGTCATATGTTGTGTTTGAGTGTGTTATTGTGCGTGTTAATTTTTTTATACGTTCTTTCGTTCGTTCGTTGGGTGGGTTGGTTGGTTGGTAGTTCTTTCGTTCGCTCGTTCGTTCGGTCGTCCGTTCGTCCGTTCGTCCGTCCGTCCGTTCGTTCGTCCGTTCGTTCTGACATTACGTTGTTCATTCGTTCGTTACTTTTCTTCATTTGTTCGTCCGTTAGCCTTTCGTTCGTATAATTGGTGTAGTTGTTAGGTCTTCATTTCTTTTTTTCTTTTTCGTCGTCGTCGTCGTCGTTCGTTCGTTCGTTCGTTCGTTCGTTCGTTCGTTCGTTTTAGTTCCTTCGTTCATTCGCGCTTTTGTCTGCTACCTTCACCCTTTCTCTCTGTTCTCAGTCCATTTATCTGTTCGTTGGTTTGTCTGTTTAACTCGCGTTTGTTTACTGCAATGGCTCTTTAAGGTCCCCGGAGAGCTTATTTTGAGTAGAGCTTATTAGAGAGGGGCCTTACCTAGCTCAACAGTGATAATAATACTAAGCAAAACTGAGCTGCCTACCTGTCCGCCAAAGCTGCTATCATCATAGAATCAATTCCACCTGAAAACAAAATACCAACTCGAGCGTCTTTATGTTGTCGCTCTGAAGATGCAGAACTATTCGCTTCAGAAGTACTTAACACAGAATTGCTGCAAGTTCTTGGTAAGTTCCAAACTCTTTTTCGTACTGCATCACCAAGAACTGTAATAAACTTGTGTCTTGATTCTCTATAGGAGGAGTTCCATTGAATTCTAACCAAATTGCAGCGAGAGCAACCTTCTGCAGCCGTCCTAGTTGAAGACAAATTTGTATCTTCGCCAAGTTCATTAGTTTTTGTTAATTCGTTGCATGATGTTTCTAAACAAAAATGTCGTGAGAGTCCCGAAGCATCACTGTGCATTGGAGAAGAATTAGAGTTAAAACTTTCCGTAGCCCTTGCTTCAAAATTTTCTGCAGTAGAAACTTGTAAAGTTTGATTCCTTGATGAAAAATTTGTGTTTAAATGTAGACCACAAACCCGAGCTTCAAGCGATTTTTCACACCCAGAGAATTCTGAATCACAATTAAGACTGGTTTCGTCACGTCCTGAAATAGTTGGCTCGATGATATTTTCATTTTCCACAGTATCAAGATTTGACATAGCAATTTCGACATCACGTTTTTCACTAGCTCCTTTCACAGCGCTTTCACTTCCGACCGATTCCTCTACCATTTCAGCGCATTTTCATCGTGTGTATTCTCTTGCGGACTGAGACTTCGTCTGTTTTCTTCAATAACTTGAGTGTCTCGTTCTGTAGGCATTTGTCTGTTAAATGGCGTCTGCACCGGACAGCTCAAGAAAAGCGAGCTTTGTAACTCCTCGCTTGCAATCTTCCACTCAAATTTATTGATCCTAAAAGGACTTTCGCATCCTTGATCATTTCTGTTACTCACAAAATCTACACAGTAGAGACCATCGGCTGGAACTTCTTCAAAATGCTGAAACAAGAAAAAGAAAAACGACAATTCATTTATTTTTTGACGACATTTCTTTTCCCGTAAACAAAAAAGCACTTAGAAAACGGTCACGGCGGTTCCAGAAATACGAATAACGGATCGAAGTTAGTGAGAGCGAATCAAATTTTACAGCAAACTTGGTTGAATATTGAGGAAATATTTAAATAGCAATAATAACAGGGTTTTTAGCATCGTTAGATGTAAAAACTGATGACCAGCTGAATAAATGTCGTTTTTTGCCAACCGTCCCATCCAGGGTGGAAGAAGGATGGGCAAAGTGCATAGCACGCACTAAGTCGGAGAGGGTCTGGCACTAGCGCTGTTCTCGCTCTTTTAACCAATCCTATTATTGCAGTACATTTGCTCCGCGCGCGGAACAGAAAAATATGAAACCCGACAACGCATGCATGTCACGTAGGCGGCTTGCTTAAGCAAGCTTTAATGAATTCGAACCACGGGCTTACCATGCTCTATTTGTGTGGTCACTGCAGGCCACCAAGATATTCAATTCACTTTGTTATTGCTACATATATAATTATGAACATTTAAGCTACCTAAAATCGGTATTCATAGCTGTGTATATATTGCAAAATGGACAGAAGAAAAGCAGTTTTACGAGTTCACGTTTTTGACTCGCTTCTTGCATAGATCAATACCACAGGGTGTGCAACTCAAGAACAAACAATTAAGTAGATCCTCTCAAATTTAGCCAAACAAATTTTATCTAACTGCTTTCATTACAGGCTTTGGTACTCGAAAGAACAGTCCTCGAACTACAGTCTGGCCTAATTTATGTCCAAGAAGTGACCTGCTTACCAGATTTGTATCAGTAGCACCAGAGTTTCTTTCAGTTACAGAGGTTATTGCTAGAACATCATCTGGATTTGAGGGAAGATGCCACAGCAAGCTCCGACGTCCAAAATAATCTCTCCCAAACCACAGCTTCTGCTCACTCACCTATTAAGAAAAAAAAACTTGTTCAAAATTACACACAAAGAAAAATGGATTACCGGTATATTGAGCTATCAAATTTTATTGCTAACTTATGGCTGACTGTAAGAAAGGCAGATCTGCACTCAAGCCTAGTGCCCCATCAGGTTGGTGTTTATATCCAGTTTCAGTAGCATGAAAAAACTAGGAGACTGAGTATTTCTACTCCCCCTGGATGGGATGCTCGTCCATTGCAGGGTCATCACTTCATTTGGTAAATAAATACTAATATCTTCACCCAGGTGGAGGGATGCATTGTGAGAGTTGCAGTGTAAGTGTCTTGCCCGAGAATATGAAATACCACAATCCTGGCCACTTATGTGGCCCAGGTTTGATTCTCAGACCCAGTGTAATGTGTGGGTTGAGTTTGTTGTTGGTTCTTATCCTTGTCTCCAATGGTTCTCATGGATATCATGGATATTATTCCGGTTTTCTACCCTCCACAAAAACAACACTTCTAAATTCCAATTTGATTACGATTCAGAGAGTCCCAGGTTTGTCAGTCACAAGGCTGTTATTTGCAACCCTCATCAAATAATACCAATTTACAGTATTTATTTTATTTTTTTCCCTCTTGTTTCACATTTTGTAACTGTCTACAGTTTCTTGCTTGTACATGTACCTGCCAGTAAACAAATGCCCAAGGACCATGAACCTTAGCCATTGTTGAAAGGATGTGTAGAGAAGGAATCACTTCTGATGGAGGGTTGGACAAAGTATTCAGAAAAATCAAGGAATCATTTTCATTCTCCTTGACCTGCAAGAGTAGAATTTAGAGAACAAAACTATGATTATAGGAATTTACAACCTGTTTTGTAACTTTTTGCAACATTACCACATGGTACAGTACATGTTGACTGTGATTGCCCAAATGAAGTTGTAAAACGTTCCCTGTTTATCAAGTTGAACTTGATCAATTTACTCCCAGAATAATACTTTTACCATTCGAATATAGTTTGGAGATGTTGGTTTGCTAGCGAAAAAATGTGGTGTTTAATCTGGAAACAGTTAACACAAGTGCACACTTTCTTAGCAGATCTACTGTACATATGCCCAGAGTGTAGAAAACGCAGTTTAAAAATCTAAAGTAGTGGGGTAAAGGAGCCACTGAACAATCATTTTCAATGCCAGGTCAGAGCTGTGGATAGAATTTTCACACCCCAACTGTAATATTTAAGTCCCACTTCATCTAATAAAATACAATAATAGACAGAAGAAGATAGATTGATCCAAACAGAATATTCCTACATGTAGTTAAAACTTCTATTTTGTTGCTCAGTGTACCTCTATTCCACCAAATATTTCACCATTCCACAACAAGACATTTCCACACTCATCTTCTAAAGGCTGAGGAGTCTTGCTGCCTCTTAAATGAAGGACTGTACCAACAAGGCTCAAACAAAACTGTCCATTATCACTTTTTATGGAACAATCTTTTTTGTCAGTGTGATCTGGCCCTCTTCTTTGAAGAGGAGGAAGTATAGAATCTGAAATAACCTGTAAGAAAATTAAACAAAACATCAAGTGGATCTGACTACTACATGTATATATAAATTACATGTACATAGTGACTTAGTGCAATGGAACAATGTTATGTGGGGACACAGGGTGGAGGGGTTGTGGAGGTTTTGTAGAGAGAGGAAAACCGGAAAACCAAGAGAAAAACCCTCGGAGCAAGGACAAGAACCAACAACAAACTTCGATACTTCAATGCGGTTTAAAATTAGAAGAGAAGGTTGCTGCCAAAGTGTTAGGAAGCGTTCGAGAGGGCTACAATGTTTGGCATATAAAGGATTGGATTGAACTTTCACCTTTGTGAGAATGCCATAAAGGAGATGCAAGATGCAATCGACAACGCTCTGAGCACTGCCTGGGATGAATGAGCTAGTTATAATATTTTAAAACCCAAAACCAAGAGGATCTTGGTGAACATTCTGCCTGGACCCCAGGCTGGACTTTGGCAAGACTAGAGTAACACCATCTAATAGGTTTAAAACAAATACACCTCCAGGGGCTCCTTGGGATTAATAATTGTTACCGCTTACTGTTGATTGCTATCGATTATTATTGATTTTCTCTATCGATAACAATCGAAAATAATTTTTTCCGTGCGTTCGATTGTTATCGATAACCGATTTCAATCAATATCGAGGGGTGATTGATATCAATAGATATCGATTGTATCGATTGATTTCCAACATCGATTTCTATCGATTGACTACGCCTGGTGTGACACTGTGTTGGTCCACATAAGCGTCTTCCTTCATTAGTACCCACTATCAAATTAAATAATGTCCCGTTTGATGGGGTCATTATTAGTAATCTGTGCCTCCATTTCAACAATACAAAATAAAAACCTTATGGTAAATCATTAACTCAAGATCGAAACTTCAAATTCTCCATTTTGATTGGCATACGTTAATTTTGACATTAGTCCTGAGAATTTGTATGAGTATCATTTGATGCCTCTGTTTATTTTCGTCGCCTGTCTGGAGCCCTGGATGTTACGACGAGAAACTGATGATGAAGATCGATCGAAACTTCGAAAGATTAAATTCACTCTTCAAACCTGATAATGACTCCTTGATTTCTCATTATCAACAAAGAGGCAGCAGCAAATTCCACACATGGTATAAATGAACCTAAATCCCACAAAATAAGTGTTCTGCGTTGGGTTTTATGCGTTGAACCACGAGTTACACTTCATCCGCCATTTTGAAAATAATTTTTTGCGCCTTTAGTTTATATGGTCAGCGATCTTTTTAACTAGTTCCCAGTCCTTCCAAAAACGCGAACATACAAGATGGCGGCCGCTAACAAAGACGAAGAGGTGTATGAACCCCTCGAACCTACAGTTCAAAATCTCATTGATCAGAAAACATTGCGCTGGGTTTTTGTCGGGGGAAAAGGTGGTGTTGGTAAGACAACATGCAGGTAAGTGATCAGGTCAACTGTTTTTTACATTGTACATGTAGAAGGAAGGTTATCAGAGCCGGCTGGTCGATCGCCAAATCATGTGAATTCTTCAGGTACACCTACGTGGTGTAAATTTGAGGAATTTTCCAGGGGAGTCCGAATCAATCAGCAAATCAAAGGAATTTTTCTAGAAAGTTCAAATCAAGAATGGTTGAGAAGACAGAATTCTTTAGAGTTTATTACCCAGGCATATCCCCGGGATTAGTACATGTAAGTACAGAATTCTCTACCGAAATTCAGAATTCCAGGGGTTCGTTAGGGGTTAACCTCACTGTTGGTAAATAAAATTTTACTAACTGTCCTTTCGATTTAGTCGTTATGTTGTTGAAAATAGTTTTATCGAGTTATGAACAATAAATGCTATAGTCCATGCCTTTCTTAGATCAGGGATTTCAAAAACTGCCAGTTTTTTTATTTTGACAGAAGATTTTTTCAAACATCTTTTGAACTCAGATTTTTTTTAATAAGAATCACATTACTTTGTCAAATAAATCTTAGCCATCTCACCACAATGTACATGTATCTGCGACATCATTTATAAATCTTTAACATTTGAAAATGGAGTAAGCTTACATGCATATGAACCTGCCAATACAAATCATTTTATTTATGTTTAGTTGTTTATGTTAATTATTAACCGGGTGGCCAGAGGCTGGCTGGTTAATAATTTGCCTGGTATTTATTTTTTGGAGTACTGGTTGTCTTGGCAGTAAATCATTCCAGAACCACTTGGCGGACTCCTTGGCCAGACTTTAAAGATGAATTCCAGTCTGTACTGCGCAATCTCAGCTGCAATGTTTATGTGAGCCTCACACGAAGGAATGTTTACAAGCGAAACTAAAAATTCCGTGACAAACTTACCTTTTCCTTCATCATTGACGCCAGATATCCTTGCAGAACAAAAAATAACGAGTTGAAGAACCTTCACGCTATTTCAAACCGACGTTTCAGCCCATCGGGAATTCTTGAACGAACAAACTGTAATGACGGACTAAAAAACTTCATTTATGCTGTCACCGAAGTGTAAAGTTTCAACGAATTCAAAATAAAAACGAAAACAAACCCCGAGTCTGCGCAGTACGGACTGGAAATCAGCTTTAAATCATGCAACTTTTGATGTTTACTAACCAGGAACTCATTACATCTCCGCGCCGTTTAAATGTGTCTTTCTGAAATGGGCAATACCACTGGAAATTGTACCCTGAAGGCTCCATTTATTCCTTTGGGTATAAGTTTCGGCAGCCACCGAAAACGTGTCGCACAACTTCGGTTTTATTCGTCTCTAAAAAGGTGAGATATTTTGGAAGAAGCCGCCCAAGTGACTTCAAAAGACGGAACAATAGAGCAATTAACCTACCTTGAGCGAACGGAGTTGTGAACGTATCCTTTTGTTCTTGAAATGTGATTGAACGTCTGATAACCACTGCAGACATTTTGTAGATTTAAGTCTTTCGCACTGTATTTTTAGCTTTTATCTTTATATATTAGTAAAGAGCGTGTTGAGAGCTTTAAAAAGAGATCTTGAACGAGTTGTTTTGATCGTTGGAGGCGAAATTAGTTTTCTTTCCTCCGAGCGCGGAGCGGCGGTCTCAAATTCCGGCGCGTGTTTTATTTGTATAAATTTAAACTCTTCCTTTTGTTGCTGAAATTTTATTCCAGCTTTCTAAGTGCACATAAAGTGATATATTAATCGAGGATTCACTTTAATTTTGTCTAACAAAGCAATAAGCTACCGTAAGTGAGTGCTTTGTTTTAATTGTAACCCGCCATGTTTTATGTGTCAAAGCGTTGTCGTCTGTTCACCACAGAATAAAAACAAGGGATTTGATATTTTTGATTTTTCCGTACAACAAATCGAATGAAACCTTGATTTATAATATTGTGAACACGGGAAACTCTATAAGCTTTATTTACCTAGCCTTTGGTGACGATTTAAACGATGTTGAATGTGAAACCGTGCTACGGGCGAGTAAGCTTTTAGCCGAGCTTTTCTAATTTTCGCCAAGTTTACCAAATATAACCTTTGCTTAGCTTTATCGTGTGTCACGCCAAGCTTTTGATTTGCATTAAACAATTATTTTCTAATTGAAAAGAAATGCATTTGTTAAGGTTTTGATTCGACCGAGTGCGCTTAAATAAACTACAGTACTTGGCTACTGAAGGACCGGTTATCGACTTCGAAGTCGCGTTTCAACACTTTCCTGGCTTTGTTTATTAGCTTACACGTGTCATGGCGTATACAAACCCGGTCGGCACAATAACATCGCTTTTCAATTATTTCCTTGAAAAAAAAATATCTCAGAAACCAAGGCAAGTTTATAGTGATTAAAGAGTTCTGTTTTATTTCTAAGTGGTATTCCTTTTAAAACGATTTTTCGCTTTGGTTGCATCGAAGATATTTACATGCGGTTAACAGAAATTATACCGGAGCTTGCTTTACGCCCGTATGTCCACTCCCGGCACTGGCTTTAAAAAATTTTGCGGTTTTTAAGTTAATCAATCATTCCACGCATTAAAAGAGGCATAGAAAATAAAATCAGTGAAGCAGATTCCCAGGAGATTTTATTCTGTCTGGTAACAAAAGAAATACATCTCACCTTCATCAAAGACGTTGCGTTGCAAATAGATTGGAATGAATAAGCAATGAGTTAAAACAATAGCTTGAATATATGAATGCTTAATAACCTCAAAATTTGAGGTACACATTTAAACCGGCGCGGAGATGTAATGCTATTAAGTCACCTATTTAAAATTTTACAAATACTCGACTCTCTGTTTAGTGTGAAATATATAAACATTTTTGTGTTATTCAAGCATCAGTGACTCAGAGCAAGTACTGAATATTCATATACACTAATGTTGCAAAACAGAGGCTTGTTTTGCACATTCACCGGCTCTGATTTTCTTCTTGGTTTTTATAGTACATTGTTATTCTTGAAAGAGAAATTTGCTTTTTCATTTAATCTTTCGGTTTCTTTTAGTGAGATTGCAAGTGATGATGGCAGCTTATTAACTAACTGTTCAACATTTTTGCATCATCCGTCTGTTATTGAAAATCTTTTCTATCTTTTGCCATGAAAGAAAAAGTTCTTAACACGGCAAATATGTCAATTTATATAAGCAGCAAAAGTAACCAACTAAGTAAACTTTGTATAACCTTGAAAGTGAAAGTTGCTAAATTTAGATGACACAAGACAAGACTGTGGAACTTCTTTCTAAATCATGTAGCTGATAACCCTCTTTTTCAAACAAAATAGCAGTCAAACTGTAAGAATGGTTTTAAGCTTTTATTTTCCAAATACTTTTCTCTTTTTTGTGTAAAATGAATTACTTTTTAGTGTAAGCAGGAATTTGTCCAGGCATGTGCCGGATTAATTCAATACATGATGTAATGCAGGAAATTCCCGTTCATTACCAGTGGTGGATCCAGGGAGGCCCCCCCCCCTTATTTTTAAAACAAATAGAGGCCCAAAAAGCCAAGAAAATTTTTTTGAGAGCCGGACCCTCTTATTACTAAAGGTCTGGATCCGCCACTGATTACCACAGCCAGCCGTGACTCACGCCATCCTCAGACTTTTGTGTTACTCAAGTGACTACTTTTCTGAAAGGTTTTTCTTTGCTGGGCTGTGTCTTTAAAGCCAAAAAAATGGTTAAACATTAACTGCCCTGTTTTAAGCTTTCAAGCTTCTTGTTAGCTGTTGATAACATGTGTAAATCTTTAACATTTGAGAATGGAGTATGTGCATATGAACCTGGCAATACAATTTATAATTTTTTTATGTTTAGTTGCAGTATTGCCCTCCAACTTGCAAAAACCAGAGAAAGTGTGCTGATAATTTCAACAGATCCCGCTCACAACATATCAGATGCATTTAATCAAAAGTTTAGCAATATTCCAACAAAAGTGGAGGGTTGTGACAATCTTTCTGCAATGGTAAGTGAAAGCTAGTTTATGCTTTGCAAATGTTTTGTATTGACGTGACCAACGATCATGTGACAACAATTTTGGCCTAGTTTGACCTCGCAACACCAGTGAAACAGTTTCCATTGAGTCCTCTTATTTCTCCTGACTCAACCCTCCAAGTTTATTTTTAATCCTGAAGGCCACTTGGCCACCGACTGCTAAAGTTTGGTCGCCAGTGAAAACTTTTAGTCACCAAATAAAGCTCACGCTTTCAATCCTTCTTCTCTATTTTAGTCACCAGGCTGGCGACTTTGGTTTCAATGTAGTCCCCAGCTCCAAAATTTAGTCACCATGGCGACTAAAATGGCCATAACTTGGAGGGTTGTGACTGCGAGAAAAATTAAAAAATGTCAGAAAAATAAACAGTTAGGATAATAATTTAGTGACTGTGTAGTATCACAACAAGAGGAGCGTCAAGTGATGTCACTAAAAACGGCTGCGAGGGAGACTTCATTTAGCCCTGTTCAGTACTGTCATCCATCAGAGAAAGAAGCTTATGTTCACGGGGCTTGTAACCGGATGTATGTTTTTGTTCCAACTGAAGGTACATGTAGATGGGCTTATAACCAGAGGGGCTTAAAAGTGGAAGGGCCTATAGCTAAAATTTTACAGTATTCATTATTTTTACAAGACTTCAATTATTTATGTTCTATTTTTATAGGAAATAGATCCCAACATTGGATTTTCACATCTTCCAGAAGATATTTTCGATGAACCAGGTAAATTACTCTTATCTTTGAATAGAAGTGCATTTTATATGTAAACTATGCAGTATAATATGCAGAGCTCGAAAGAAAGAAAAAAACGAATTACTGCTTGCAAACTTTGGATCTTTTTGCCTGCCCGGAGCAGGTACGTTGTTGTCAAAGTTTATTTTATTTTTTGTCTTAAAATCATAATTTAGTCAGCATACGGCTTGTCTATGCCCTTGTTCATCTGGCAAGCAAGAAAAAAAGTTTCTCAGACAACCGGAGGTGCCTTTTTCCGAGCCCTGAATATGAAGAAATGAAATGTATAGCGACCCATAATAGAAGAAAAACGATATGCCACTATTGTTAGCGGCTACTAAATTTAGCGATCTTAGGGATTTGGACGAAAACTGCTTGAGGGAAGCGGTCATAACAAGTGTACTCGACGAGGACCCACCTTGTGTAGGGATAGGGGGGTTATGCACTTGATACCACCTGTCTGTTTAGCCACATGGACAAAATTTATTGGCTTCAAAATTTGAGTTTAGACTTTCATATTAGCTGTGCTTGAAGCTTGCATTGCTGGAGAAATGGCACAGGGATGTTTGAATCATTTTCTTAGTTTCTACTCCTGATAGAGTGGGGGCTATACAAACAAGACACCAGAAGGGGGAGGAGGGGTACATGAAAAGACCACCTGTCTTTTTGCAGAGTGGTGGGTTCTGTCCGAGTACAATAGTTTTGACCATTTCCCTAATATAGTGCTGGCTTAAATTTGTCTCGGTCAAATTTAATACTTGTTAAATTTAAGAACCCCCCACCCCCCACCCCAAAGCAAAACAAAATTGAATTTAGTCGACTCAAAAAATAAAATGGCTAAAATAAATAGTCGCTAAATGTTGCTAAAAAATCGAATAGTTTTCGCATTTTTTTTACGAAAACGATCATTCTTTAAAACTGACACAAAGGTTTCTTGAAGTAAGACCTACTTTTTTAAAATGTTCACAAATGTTTTCCCAGATCTATTGCTTCATTTTCCTCGTACGGCTGTACTTGCACTGTAGTTTCGTGTCCATTGTTCAATGTCTCATTTTCTTGTTGCGCGACTTCTTTTCGGCTAGCTCTTTGTTGTCCTTGTTCCCCGTCATTAGCTATGACTCCAATCTGTCTTGGTCCAAAGATTTTCCTCTCAAGTTCCTCAGCTTGTGTAATAGTTTTTCTTGAAAACAACTGAATGAAAGCTACGCGAAAAAGTCGCATTCTAACAGCATAAATCAACGGATTAAATAACGAATTAAGTACCGGCAATTGCCCTGCATTTTCAGAAATTCTGTTCTTAAAGGAAATAACGCACTGGGAAATAGCACAAGAAAAATGCAAGAAATACAACAATTGTGGTGTAAAAAGCTTTCTTATTGTTAATTATTTTCTCCTTGGTTTGCCGCAATTTGTTTCTCGCTGCGGCGGATTTCATTGTATACTGCAACATTAAAATAAATCATTACAGGGAAAACGAGAAAAAGGATAGCAGAACTTGCTAATATTGTAATGAGCTGTCTGCTTGCCATCAAAAGTTCTTCCATGGGAAGGATGGCCGCTGTAGCCCACGCCAGACCAGGGGCTATCATGATACGAACTGTAGTAACCTTGTTCTCGTATGCGAAGGGGTGTTTTATCGCGAGATAACGCTCTGTTGTTGTCAAAATTAAATGGCTAAATGACGCCATCACGCATTTTCCGGCAACAATTTTGAAACGTTGGTTAGAGAGCAAAACTTGTTATCTTCACCTTTGAAAAGATAACTTTCGCTTGCGATATGCAAGGGTTGAACAACTAATCCGACCACAAGGTCAGTTGTGGCTAAACAAGCGAGTGCTGTGTTAGATTTGGTGCGAAGTTGTCGTTTGGTTTTCACTGCCACCATCACCAGGACGTTCAGCAAAATGGCCAAAGCGAAGCGTTAACGTTCAGCAAAGCGTTAACGGCCATTCTGACGATAAATACAGCTTGAAGTTCGGACGAAATCTTTGCTGGGCTTAGAGGAAGAAATGCGAAACCGCAACTGAACAATGTCATGCAATGTGGTGTTTTCTGTGGTGTGATTCATCTTTGCTCGATTTACTGAGTCTGCGAGAGGTTGCGTCTGTGTTTTTGAAGTCCCCACTTAGTTGAATGAAGAAACGAAATAGGAAGCATTCATAATAGATGGTTTTAAGAAAAGAATGTGGAACAATGATTATTTTTTGAAAGAAACAAAACCAGCGAAAATTGGAACCGGAAAGTGCACTCCGATTGAGACAGTCAGACAGTCTTACAATTTTAACTTTCCTTAAATTGGTGTACTCACGGCGAAGATTGTGGGGGCACCACATTGCCTGCTTACGATTTTTTAACTTGTGAAGCATTTTTTCGGCTTCCCTCGCTGCTGTTTTAGATAAGAGCTGAATTAAAGCAAAGAAAACGTTGTGCAAGCGTTCTTTGAAGATTAGTCTGTTCGTAACGGGTTTTTTTTTTAGTCTCAGAAAATTACGCGTTAAATCTGTTATCTAACCGGAACATCAACACATGCGTTGTCTCCCACATTCCCACATTTGCATTTTCAAACGCATGGAACTTAAGTGGGGGGTGGGGGGGGGGGGGGGCAGGGGGCGGGAACTCTATGGAGGGCGGGTGAAGAGAGGGCGGGAAGCGAGATTACCAAGGTGGAGAGAACCAGAAGAAATCGGGGAAAATCTGCAAAATTAACAAGCGTGTAGCCGAAGTATAATTTCTATCCACAAATTTAGGTAGGACAATGTTTTTCATGGGTTGAGTTGCCTACCACTAATTTTAGAACAGTTTAGACTTAAAATCTATGACAGAGCTCTTTTAAACCGGGTTGTGTTATATCGTGGGCTCTACAGTACAAGATACTGTAAGTACCTTTGGTAACTTTAACCTGGCTGATAAATTCTGTTCGTTATGCCGGGGACTTCGTTATATGAAGGGCTTCAACTGCACTATCCGATGCTTTTTGTTATTAATATTATTTTCATTGTAGATATGATGTCCATGGGTAAAAATATGGTAAAAGAACTTTTAGGAGCTTTTCCTGGAATTGATGAAGCCATGAGTTTTGCTGAGGTCATGAGGTTTGTCAAGACTTAATGTTAGAACCACCGTATACAGCACAATTAACAGTACGAAATGAAAGAACTGCTCAATAGCTTTCATTTGAATGGTCACACATGGACTTGAAGTTAGAACAACCTTGTGCAGCATAGTAAACAGTACCACAAGAAAGTACTGCCGCTTAAGAGCCATTATTTGAATAGTCACACAACAGGGTTTTATTCACAGATTTAAAAGCTAGAACCACCTTTTACAGCATAATAAACCATACCACATGAAGGTACTGCTCAATAGCTTTCATCAGAAACTCATCTAACTCCTTATGATTCTTTTCGTACGTTTCATTAGCGTCACCTTGTTTTTGAACAAGCTAGGCTAATTACAGTAACATTGGCTAAATTCTTCTGTTTCATCGTCGTTCAGTACTTTAGAAACACTTAATGAACTTTTCTAGTTTTTGTAAGAAATTTACAGCATTAAGTTCGGAATTCAAGTAAATCACTGCAAAAGCGAACATGCTGTCGCGTTTGTCGTTACGTGTATACAGCATTCGTTTTCATGTATACAAACTCTTCTATTTTCCAAATATGGATTTTTGCAAAATAAATGTGCAAACGCTGAAAGCGCGTTACACTTCAACCCCTCATGTGTTTCTGCTTTCATTTGAGAGATCAAGGCTAATTTTTAAACCACAGACTAAAAAGTTAGAACTACCTTGTTCAGCATACTAAACAGTGCCACATGAAAATACTGCTCCATAGCTTTCATTTGAATGGCCACACACTAGGGTTTTATCCACAGACTTAGAAGTTACAACCACCTTGTACAGCATAATAAACAGTACCACATGAATGTACTGCTTACTTTGTAGCGTTCAACTGATATTAGGTTTCCTCCCGCAGTCGGACTAATAAACGTTAACCACAAACCACCGAGCTTTGACTCTTTCAGTAAAAGGCTCAAGGAGCTCTTTACATATTTGACAGATAGTTTTTGCTTTTCCTTTCCACTGTAGGTTGGTTAACACAATGGATTTTAGCGTGGTAGTATTTGATACAGCACCAACTGGCCACACGCTGAGACTACTGGCCTTTCCATCAATCATTGAGAAATCTCTCGGCAAAATTTTGACTCTGAAGAACAGTATAGGACCGTTCATTTCACAGGTACCATAAGATGCAATACAGTAGAATTCCGATAAGTCGAACCTTCAAGGGAAATCGAAAAAGGTTCATCAGACAAGTAATCGGGGGTTTAAATTATCGAGGTCAAAATTAATAAAAAAAAATGACCTGGAGGGGAATCGGAAAAGGTTCGAGTTAGCAGGAGGTTCGAGATACTGAGGGTTACGTTCGAGTTATCGGGATTCAACTGTAATACATTTAAAAAATTGTTTGAGTTCTAGTAAGCTAAAAAGAAGAGTGTAGCTTTCCAGTAACCCGAGTGTTAAGTTCTTATTCGAGTAGAAATTGCCACAAAGATTTTAGGCGTTATTACGAAGGAAAATCTCAAACACTGCACACGTACTTCTGTTAACGAACACCCCCCAAGGGCGGTGACGTAGGTATGGTGCCATGCAGTCAAATACAAACACTACATTTGAAACTTCCCATAAGGAGACAGACGCCTCTCTTAAGGGATCCCAGCTTCAGGTCCCAGCTACATACAAACAGTGCATTTTTAACCTTCTACAAGAAGACACCTCTCCTATTAAAGTGGACACTCTTTCAGATCCCAGCCATGAGCGGACACCTTTTGTTAGTGGACAATTCAGTTTTTCTGGTCTCAAAGGACGTCGGCTTGTGGCAGGTTCCACTGTATTTATCAAGAGTTTTGTGTTATTTATTAAATCTGAGCTAGGTATTACAGCGTAATTTCTGTTTTTATTCTCAATTTTGTTCAGTTTGGCGCAATGCTGGGTATGCAAGACATGAACGCAGACCACATGACCCAAAAGTTAGAAGATACGTTACCAATTATACGGCAAGTCAGCGAGCAGTTTAAGAACCCGGTACGTACAACACTTTTTCATTTAAAAATTGTTAGGCAAAGTCTGTAGTACGTTGCGAGCCAAGTGGCCCATCAGGCCGGAGCTTATCCCAGTTTCAGTAGTATGAAGTGACTAAGATTATTTCTACTCCCCCTTGGATGGGATGCTAATCCATCGCAGGGTTACCTCCGAGCAGTAAATTCGCCGATACCCCTCACTTTATCGACACCTGGGTGGACCCAATGAGGCACTATAAGAGTAAAGTAAAAGTCTTGCCCAAGAACACAACGCAATTACCCTGGCTAGGGCTCGAACCCGGACTGCTCGATTCGGAGTCGAACCCACTAACCATTTGGCGACTTCGCCTCCCACAAATTGTTAAATTTCATATTAATATTAACTTAATTAACTCTGCAGGCAGACTCGTTTGTATCGCCCTCGCTCAAATAAATGGTTCATTCCTTCGTTCATTTATTGGGTCCTTTTTTTTATCATTTGTTCGTTCGGTTGGATTGACGGACGGTCGGTCATTCGTGTGTTCGTGGGTTCGTTGGTGCGTTTGTTAGTTCGTTTAACTCCACCTCTAAACATTGTTGCGGATACATTTTGTCATGATGTGAGACACACATCAAACATGTGCGGACACAAACTGTTTCTGACTGAAATCAGAAACATTTTTTTTGTCTCGGTTACAATTTGTGTCCGAAGTTGTCGGGGACAAACGGGGAAACATTTGTGTCCCTGTTTCCCCGTTTGCGATAGACACAAAACATTTATTTTGTGTCTCACTCAGACAACAATTTCCGCAACATGTTTAGAGGTGGAGTTAAACGAACTAACAAACGCACCAACCAACCCACGAACAAATCATGTTGTTTTATTTTATTTTCAGGAGCATACAACGTTTGTATGTGTGTGTATAGCAGAATTTTTGTCGCTTTTCGAAACAGAAAGATTAGTACAAGAACTTACTAAGGCTGAAATCGACACGCATAACATAATTGTCAATCAACTGGTGTTTCCCGACAAGAAAAATGGTGAGTTGTCCACAATTAATCCTTAAAGTGCTAAGATTATGATATAAATTCTTCTTACCCATTGCTTTACATTTCTTGCCTTATCGGTTTGGAGAATTCAGTTCTGAATCCAGCCAATTTAGAAAATACCAAGTAAGGCTAAAAGCTGAAACTTTATAGAAACACAGAACTAGACAAGTTGTTGACATGCTAATCACGCGAGCAAGGAAAATTGACCTTTTGATAATCACAGTAAATGAGTGATTTTCCTTTCTTTTCTCCACAATATTTTCTAGAAGAGATACTAACATTTTCTCTGTGTTTCTGTCGAGTTATAGAAAACCTCTTGAAAGTTTGGGAGAACAATTCTTGTTCTCGCATACTTACATTTCAAAACATGAATTTTTTTCGAATTGATATTGAGAGCTTCAAAGGATAATCTTGTTGAAAATAAGTTGCATTACATCAAAACAGAGTAATATATGCCTTTTGAATAAGTTTTATTTTAAACAAATATCATATCATTTTGATACGGCTTGTTGTATCAATTACTAGTCTGCATTGTTTCTCGTAACAAGTCAAGTTCGTTTGTGGTCGTTACTTTGTTCGAGGCGTTGCTACTATCGGAAGTTCGTTACTTTCGTTACGTTACTTTCGGGATTTGCTAACAACCGTGAAATTTTATCGCTACTTTCGGAGGGTCGTTTCTTTCGAATTTTCTTGGCATTTGAGTCATTGCTTTTTCAATTCTAATCTACTCAGTTTTCTTTTTAGTACGGAAAATAATTTAAACCCGTCGACCGATATAAATAGCATTTCTATTATGTTAGCCTCCAGTTCTAGGCAACTTATTTAAAAGTGTACGGCATTGCTTATAAATAACAAATTTAAAATCGTTTATTCTCCTCTAACTTAGCCTCCCACGCAGTCGTTGAAACACGATCGTCCCTAAGAACGACTGCGTGGGAGGCTACCTCTATCTCGGAAACCGAAAAAGCTTTTCATTTCGATTTTTTTGCAAAGAAAGACCACAATATTTCCTAGCAAGTGATAAAAAAATGGAGAGAGAATTCGCAATTTTGTGTGAAATTAAAGAATACATCCTAAGTTAACTGTGGTATAATCCGGAAGCGCTACCCTTAAAGGTGCAGGAACGTAATTCTTCAAGACACGGAAACAAAATACGTTGAACCGTGGCTCTGCGAGTGTCGTATATTTCTGATTTATTTACTGTAGAACCATAGGACATAGGACACTTTATTAACGTGGAAATATACTTAGCCATACGGCTAGTTTACATTAAGATCAAAATAAATTAAAATATAAAAATGTATGGTACTAAGTACTGTATTAATCTAAGTTTTTCTTTCTACCTTTTATTATTGGCCATGTTGCCAAAATCTGTTGATACTGCCTGGAAAGAGATTTCAGATTTAGATTTTTATTATTTTACACTATTAGAGCGCTAGAGCACCTCGAAATTGGTAAAATGGCCAAGTTTGGGAGTCGTATCTTGTAAACTCGCAAAGTTATACCTTCATAAATTCGGGAAATCTTTCAGACGCTTGCATACTTGGAGGCAAGTTTGTGTCCCACCCCCAGCATTCAAACATCTGTTAATTTTCCGGAGTTTGTTGAACCATATTTTCGCTATTTTGCAAGATATGTCGATCAAAATTGGCCATTTTACTAATTTTAAAGTACAGTAGAACTCCGGTAACTCGAACTCTGACGGGAAATGAAAAACAGTACGAGTTTGCGGGGTTTCGAGTTTTCGGGGTCGATTGAATATTCAAGTTGCCAAGTTAATAATTGATAGTTCTAGATTTTTCAGCATTTCAGTATACAGTACAGTGCAAAACTAAACTTATCTCGTCAGAAACTCTAACACGATCATAAATTCTTATGATAAGAGTGGAAAAAGGCTGTAAAATACGTCATCTATTCGTTGCTAGAAATTTTGATCAAGAGAAACGAAATTTAGTTCAAGTTAGCGGGGTTTTCGAGTTATCCGAGTACGAGTTAACCGAGTAAAAATGACTGAAAAGTGAGTTCAAATCCAAGGGAAATGGAAATTAGTTCGAGTTAGCGGGGCTTTTCGAGTTATCGGGGTTCTACTGTACTCCTTCTATCAGTGTCCATAGAATTTCGCTGCTTGGCCTATGCCCAGAGCCGAAAAAAGAAACGGTTCTATTCTTAGCAACTGAGCTTATCATAGCTTCCCTTATTACCGATCGAAATGGAAATTACTGTTTCGTGGTACTTGTATTTCCTCTCATTGATGAGGAAGAGAATTTTTATCTCGCCTTAGTTAAGTTTTTAAGCAGGCTCATGTTTGGGAATCTACGCGCGAGTGGCAAAGACGCATGAACGAATCGGTGAGCGAAGCGGGCCGGCGAGCGAAGCATGTCGGCGAGCGAAGAGGGCAGGTGAACGAAGCGGGCCGGCGAACGAAGCGTGCCGGCGAACGAAGCGTGCCGGCGAGCGAAGCGTGCCGGCGAGGAGAAGTCCCTCGCCGACGCGTTCCCGCGGCTTTGTCACTTGTGTTGGTTTTCCCAAACGTGGGCCCGTTCGCCAAAGTTAACCTGTTAGCAGGCTAGCCTCAGTTTTTTTACCTAACATTTGCCTTGCTGTCTTTACAACTGCCGTTCGAAGTTCGCGAAGGCGCCAGCAATACAAAACTGGATTGATGGATGAGTTGCTGAACACCAAAGTGGCAGAAAAGTTCCATTCCTTTTGCCAGTTCATGTAGGAAAGCCCATCGAGAGTCAGAAAAATATACATTGGAAAGTAACATATAATTAAAGCGACGTAGAAGACAAAGGTGTTTACTGCACTGTTTTTCAAACTGACGATGTTTGTGTTTTCTTCCGTGTTTAACCTTTGCACTGCCTGTTGTTGGGCGCATATCTCTGACTGATGTCGTCGAAGAATTTGATAAATTCTGATGTAACAAAACGTGGAAATTAAAAAACAAATGGCAATTATAACGCCTATAAGAAAGCGAAATACGTGTATATTCCAAAAGTATAAACTTAGTAAAGCGAAGCAGAATAGCCATAGCATTATCAAGGTCAGTCTGACGCGAGATTTTGTCACAAACGAGGCGTACCTCATGTGAAAGTTAAGAGCGAGAAATCTATCCACAGTGATGGCTGTTATTGTCAAGAACGAAACTCCACAAACAGAATGACCAATGGTTCCTTCTAGAATTAGAAGATGTGATTCTTCCGTCAGTTGGTGAGCGATGTAAAAAGGTTGTACAATAAGTCCAACAAGAAGATCCGAAACGGCCAGACTGCAGAGCATGGTCATCGAAGTCGAGCGAATGGAAGGAGTTCGCATTATGGCGGCCAATACCAAAGCGTTGCCCAAAATGGCTGTTAGCATCAACGGAACGTTAAGAACACAGTTTATGATCACAATAGCTTCAGGACCATCGTGGTTTAGGTTTTTCGATCCGTTGTTTTCTTTGCTGGTGTTGTTCATCGTCAACTTTAAAAATATGGATATTTTTCTTTTTCTTCTTTCACGTAAAACTGCCAAATAATTGCCCACTTCTTTGAAGCGAAGAGCATATAATAAGCTTATCGCTTACATGCAAAACTACACACGGAAACTGATGCGTATGGAAAGCTGTTTCAGTTTCTAAAACAGTCCTTGATTTTTAATTAACCTGGTTATCAAATTTCTCCATTGCATACCCATTTTCCAAAGAAAAAATACAGAACCCTAGGAAAGGATTGAAACACGTCTACTTGTTAAGCTTAAAAAAAACAACTTTATTAAGTCTTATACTTAAAAATGGAAATTTACATACAATAGAAATTGAAGCTAAAAGGGTGCTGGCTTCTTAAAATAACTAAGGAGCTAACACGTCTAGGAAGCCAAATTACATAGAATAAATTACATTATTAGGGTCGGAAAACACAAAAACTCAAAACACAACACGAACATGCACTCATAACTAACTGAAAAAGGAAATAAATCAAATAAATTTTACAAATCAAGGGGAAAAGAACTACAAATTATACTAGGAATGAAGTCTTAAAAAAGATGAATAAATCAAGCTTAAAGTGGAAACATGCTTATAAGTTGAAGCTTATGATTTTTGCAGAAAGAAAGATGTAAATAAATTACAGAAGGCTTTCGACACACGTCTCTGAAATGAAAGAAAAATTACATGCCCCGAGCAGGATTCGAACCCGCGTCTCCCTGTTACTAGTCAGGCGTGATATCCACTACACCATCGGGTCACCACGCTGGATACGTGGCAACTTATAGGTGTGTATTGGATAGAACACGGTCAATCCACAGGGCATTTTTCTTTCGAGACATTTGTGTGTATGTGTGTGTAGTAACAGGGAGACGCGGGTTCGAATCCTGCTCGGGGCATGTAATTTTTCTTTCATTTCAGAGACGTGTGTGTCGAAAGCCTTCTGTAATTTATTTACATCTTTCTTTCTGTTTCTAAGGCTTTCATGGCTTCATAAAATTTCTGTCTGTACGATTTTTGCCAGTTGTAATAAATCTATTACCAATTACATCAATAAGTAATCGACGGGTAATATTAAAACTGATAAATTATTGATTATTGTTAGTAATCAACGAGTAATCGATGAATAATCGATTTCACTGGTCGCAAGCATAAGTAGAAGCACATAAAAAACGAACACGTTCCTCTTATGTTGTCCTCAGTAGAAATCGCCGAGGCGTAAAAGTATAAGCACAAGAACACAAAATTGTTCGTTCTTCTTGTGCTTACGCTTATGTTTATGTCTCGGTGATTCCTAGTGAAGACAGCATAACAAGAATGAGGGTGTTCGTTCTTCTAATGCGCTTATCTTTGCTTGTTTTTTTGCTTATACTTGTGTTTATATGCCCATTGAGAATCAGCCTTGACAATAAGACCAAGAGGAGATATAGTGTACAAATTGCTCGTGCAACTTGGAGTTATTTTTGCGTAACAAGTAATAATAAACCTTTATTTAACCACGATCTGTTTAAAGCAAATACATGCTTGAGGGGTCGTGTGTACGTGTGACTAACTACCTACCTAAGAGAAATTAATATTACATTGTAATAAACTAAAATAAACGATATTATATTTAAATAAGAATAAGATTTAAAATTGAAAATCACACATGTGTTTTGGAGTTGTCTGGATCTACAAACTGCCAAAATTAAGTTTTTTTAAATATGGTTCAATTCTCGCTTTTTTGCAAAACTGCTTGTGGTTGGAAGCGTTATTAAAGTAGCTTGACACAAAATTCCATAAGACTGCACCTCTGTGCTGGATTGAGTTCTTTAAAAAGGACGTTGAAAATCGTGGGACAACCGCTTTTTTGTGTCCTCTTAGGTTGTAGGGTCCGTGTCTCCACGTTACTAAATCTGAAATCGTTTAAGGAATCTTTTCGATTACAATATTGTAAAACAGCTTAATAAGACTGAGTTTGTATAAATCGAGTATTGAGTCCCACTTAGTGATTTCCATCACCATGTCCGAATATTGTTACGCGTGACAACGTCACAAACAACCTATCCGATGAATACTGATTCTGAACACAAAAGGTAAATTAGACTGACACGTTTTTCCTCTCTTGCAGCGTGTGGCCTGTGTAAATCCAGACACAAAGTACAAAACAAGTATCTTGAACAGGTAAGAATCGTCAATGTCGCCAAACACTGTATCCCCTGAGGGATGTAGGGGAGGGTGTACTCTCTATACAGTCATCTTCCTCTATAACGGGCACCTTCGGGACCACAATTTGATGTCCGCAACACAGGAAGTCCGTAGTAGCGGGAGTTATTTTCAGTAATTTTTGTTCGTCAGGACTTCAACTCCTGTCCTGAATAACGGAGTATCCGTAATAGCGAGGTTTCCCCAACGCGGAAGTTGACTGTAGTGTACTATGCGGGTAGGCTCTGCCGAAAAGAGTTAGGGGATTTCACGGGACGAGTAGGGAAAACTCTCATTTAGTTAATTAAAGAGCCATTCAAAATATCTAGAGCAGACGCACCTAATGGCCCATTAATCTAAGGGGCTAAATAAATAGTTTTCTAAAAGGGATGCAGTATTTCTAATGTAGGTTAGTGATGGGGTACCATATTTTATGGAAGGTTAATAGATGAGAAGTTTACCTATTCTGTCAAAAATGGTTATATATAGGGGTAAGGGTTTGGAATTGGACCTTGGGGCAGAGCATCCTTGTATAAAATTTAGTTGAGTAGCTTAATTTAGTTTAATTGTTGTTTGATGTTGAAATCTTTATTTGAACGTCTTCCAAAGTGTAATTTTTGCCTAAATCGTTACTAGACATTTACAGGAGTGAATAACTTATGGCTCCTGACATTTCTGTTTTGCAAGACAGATTTGTGGGAATTCGAACTGCCTTATTTTCAGAAACGGCCAAGAAAAAATTGAAACTTTTATTCTACAAAATGTTGGTTCAGTTCGCAGACATAGCTCTCTTAAGATTTGACCTTAAAAATTCCACATTGATGACGGAGCTCTTGCGAGATATGTTAAGTGTTTCTGATTGATTGTTTCCCGATTTTGAATTTTTGCGCGAAAGTGACAACCAATCCGAGACAATACATGGCTCTAAAACTACGTCATCAGAAAGGAATTTGTCAGCATGTATCTTGGACGTATCTCAAATGGGGATCGTCCTTCGTGAAATTTTATATTTTTTTCTTTTTTGTCGTAGATTCAAGATTTGTACGAAGACTTTCACGTTATATCATTGCCACTTTTACCCCATGAGGTGCGAGGCCAGCAGGATATTGAACAGTTCTCCAAACTTCTCGTCAAACCTTATTCGCAATAAAATGTAAAAAAGACAAACTTGGAATAAAATGTATAAAAAGGGAATCGAAATAAAATGTAAAGGGAAAACGACAAGTGTGCAATATAGATACATGTGTATAATGCTCGTCAAATATAGCACAACTCGTAAAAATAGGTACATAATGCATACATGTGGTTGGCTTATATTTAGACTTGCATTATTTATGGTACGATGATTTCTGTCAAAGAGTTGTAAACTCTAAAACGTTGCATCGCAATTGACAAATAAAATAAAAGCTTTATAACCTGGAGACTTGTCAGCAATCTGCTAAGATTAAATCCCTGATTATGGTTCTTGGTGTATAAGGAAATTTGTATGCACTTGCCTTTTGGCCAGTGAGTTTTTTTTTCTGTGGTGGGCTGGAGCTAATACCGAAACGCTGGGGTTGAGGGGGGAGTGAAGGTGAAAGTCTGCGATCGAGCCTAGTGGCTCATCAGGCCGGAGCTTATCCCGGTTTCCATAGCATTAAGCAACTAGGAGTATTTTCTTCTCCTCTCTGGATGGGATGCTAGTCCATCGCAGGGCTACGCCCAGCATTAATTGGCTGGTAGAGAGAGAGGCACCATGAGAGTAAAGTGTCTTGTCCAAACGGGGCATAACTGGATGGCATCCAGGGAGAAGTAGCTGCAATCATAGTCACTTCATGTTACTGAAACTGAGCCCTTCTGATCCTGGAACCGACTTATCCTTTTTTACCCTAATACTTTCAGGTCGCGGTTGTTCAAAGGATAAATCGCTATCCAGTAGATATGTGTTAACTCATATCTATCATATCTCACTCAGGACTCTGCGGAAATTCTCATTCATGCTTTTATTGGTTCCAAGCTCGACTATTGCAACTCAATTCTGTATGGTATTCCGAAAAAGTTAATTTGTAAATTACAGCGTGTTCAGAATACAGCTGCTCCATTGTCCGTAACAAAAATATGATTCTATACCCCAATAATTTTAAGCTACATTGCTACCTGTACAATTCCGTATTATTTTTAAACTACTGTTAATAGTCTACAAACACTCAACACAAAACACATCCTATTTTCTAGTATGCTAAGTTTTAGAATTCTCTCGTCACTACGTTCCGTGGCCAAACTGTACTGAGCCCATGGCTAAACTCAAGACCTACGGAGACCGGGCGTTCACACTCTCGCCAAGCTGTGGAACAACCTGCCACTAACATCCAAAATCGGCATAAAGAATTTTTAAAAGAATAAAATTATCTTTTTAAAGAAGCCTATGACATTTAATTTTTATTTTTATACATTTTATTATCCAGTTAAATAATATGATTTTTTAGTTTTTAAATTTTTAACTTTTAAAATTCACTCTCTGCTGTTAATTTGCTATTTATTATTAGGTATTTTTATATTTTATTTTTATTTTTTACGTATTCGCACTAACGCTAGCGATTTTTATTAACATAAAAAACTTCAACGTTAGAGTGTGAATTTTTTTAAAAATATTTCCCCTCCGTAGTTTTTCTTTCTAAAATTTAAGTCCACGTTCGGACTGGTAGGTCGCCGTCCGTGATCCCTCACTTCATTCTTTCGCTGGCCACTCTATACTAAGTGTTGTTCACGTCTGTTTGAAGTGTGATCGTTCTCATCATTACTCGTCGGCCCTTGTCATCTTCTTTTTATACCTGCACGAAGGATCTTCCTGTGAAATGAGAAATGGTTGAGTAATAGGCTTAGGGTACTGAGGTTCGAAACATACTTCAGCGATCACTTATCACAACTCCTTATAAGATGAAACCGTACTATGACGACTTACTTTTCGACTTTTGTGAGCAGCAGCCGATGCTTCGCTACTTACATGTTTCCCTCGGGTGAATATTGACTTCCTGCCACCCCTGAAAACTCTGGGGCCCCTATTCATTTCTGCTCGTTCGAAAACTGAGTTCTGTAACTGGCAGGTCACCTGACCCCTTACGTTGCTCCTCGATCTACGTTTCGCTGCGCAGAGCCTTTTAACACTTAAACTGTCACCCATCATACTTCTGGCTGCTTCTACAATATTTTTGGTTGGTACTAGGGTCACAACTGAAACATGTACCGAAGCACCGGCCTGCGCTCCTCCACTTCGACGGTACAAGAAGTCGCTCATAAACCATGGTCCGTGCTTTCATCTTCATCTCTGGGTCTTCGTCTGGTTCGCCTGGCTGTTCCTGCACTTCCTTCTTTCACCTCTTGACATCCTCTCGTGCCGCTGTCTAACAAGATAATTCCCGAGTGGTATACTTGCTCGCCCGAGTCACACATCTGACTGGCGACTCCCTTTCAACCAGTATTCAGAGTCGCATCGGTGAAGATCTCAGTCGTGAACAAAACACTTTAATAAATCAACATGCGTTGTGTACAAATTGATCTGTGCGTGCAGATTATGTCGCTCACCGGCACCCCAACGTATTGATGAACATAGGTTCTCCGCAATCGGGAAGCATTTAAAGAACGATCACGGCCTTAATAACATCGGCGACCTTACCAGTAATTTTTCCGTCCTAAAGAAATGCAGCGGAAACTGGACTGCTTGATTTACGAAATGTTGTTTATTAGAAAGAATAAACCTAGCCTGAACACGCAATCGGATTCTTCCGCGCGAAACTATTTGTTTAAAAAAAATGTTAATGAAAATACCTCTAACCGCATATATAACATTTGAACCGTTATTTTATTTGTCACTTGAAAATGATGTCAGGATGACATCGAAACGTTGTGTCTTACTGTCGCTTATTTTTATTGTCAAATGATTATTATTATTATTATTATTATTATTATTATTATTATTATTATTATTATTATTATTATTATTATTATTATTATTATTATTATTATTAACAAAACAAACTACGCTATCCACTGGACAGTGATTTATCCGTTATTGACCCTTTGAACAACCGACGCGAGTAGTGTAGCAGCTCTCGTAAGCTTTTGTTTTTTCTGGTTCTCAAGTGTAGCAGTTGCTATTGGCTAGGGGCATTGTTCCTTTCGTTTGTTCTATTGTTATCTCCAAGGGTAGCGAGCCATTCATGTGAGATCTCGCGAGAGCTGTTACCGGGCCCAGTACTTTCATCCTGAGTTTCTTTTTCTTGTGGGATTGAAATTAGTAAAAGGATTACAACGATACTGGTCTGGTACTGATGTAGCCTGTTTCCAGGCTCTCGATTGGTGGTGGCGAACGAAAACAGGGGAGCGAGCGATATCAAGCGAGAGAGTGGGAGCGAGGGTGGTCTGCGCCCTTCTCTCCCCAGCCCCCATTATATTTTTCTTGCGCGTCCGGTGCTACGGCCCCAACAACTGAGGGCCTGCATGGATTAGGGCAGCGCTGATATCCCACTTGTGTTTATTTTTGTTTACTTACCAACACAGCGTTTGTGAAAATTTTGGCTAAGAAAATAGTATTTTATTGCTACTACTGAATAAAGGTCATTTTCTAGGGACGATTGATAAAAAAAATGGTTGGGACAAGTCGTGCTTAAGAAGCACTTAAGGAAATTTTAATGCGCCTGGTTGGGTTTTCTTTTCAGTTCAGGAGCTCTTTCTTTGTTTTCGCGTTTATAAAGATTGTCTTTGTATTGCAGTCTTCGTGCTGCTGGTGTTTTTGGTGACTCCAAAACTGAAGTCCATGTAATTCCCCCCCCCCCCCCTGCCCCGACCCCTTTCTTAAAAAAGAGCACCCCACCCGATCCCTTTGAGCACTCTTCGTACGGACTATATATTGTCGTCAGCTTAAGCTTGTACTAGCACAGGCTCCGGTCGAGGATGGGCGAAAAGAAGTCGCTTCGCTCGCCGATCAGATTGGGAGCCTGCTCGCAGGCTAGCTTGTACAGATCGTTTTTCGCCTGATAAAGGAAAAATTCCACCGTTTTCAAAAGTCTAATGAAGCGTATTAGCTAAAGATTAATTACTAAGAAAACCTTTAAAATGCGACTGCATATGGCGGGAAACTGATCAATGTTGCAAATTTACATTGCAAATTATGTTCTAAGAGCGTGCTCAAAATCGGCTAATTATTCATCACAAGTTCAGTTCGTTATCACCTTCGTTGCTCATGTCTTGCTCCGTTTGTGTGGCTGCAAAAAAGGAAACCTTTGCTACAATAAGCATGTAAAACATAAGACTATGATGCTGAGACAAGGAGGAATATATACTTTAAATCCAGGAACCGATGACTGGACCGAAGCAACGATAGTTCAACCAAAACTGTTGGTTATGTACAAATACAAGATACACGTGCTCAGTTTTGGAGGTTCAGTGGAACTTGTGCCGTCCTAATTTGGCTGTTACGTTTTAGTGAAAATGCATTCAGGTTGGTATCATTATAGAAACGACTTTCAAAACGGCTGGAATTTATTCTTTTTAAGATTTTTTTATCATGTGTCCCAGTTGTACGTTTTTCGCGAGGGCATAGTTGCTGTAAAACTTGTATCCGCTCGCTAATTATCTTAAGCGCTTGTGTGACAAAATCAAATTGTTGTCGTGGACTCAACTGGCAATTATTTTATTTTCCAAAAGCGATATTGATTATATATTTTGAAAGACTTACTCTGTGTTCAGATTAAACTTACTGGTCGAGATACACAGTGGACATTTTTTCCACTGTTTATTATGACTGACTGGATCAGTTGATGTAATTATTTTCTAAAACTATAATGGGTGGGGCGAGAGAGGGAAAGATTTCCGCACAGGACCCTACATTAATAATGTATGCAACTATTTCATACTATCACTATACATAAACAGCAAACATGAAAAGAACGAATCAGTCAGAAAATTGTATGCATAATTAATGTAGGGTCCGGTGCGGAAATCTTGCCCGAGAGAGTCGTCGCGCTTCGATTAAATTGTCAAGTTTAAAATTTTAATTTGTTTTTGCATTTTAGGCTTTTTACGCAAAGGGACAAAAAGACTGGAGATCTTCTCTGGTACCAAACTAAAGGCTTTTCACGAAAAGGTAAGCATTAGTGAATGTATTGTATTGTATTGTTTGTTTGTTTATTGTGGCTTTTTCATAGTTTCTGTTGTTTCTATAGTCATCTTGTTAAGTTATGCCCTATTTTTTTTTTCATTTGGATAATCAAGGCAAGTTAAGTCTGCAAAGAAGTCTGCAACAACAACAACCACTGACCTTGCGCAGTTCATGGCTGTCGACGACCTTTAATGGTAAGTGTTAAAAGAAGTGTTTTTGTTTATAGCTCTTAGGTATCTGTAGCTTTATAAGGATTCCCGCTGGCGCAAACAAGTGGAAGGCCAAGCTATCAAATACGGCCGTTGGTAAAACCCGTAACAGTCAACCCGAGAAATTAAATTGTCCCTGGCAGGTGGGTCACCCTCCATACCGAGCCACCCCGGCGGGTGGGGTTAAAGGCCTCTTACCAGGGCCAACTTTTCTCCATATAAACAGACTCTTATAAGCATAAAGGGCCTATTTATTCAGTCAAATTACAACCTTAGAGCTAATCCAAGATCTGCAAGATATAGCTTGTCTTGTCATCCCCCCTGCATGTTTATTACTTTGTTAGCAGGAGGGTCTGGATGGTGTCTCAGTGATGTCTGAGAGTTCGGCAAACTTTTAACTTAACTGTCTGCTGAAAAATTTTTTAACGATTAGAGATCCGAGGTCTGCAAAATTTACTGATGTCTGAGAAATTGGTTAACATTTGAACTGATTGCTGAGCTAACTAACATTCAAGCACCTAACCCCTCCCCCCCCCCCACACCCCCATCCAGACCTTCTATCAGACAACGATAAAAAGACCTTGTTGACCTCTTTTATTCTTTCTGTAGTTACAAGGTACATGCCAGTGTCAGCTGAGGATCGATCCATTATCATCGTTACATCTTCATGATGGTAAGTTTACTAGCTTATTTTTTTGCATATATTTCTTAAACCTAATCTCCTCGATTTATCGCCGGAACGCCATTTTGAGTTTTAGACTTTCGCCTCATCCATCTCCATGACTAAACCGGCTTCAATAATAAATTTTATTTTAGGCAGAAAGAAATTCCGTGTTGTCTGAATTCTAACGTTCATTCTAAATGCTCTTAAGGTAGGGGTGGGCTTGGTTCATGTTTGAAATAATTTTTATGATTCTACAGGCAGGCCAAATCGTTTTCAGGCGCTTAATCGAGGATATAAGATACCGGTTTTTATTTAATTAATCATGTATTATCTTCGATGTTAAAGAACCGTCACCGTGTAACCACTTCGATGTATTTCCCCGGTCAGTCGATCGAGTACAAAAAAGTGACCATTTACAGTACAGTGTATTGTTATTACAAAATTATATTAGATTTCAACCATTTTATTTCCGTCTAAGATATAAAGGAACAAATCAATGTCTCAATTTGTAGATTCATTTTTCCAAATGCACTTAGTATTTCCTGAATTTTGAAAAATAAATTCATCAATACAAACATTTGTTTTCTAGAAAAAATTGTTTTAATTTCCCAAGGACTTGTTAAGAAAACGGTTGTAAACATTAAAAGTTTATTTTAGTGACGTATTTGATTATAAGCCCCATTTAGCCTACATGTCGTTTGGGTCCAAACGTGTCGCAAACTTTAAGAGTTTAATTTTGCATTTTGCACCCCAAAGGTGTGACTGATGTAGTCGCAATCCTGACCGTTATTACAGTGGGTAGAAAAGGATAGTTTTTCATCCTTCACTAACTATTTCGGTCCATCAGGAAAAATTCTTAAATCACAACAAAATCGAACAATTTTTGTCACAGAGTTACCTTGAATTCGCTTACCAGAAATCCGGAAATTACACCAGGAGAAAGTTTGTTACCAAGAATGGTATGATCGGAATGTAAACAAAAATGGACGGTAGTTTTGACAAACGATAGCGCTCGAGAAAATTAGCTGTTAGTGAGGGATAAAATTAAATCGTCGCCGGTTAACCTTGCTATTACAATTATTCTTAAACCAACACAATAGTAAAGACACTTTCTTTTATTTATTTCGCTTTGAAAGAAATATATGTTACCAGCAAAAGAAGATATATTTTTGGCGCGCTTTGTTAACGCTGACACAAATGCCACTAAATTCAAACTTCACAGTATTTTACAGAAGAAAATACGAGTTCAAGTCCAGCATCTTTTCGCTTTTCACTCGAAGTAGTTCTATTATATTCAATGCCTTTTACGTGTAACTCGTTTTAATTTTATAGGAAACTTTATTGGTTCGTAAGTCTTGTAAAAGTTTGCTGTGTCTTGCTCGAGCTACCTCGCGGCGTATATCACAAAACCCTTGGTTAAGTTATGAATATTTCTTTCATCGAGGGACTCTTCTCATTTTTTTGTGTTCTCAACCGCACTCGATCACTGATTTTGTTTCATTATCATAACTTAAACAAAATTTTCGAATGTGAATAGTTCTTAGCACGTCCTATTTTTCACCAAGTTGGAGTGAAGCATCCAGTAAAATAATTCTTGCGCCACACTCGCACTTTATTCGATTCCTTCTTTAGTACTCCTTCGTTATATTCCTATAATCTTTCAGCAATGGGGTTTTGCTAACGAAGTTAGTCTTAGAGACGAAACTTTTTTCTCGAAATTTATTTGGTTGTTGCAATTAATTGGTGACAGGAATTTTTGTGTCGTCCATTTCCACGGTCTGTTATCATACTCAAATTGTCTCGCTTCTTTGCTGAGTTTAGTTTGTAATTTGATCAAAATCTAATTTATCCTGCAATATCAATACATTTTCATAAAACAGGTGCGGAGAATAACAAAAATAATCAACTAGATGAAACAGAGTGTTGGGTTATTTCACAACTCACCTGCCTTCAGGAAACATACGACAAAACTTCATATTTTTTTTCGAAGCTTAGACGAAAGTATGAATTAAAGAAGTAGTGATAGTAAATTTGCAATTATCGCTAATTCCTTGCAATTTTCCAAGCAAATGCCCAAATTAAAGAGTCATTGCATCTCTTTTTAATTACTTTGTAAACATGTTCAAATTTTCTATGACTTTAACACCTATGTTTGTTTTCTCTTTCAGTGTCTTTGATGAGGCTTGCTCAGTGATCAATGTGGATTCAAGTGAAGAAAGGATAAGACTAGAACTCTTAAAGCTCAAACTCGGGACATAACGATAATGCTAGAGGCCTAGGTAATATGTGTAATTAAGCCACCAGAAACAATCTTTTCGGCACGAAAACAGAGTTATTTCACAATTACCGTGAAACAAAATTAATTTTCAGGATTCACGCAACAAGAGAACAAACTTGAATAACCTGAGTCTAGCTCTCATCAAAATAAACGTGAGAAAGCAAATTAGAATGTGTTCAGTAGGATTTACATGTCTGGTACGTAGAAAAATCACTCTTGATTGCCTGTGATTTAAACTTTTGCAAATTTGAAAGGAAAACATTCGATTTTTTTTAGCTAGAGAGACCAATTTTTTAGTTTGATTCGAAGGTTAAGATCTAGGAGTTAAAGAACATTTCTCTAATTGCTTTTGCGAAAGTTTTAAAGCATCTATTGCTCAAAATTGATACGACGAACTCGTCAAGCTTTATACGGAACTTTTTTGAAGTTATTACATTAAATACAGATCGAATTATTGCTGTTGCAAAATGGCGTGATAGATTGTACAATCAAAACGTGAAAAAAAATCATGTCTCGATTGCACAGTTTATTGCGCCATTTTTTGAGGGCATTAATTCGCTTTCTAGTTACTTTTGATTTTTGATGATAGTCATTGAAACTGCAAATTTTGCTTGCCAAATACGAGTCATTAATTTTATGAAGAGCCAAATTGTTTATAGAACTTTACGCTCCATGTTTTCAAAACAAGCTTAGTCACTTCTCTCAGTCGAAATTTTTAACTTTAGCAAAAGTATTCCTCGAACTGTTTTTCACTTTTTTTGTCCTAGTTTTATTCGATTTATTTTAAATTTAGCTAGCAGTTGTCTGATTTCTACAATTAGTAATTTTAAGTGTTGTATAGTCATTTAAAGTTTTAATAGACGTTTGTAAATAACTTTACTTGTTATTGAAAATGTTGTAATTAGTTAATGACATTAATTAGCAAATAAACACTTTACAACTATTTGACTTGTTTCTTTTGTTTATTGTCTTTTCAAGTGTACATCAATAAAAAAAAATGCGCTTTTAAAAGGGCCTGGTAACTAGGAGAAATGTAGGCTATCTCTTTTACTCTATTTTGACTATGTAGGGTTGCCAAACAGAAAAAAAATTCTGCGAGTTTGAACAGAGCCTAGCTAGAAATCAAACATATACTTTGACTTTTGATGGGACAAATCCATTTGCACAGTGCAAGATTTTTCCCGCCAAAAGACTTAGTATATTTTTGACTTAAAAACCAGACACCATTCAAAAGCGCAGACGTTTTTTTCCAAGGACAATTTTCCCGCCAAAAGACTTAGTTTTTTTCAGCTTTTTCCTTAACCCTTTTAAAAGCGCAAAGTTTTCCCGCCAAAAGACTTAGTTTTTTTTTATCGACATTTTTCTTGGCCCTTTTTAAAGGGTAACTTTTTCCTGCCTTAAACTTCGGTTGTTTCGCGGTTCTGTCGCCTCCTGGCCACAGTCATTGTTTTTCTCCAGAAAGCTATAATGAGCCAAAAACTGAGATATTTTATTTCAATCAATGAATTTCCTGGCTCTTCAGGCGTCGTCTTTCGACCTGAAGGAAAAAAAAGCATCATTTCAGGTTAATGGTTATATCCTCGGCTACAACTAATCATCTGTACTTGCATCACATCACCTACGTAAAAGCTACAAGCTTATTTTAAAATGACTGAAAGTTCATGATCAGCCGGTCAAGATGACCAAACTCTTTAAAAAGCGAAGAAAGGCCAAAAAGATGACAAACGTAAAAACTAAACTTGGCACCCACTAAAACTAAAAACTTTGAGACAAATAAAAAAACTTTTAACGCTTCTATAGCCCTAAGTAAATCTTCCTCCCTCACCAAGCTGGAATTTGCAGTCGAAACAGTTTATAATTTTGATTCTTTTTGCATCTGAACCATTCCCTTCGGTTCCAGGATTAAAATATCAATTTCCCTAACTTGTTTCAATACATTACCCTTAATATAAGCTCTAAGAATTTAGCCAGGACCGTAACTAGCAAGAGGCAACTGCCTCGTCTAGATTTTAACCCAATATTAAAGACAAAATATGTTTTGTTAGGAAAATAATCCCGAGTTAAACAATGATTTTTCTCAAGAAATACCTTATGAAAAATGTCGAAGAAAAAGTTCCAGAGCTTCAAGATTTCAAAATTTTCTGGAGGGCAGTACCCCCCCCCCCCCCCCCCCCTTCCCCCTTGCATGATCTTCGTCTATGGAAAAGGTCTGGTGACGACCCTGCTAAACCTGCTGAAAAAGCAAAACAAAATCGGTCATCAAAAATATTCTTATTTTGCACTGTTTTTTGTGGTTTTTAGCAGTAATTAGTGATTTGAAATGAAGCTTAAAATAACTTATTCTATATCAAGGAATCAAGACAGTTTTGCCTATATACAGCCAAGATATGTAAAATGTGCAAGTTAGGAATTCCGGCATTGCAACGTACTTATCAACTTTCCATATGCAATGTTCATGTTGGCATCTACAAAAACGTTTCAATTGTTCTACACCCCAAAACGTTTCTTAGACTTACAAAGAATTCTATACAACCAGTTAATGATATAAGCTCGGAGCCACATCACCTTACAAAGAAGCTAGCCATCACAGGATAATTAACAATTATCCTGCGAAATCGCGCGAAATATCGCCTGATACTTAGCCGATGAGGCCGTAGGCCGAGTTGGCTAAAATCAGACGATATTCCGCAAGATTGAGCAGGATAATTGTTTTATTATTCAACAAATTGTCAACGAAACACATTCTGCAGAAAGAAAAACTGTAATTATGCAGCGCTTTGCAAGATATTTCGGACGAATCTTCGCAACCTACGTATATCGCAGGATATCTGTTATGTACGGATGACAGATATCGTTTACATTTTGACCATATATGGGCAGCGCGCGCATGTGTTGAATAATAATTTCAATTAATCGCTATTGTTGGAGCATTCCGAAGCGTTCGCAGAACTGACTTCCTCTACTGTGCTCCCGCAGCTATTGTCCACATTTCTCCGACAAACTGTAAAGCATTTCTGTAGCTAGCTCTTGCAACTTACAAATTGTTCAAAATTTCCAAATCTGCACGCATCAGGTTTGAAGCCCTTTCCCATATCAGCGACTCTTACAGCAAAACGTGTATTGAGCAAGGAAAAGTTCAACACCATGATGTCTGTCCATATTTTGATTCAAGTTGTTCTTTGTGATCTTCGCCAGTCTTAATCATCGTCGTTCAGGGAAGTGGTCATAATAAGTGTACTCGACGAGGACCCACCTTGTGTAGGGGTAGGGGGGTTATGCAAGATACCACCTGTCTGGTAAGCCAAATGGACAAATTTTATTGGCCTTAAAATTTGAGTTGAGACTTTCATATTAGGTGTGCATGAAGCTTGCCTTGCTGGAGAAATGGCACAAGGAGGTTTGAATCTTTTCTTAGTTTCTACTCCTGATAGAGTGGGGGCTATACAAACAAGACACCATTTTTTAAGGTGGGGAAAGGAGGGTACATGAAGAGATCACCTGTCTTTTGCAGAGTGGTGGGTCCTGTCTGAGTACAATAGTTTTGACCATATTGTCGGTTTCTTAATACTCCGTTGTTGTGTTGTTTTTCTCCGTTAGAAAACTACCGTTTTGAAGTTTCCTTCATTTTGAAGGAATCACAAAAATGACTTGGCCTAGCTTCTTTACTGCGAGGCTACAAAAAAGCCGACTGTCTAACTGACGTAAATGCCACAAGCGCTGATCACAAATAGCTGTTAAGGAAAAAATTAAAACATACCTCGCTCCTGAGTGGAACTTGGTTAGGAATTTGTAGAGGCAAGAAGCCACCTCAGACAACCCTCGCCTTCCAAGCGTCTCGTCCCATATCAGCATGTGCTCTTGGATCGCCAGGCAGTCATGTATTCCGAAGTTGTGGGTCCACAGCTGATGCTTATAAAACATATCATTATGCTCCAGGTTCGGGGTCACAAGATTCTGTTCGAAAAATAATAACAGCGTAATTGCGGATGCAATAAACAATTGTTTATTTTTTGGTCTCAGAGTAACTAATTAAGTTCAAAAGGCGACTTCTTCGTTTTGCACTGCGCTTCTGGAATACAATTAGGAAATTGGTAACAAATCATGATACCTTAAAATTTCACGATTCCGTTCCATATCGGCTGGTTATTCTTGCCCAAATAGTAATAATATATTCGCTGTATAAGAATAAAAAAAAAGAGGATTATAAATATTAAATAATACTAACAAGTAATTTATCATTCTCTGCATATGTTTGGCTCTAACTGAGCTTTCAAAATCCACACTGATTTTTAAAACTAATTTCTTCGGAATGCAGTTTGTTTAGTGATTTGGCAGCAAAGAACGATTTGAAATAAAGCTTAAAATAATTGATTATATCAAGAAATTACATTTAAGACGCTTTCGCCAAAACAACAAAAAATTATGCAAGTTAGGAAGTCCGGCATAACTGCTTATCAACTTTCCATACGCACGTTCCGCCTTGAACTTACAAAAAGCTGCACACGACCACTATAAACTACAATAAACTGATAAACTCTGAGATCCATTAGACCTATATTTTACCTTAGAAAGAAGCGAGCTTCTACAGGATAAATTCCATTGTTCGTTGTATTCGCAGGCTCCGAAGCGTTCGCAGAACTGGCTTTCTTTCTTTGCCTCTCCGTTGTTGACTCCATTTCTACGATAAACTACAAAGCATTTCTGTGGCTCCTGTAACTTACAAATTGTTCAGAATTTCCAATTCTGCGCGCAGTAGTTCGAAGCGCTTTCCCATGTCGGTGACTCTTGCTGCAAAACGTGGCTTGACGAAGGAAAAGTTTCACACGTGTGGGGACCTTGAATACATTAATTTTCGCATTTTAAAGATGGCGTTGATGCGATTGCGATTAATTTTGTATTTCTAAAAGGCGTTAATGCGATTGATCAAATGCAATTTTTTCTACTGCTAAAAAAATTCTGGATAACAAGCAATGTATGAAAAAAAAATTATGTCGCTCACTACTTTAAAACCTGTTTATTTGTTTGTATGTATGTTTGTTTGTTTGATTTTCTTTTGTAAAGGCACAATGAAAACGTCTGTTAATTGTGTTCGTTGCTGGCCAAAGGCGGAAATTACAATAAAGGTTTTGATAGAGATTTTTTCGTATATTTTTAAATGATTAATCCCGTACTTTCACTCGGCCGACAACACCGTCAAAGCGCTGAGAGGGGAGAGTAGAGCGAAAGGCTGAGGCAGGGGAGGGGTCAGTTGAGCCCACAATCTTTAGAAGTCAGTTGCCTTGCCAATAAGAGCAGGAGGAAAAGGGAAGGTGAGAAGTGGAATGCCTAAGGGATGGAACGGAAGGGAGAATAGAGGGGAGGGTTGGAAGGTTACGGCTGTTAGACATTTGTGTGAAGCGCGGACTTTTTTCTCATCGCTCTCAAGGAAGAAAGCTGCCAACTTCAACTTTTTTAAATATTAAATAATGTGATATACATTTCCCTCGTGTCATTCAAGCGTTTGAGTTTCAGTAATTAATAAAAGCAAATATTAAAAATTTATACATGCAACAGCCAACAATTGCAGGATCCACTGATGAAGACCATAACGTCATACCAGGACAACTTTAAAAACCTATATTTATAACATTTCTATCAGCACCTGAACAGGGAAGCTTATAAACATATTTATAAGAGTCCCAAGCCCTCAAGGACGTTTGCTAACCAACAGACTTTTCGGATAACGAGCTAAATAAATTGCCTCACCAAATGAGACACTTCATGTTTCGTGCTTCGTGTTAAATTTCATAATCACTAAAGCCCCATTTAGCGTTACGTTCCCAAAAAAATTTAGTCAATCACTAACAACCCGGTTCTAAGCTTCTTCAAGCTTCCAATTCAGTTTTGACTCCGCCTGTGAATAAAATACGGGTCACAAAATGGAAGAAAAACGCAACTTATGTTAAACAGAAATTGTTCTCGTCAAATGATCTCGGGTTCGTGTACCAAACCATTCCTCCCGGAATTCAACTCTATTTTATTTTTCTTTTGTTTTTGTAAACCAATGTGGCCGCTGGCCACGTGAGTGAAAACGCTCAACAATGACGGTCAGAGAACGCGTATGTCATTCGGTGACGTAATGAAATTTCTAGGCAAAATTTTTTTTCTGAAATGGTGACTTCCACGACTAAACCGGGTGTTTGCTCAAGGCCAGTGTTCCTCAACACTGGCCAGCCCCCACTCACTAATGGCTTCCTCTCATTTATCGAGTACGGTTCTACAACAAGCTACTGATAACTCCATAACAGCCGATATTTGGTTCGTCACGCAATACTTTCCATGCACAAAAGAAACGAGAGAGGAAGCGTTGCGTGACACCCACACAACGACTGCGAACGTGACTTCTCAAAATCACGCTAAATCCTAGCCTCTTACGCACACGTTCTTTTGGCTCGTCACGCAATCTTTCTTTCCAAACGTTCCTTGGGGAGGAAAGATTGCGTGACAAGCCAACAGAACGTCTGCAAAATAAGAGACTTGCTAAAACCAAAGAAGACAAAGCGCACAATATCGATGTATTTTTTTTATTATGAACTGAGACTGGCATTGCGTGATTCTATTTAATTTCTCCGATAAATTTTCACCATAATTAATGTAATCGACGTTCATAACACATTGTACACTTAATGATAATAACAATAATGATAATAATCTTTCGGGATTTTTTGTTTTCGGGCTTGCAATTTGGCGCAGAATACCTATTCACAATTTGTACAGCATTATAATACAATTTTAGATCGGTCTCACCCCGTGATTTATTTCCCTGGGGCTTATAGTCCTGTTGAAGGTCCGTGATACGGATAAATACAAAACCGATATTAACATTTGTTTTTCTCTGTACAAGTAAAATAAATACAATATTTAAGTTAAAATTTGAGCCGACGGTTTTCAGGCTGGCGAGGACCAGAAACTGGGCTAAAATTGTTTTAACACTGTCTTGAGACTTAAACAAGTACTTCACATATTCCAAGACACGTTCTTGAGAGTTGGGCAGAAATTGTTTCTCTTATCAAATGAATGAAAAAGCGAAAGGCGAGTCTCGTTTAGGCCCATTCTGTCCACCAACATCCAAAACAGCAGCCACCAAACTCCCTTACTCTCAGTAGATAAGTTCATCCTTTTCTAGTCGATTGAAGTCTTGTATCGCAAGTGAAGCCAAAAACAAGCTACAGGGCAGAAATCAAGAGGCAATTTAAAAACATCCTTTTACCGTTGCTTGCATGTACCATAAGGAAACTTCTTGTTAAAACTATTGGTAAAACTCTCGTTTGCAGTAAACAATCCTTTTTCTTCGCACGGAGAGTGAAACATAAAATCGTCCTAGCGGTGTAAAACTTCCAGTTTACCACGAGCAACAATGCGCGCTTAATTTAGTCCATTGTTACGCGCCCTCGATGTCTCCGACGTAAACTTGGAGTCCTCCATTCCAATTACTATTGTCATTTTTTGCCTTGGTCTTCCGATAAGCAATTAGTGGGTTTCGACCTCCTTGATACAAATTTTACAATGAAAATCTGTGTGAATTCCCCGCTAAATCACTCCAGATGGAAATTCTGCCTGTAGTTTCTCTCGTTTTAGATGATTCTAGTCCTTGTTAGCTTCTTGTTCGTCCTCGTTTTCGTCTTCGTCCTCTTCATCTTGTTCTGCCTGGTCTGTTTCTTCATCCCCGCCTTTTTCTTCTTCGTCGTCAAACTCGTCGTCTGCTTCACAGCTACGACTACTACTTGCGTATTTTGCAAAATCGCCAGACTTGATGGCCGCTACTTCTCTCAGTCTCTGCAATCTTTTCTCCATTTCATCATCTGTATGCGAGAGAGCAAACGTATCTCCGTTAGTAGGCAACTGAAATAAGTAAGAAGGAGAATTTAGAATCAATCGCTAATTGGCTTATTAAACACCGTGCAAAATGTCACAACCAATCATGGCAGAGATAGATTCCTTCTGAGCCAATCAAGGGATGAACGAAAACCGAACGTGGTTTGCCTTATGCAAGTTTTCCCGCGCTTGCCACCGGTTACCTGTTTTCCCGCGCTTGCCACCGGTTACCTGTTTTCCCGCGTTTGCCGCCGCCAGTTGCATATTGTCCCGCGCTTGCCACCTACTACATATTTTCCCGCCCTTGTGGGCTTATCACACGTTCCCCGCGCTTTCCGCCTGTGACATGTTTTCCCGCGCTTGACGCCGGCTACATGCTTTTGCACTTGAACTGAAGATTTCTTGGTTTTTAGCAGTTAAAAGATCTGTTCTTTTTCTCTTTTGAGTCACTGTTTCTAAAAACATGCATAGCTTAAGACCCCCCCCCTCTAGGTAAATGGAAGTGAAGGTCTCCGTAGGAATCAGTCACAAGCAATCGCGGGAAACTGCATCAGCTCCTGTATTCTCATTAAACGCACTCCTTTTTTCACTTATCCTGTTAGGAGAAACTCCACACCGATCACACACTCACTCACCTGACGTTTCAGGTTCGGACTGATCAATAGCTTCTTTTCTTGTACCCTGCCAACTGACGCGCTTCTCTCTGCCAGATGAGCTGTGTTCCCCAGGCTTCCTCTCCTGTTCGTGTTTCGGGACTTGCGCATTGTACCAGTATCTGTTGTCCTCGATTCGCTCTAAGATCTCAGTCGCGTCGGGATGCACCAAGTCGCCCCAGGTCTCCCAGAGCGGCTGGATAACGAAGTCGATAAACACAACCTGGCAAGGGAGGGGAGGAAAGAATCACGTTTTATCGCCTGGAAATTGATGGGCGAAGGCCTAACAGTCGACTTATGGTTGATAAAACATTCAAAGCTTTGGCATGGTTGCCACAGACATCAGTTTTCAAAGTTCCCTGACTTCTCCCTCTAAAAAATCAAATTCCCCTGACAAAATCACATAAAACGTCACAAAGTTGTGGCCCCCCCCCCCCCCTTTTGTATAATTTTTTTTTATTTTTTTTTTTTTTTTTTTTTTTAAAAAAAAAAAAGAAAAAAATTATATTTTTTTTTTTTTTTTTTTTTTTTTTTTTATTTTTTTTTAATAAAAAAAAAAAAATCCTCACTTTTCCCTCACCTTCAAAAAATTAATTTTTTCTTTACAATCCCCGCCAGGGGCACCCCTTTTTTCTTTACCCATAAAATCATTATTAATATTTTTATTCGTGGGTTTTGATGTTGTTTACTTGTTTGTTCGTTTGTTTACTTTTGTTGTTCTGTGCAATACACAAAATGGATTTTTCACTTTAATGAAGCATGAAAGAGACACAAAATAAACAGCTTACATTGTATTTATGCAACCTCAACAAAAAAACAACAGTATTGTAGATAAGTGAAATTAACCAAGTATATCCCAAATCGAGTCAACTTCAATGGTTAACATGAGCTAGTCTCATAAAGTATTATTGTCTAAATTGTCCATAGCGTATTCAAATAGTAAACATACCTGTGATTTTTCTATAGAGGCGTTATGTCTATCCATCATCGGGCTGATTTCCATCCCCTCGATGTCTCGTTCTCTGTCACCCTGATTGTTCATAACAAGACAGTTCACAAGTTTAATCTCTTTTGTGAGTAAAGTCTTCATTCAAACAGATTGAGTTAATGCTTGCCACACTTAAATGTTAACGGAACAGCTCAGCACTGAACTGACTTTCAGTGATGCAATACCAAAGGGGAAAGGCCAGAAGGGTAAAGGGCGAAAAGGGATGGTCAAGGCATGACAGAGCGCAGGGGTGAAAAGGAAAAGGTATGAATGAGGGAAGTTGAAAGTAAGAAGGAGTCAAAGGAGAAGGGGAAAGCCTTCCCCTCTGATTTCAGCAAATAAAACATCCTAAAGTAGCCCTTTACAGGCTTTCCAATAGAATAGTGACTAACTATTTTTATTTCAATTCAGTCACTACGCCTCTATTAGTGATAAAGATAATGGTTCATAGTTGAACATGATGAGTTCATAATCAGATAACAGTTTTGTAGCCTCCTTTATCAGACCCACCTGTCTAAAGAACTCCTCCATTAGTCTGTCGACCCATTTTCTGTACATAGGAAGAGGCTTGGCAGGATTACTAAGATCAGCACAGTGCACCAGACACTTGAGAACCTAATGGACAAATGAATGAAACACAACATAAATTAACAAATTTCTACAAAATATTCTGTAGGGTTCTGAGCCACCTTAATTTTAGGTTTACAAAAAATTGATGTAACTCGGTATGCTGTCTGCAGTTTTTTTTTAACAAATTGCAAAAAAGTTTCAAGACAAAATTATATTTCAAAAACAAAAACTTTACTAAGTAGTTCCACGTTACTAGCCTTAAAAGGTGAAAAATAGGGTCTTTGACCGCTGTTGAGGTAGTCATGGCAACGAATTTTGACGCCGCAGCTAAAAGTTTTTCCTTAACATAATTGGTGTTGCTGCAATAGAATGCTAAAGACGAGAAATTCCAAACCATTACCTTGTTAACTTAAATAGAAGAGCATTACTCACCTGCATTCTATCTGTACCATTATCTAAACACAATACTCCGCTCCCCGCTACTTTCTTGCTTTCTACCATGGTCTTGAGCGAAGCCAGTAGACTCATGTGTTTAGCATTATCAGTAGCGAGAACCTGACAAGAAAAAAAGGACGAAAGATCAAAATCAAGTCAGGGAGGCAGGTGAAGAGATCTAAGGAAACAATCAACTTAGCATTTTTTTTTTTTTTCACTCTCCGCCCCCAGCCCCCTTCGCGCCTCCCGTTAAAAGCTGGCGTCCAGTTCTGTCGCCGTTCTTTCCTCGAGCTCATCGATCGAAAAAATGCGTAAAATATAGGGCTGTAAACAGTCTACCATCAACATGGAGGTATTGTCTTGATGTAACAGTATCACCAAATTCTCACAACTGACATAAAAGTAAATGTAAGACAAATAAAAAGGAGAAACGATGTTTTAATCAGTGGACATACGAAAAATGTAAGTTGTAACGCAATAATAACGTAACGCAATAACGTAACGCGCATTCCAGGTGCTACATAACTCAGTTACGACCTCGCAACGCCCTAACTTACCATTTCAATAATTGTTCTCCGCACTGTCTGCCTTTCTTTTCTCGTGAGATTTTCAAGAATGTCACAATCTTCGTGCTGTAAAAGCTGAAACGCTACGGCCAAGTGATGGTTTTCAAGAACGGATTCATCATTATACATCAGCGCCATTTCAGAATCTGTTAACAAAGAAAAATCAGATTCCGTAAATCATATACATTTATTAAAGGGGCTGTGTCACGGCTAAGTTTTTTTTTTTTTTTGTTATTAATTTTTGCCACATATTCGCTATGAAACAAAATGTATACAAATAAATAAATTCTATGATTCTAAATGACAAAACTAAAGCTTCATTGCAGCCAAATGTGCCTCACGGGTGTTATAATTTAAAGTTACAAGCAGACAAGATAACCTTTGAAAACTGTTCCGCCGGACCATATTTCAAAAACCCACATCGCAATCCGTTTCAATCTTCGACACTTTTGGCCATCCGTACCTTCTTTTGCATTGAGTGTGTAATTTAAATATTCCTTCACTGTTTTGAGGGGTTATATTTAAACGAATTCGATGGGCATTTCCTGTGCCTAAGTTTGGCTAATAACCGTTACACGGTCCCTTTAAGCCCCCCTCCCTAACAAGACCCCTCTTTAGTAAGCTAACAGTTCACTGATAAAAGTAGGACTGTAGGACTTGTTTTAAGTACCTAACCATATCTTTTTGTTTAGAGAGTTTTACCATGTGATATTCTTGAATGCACCAAAAAAAATTCCAGACGCTGTATCCCTTTCAAATATAAACCCAAACGTTTTTAAAACGCAAGCTTCCATCCCAAAATAGCCTCTTCTCCCCTCCCCTCCCCCCCCCCCAAAAAAAAAAACCGTATATACGCCCTTCCAGAAAATAAGCCCACCTGAAAGGGCCGTTAAACGGAGATAAAAAAAAAAAAAAAACCCACCCATTCCCAAACCACAACGAACGCCGCCATCTTGAGCTATGTCACGGACAACACATCTTGAAAAAAATGGCAAATTTGTTCAAGTTTGTTCGTTCGTAATCCGTCTTAATCTTCGTCAGTCAAAATCCATCCTTGTTTATATACATTTCGCCGATAAAAGGTTAAAAATAAAAAAACTTAAGGGTGAAAGCTGTTAAAATTGATGCTAAACGTTTTCCGATCTGTTCGATCATCATCAGAGTGAACAAATCTGCATACGCTCATCGTTCTTATAGATTCAGATAACACCAGTTATGTAATACCTGTTCCCATTGGGAACAAGGTGAGGTCCAGTGATTGCACTTGTTTGTTTAGCTTTTCAGGGTGGTAGGCGTGCAAGTTTGTCGTTCGTAAGAGCTATGTCCGGAACAGATCTTGAAAAAACGGCAAATTTAGTATCAATTTTAACAGCTTTTACCTTAATCCGTCTTAATCTTCGTCAGTCAAAACCATCCTTGTTTATTTTCGCCTTTTTATTACTGCTTGGTTGCTCCTCTATGTTAGAAAACTATTATTTTAAGGATTCCTTCAATTTGAAAGTAATTACAAAAAAGACTGAAAATATCGAGACATCGCTCCTTTAAGCAAATATGAACCCAGGGTTTATTTTCGGAATTTTTAAGCCTCCTACGTACGCAGACGATCTTTTGGCTCGTCACGCAGATTGCGTGACGAGCCAAAAAACGTCAGTCTAGGAGGCTAGTAAAGAAAATAATGGTCCGTCCCTAAACAAACATAAACCCCTGGAGGGTTTATTTTCGGAATTTATAGCCTCCTGATCCTACGCAGGCGATCTTTTGGCCTGTCACGCAATCTCGTCTGCGAAGAAGGATCGTCACGCAATCTGCGTGACGAGTCAAAAGAACGTCAGTGTAGGAGGCTAGGAATTTTACGAGTTGCTTACTTGTTGCTACTAAGAAGTGATTGTTGACTCCCGGATGATCGACATCGTGTACAGCACTAGCCAAGATGGCGGCGAGGACTTCAAGATCAGTAAAGACAGACTGAAGATAAACGGAAAATAGTCAGCGGTGGTTGTGAATTAGATAAGCAGTGCTATCATTGACTATTCGCTAAAAGCGCCATCACTGATACTCGCTCGAGCTTGTTGTCATGTTCGTTAAAGTATATTCCAAAGGATGCGATCTGTTGTCTTCCCTTGCGCTTGCCTTAAAATGTTTTCTTTTCCTACAATGCGGGTTGGAAGTGTTGGGACACTTAGCACAATTCTTGGGAAATTGACTGCTAGACCCTCTTCCACCCAAGCAGTCTTGAGAAATGGCCATCCCACACACCAAGATCAGGGCATAAATGTTAGTCAACATTGCTTGGGGGGGAAGGGGAGGGGGGGGGGGGGGGGGTCAAAAGATGAACGACAAGCATTGAAAACAATTATTTTTTGTAAAGAGAATTATACCAAAAAAGATATTTTGTATAATTAAAAGATCGCTTTATCAAGTGTCCCAGTTACTTTTGACATGAGGCCTGTTTCAGGCATTCGATTAGTTGAGTAGCAGCGTCATTTCATTTCACTCGCCATTCTTTGCGATGTAACGGGCTTTTCTTTTCTCCGAGCAAGAAATATTATAGCCGTTTTATTAACTTTGCTTTCTAGGTCCACATTTAAAAAGTGGATCCCCGTTTTCTTAACGCGCGCGCGCTTCGCGCTTGGGCCATAAATCGACTAAAAAACTCTCTGTCCATATTAATAGGGACCTCGAATTCGATTAACAAAAGGTAATTTTTTTTTTTTTATGGGCCCACCCCCCAAAAGACCCCCCCCCAAAACCCCCCCCCAGAAAAAAAAAAAAAAAAAAAACCCCCCAAAAAACACCCCCCCCCCGAAAAAAAAAAAAGAAAAATTATAATATTATTAAAAAAAAAAATAAAAATAAAAATATAATAATAAAAAAAATCCCCCAAAAAAAAAATTTTTTTTTTATTTTAAAAAAAATTTTAAAAAAAAATTTTTTTATTTTTTATTTTTTTTTTTTAAAAAAAAATAAACACTTGGGAAAAAAGGTAAAAAATTAAAAAGCGCCCAGCCTCGAAAAAGCGCCCACCTCGAATAAGCGCCCACTCTTAATCGAATAAATACGGTATGTCATAGAAAAAGGCATAAACTAAAAACAAGAGAGCACGCTTTCCCAACATGTAGGCACGTTTGCGAGCTTCACGAAGTCACTACACTACACAAGATGTACACTTACTTCAAAAGCTTGCACTGAAAGGAGCGTGTGAGACGTTTGCGTCACGTCTGCGGCGTGCGTGCAGTTGTGGAAAGGGACATCTTTTAAATAGTGATTCTGTAAAATCAAAGAAAAGAACCAAGCGTTATTAACCCTGCAACACCAATGGATCCCATTGGGGGGCGAGTGGTTAGAGCGCCGGACTGAAATCTGGAGGTCCCGGGTTAAGTCCCGTTCTGACACTATCTGGTTTGTTCTCGGTCGTCCCGAGTTCAAATCCTCGTAATTATTAAATCCGGTCTGCCACCTGGCAGTTGGGATTTTTAACCATTTATGTTTATTTATTTATTGTTTTATTTATTTATTCCGCCCCACAAAAAAAAAAAAAAAAAAACTTACTTTTTACCTTTTACCCACCTTAATTATTAAATTCTCCACGGCAAACCATTTATGTTTATACATTATGTATAAATCTACCTAAGAACAATTTGCGTTCAGTCTAGACATTTTCGATCGCTGCTGAGGATAAAATTACAAAACTTAATTTTCTGTCTATATATCTCACTTCTGCTTATGTCGCATACGTGAAATCGTCTGATTAGATCCCCTGTTTTAATCCACTTCAATTACACGCTAAATCAATTCTAAGGCAGTTTTGTCACGCCAAGTCAACCTATACCTCTAGGTAACTTTTCTTACCTCGACTGATGTCATATAGTTTATAAACGTAGTGGGTTTTATCTTGAATATTTTTAATAAATCTCTGGCCTGCAACAAATCGAAGGTGAAACGAAGATTTTTAGTTGTGTACGATAAGTATTTATTTAATCTACTAAACAGTGTCTAAGGACAATACAGCTTAATTTTGCTAAGCTGCTTTCAGGATCTTAATCAATAATGATTTGAAACTGGGCTTCTTATGCAATCTCTCCTCGCAAGAACAGATTGTGTGACAACTAAAAGATAACCTTAGAAGTAAACTGGCATCTCTCTTCAAGAGACGCCTTGGAGATTCCCGCCATAAAATTCCTTACCGATGACGTAACTCTACAAAGATCCTGTGGTGTCTCTGATTCGCTGTTGTTCAGTTTTGAGAACTAAGCACTCACTCAGTAGGCTCCAAAAAGAATTTCTCAAGTTTCTTAGGGACTTCCATAATAAACATGGCCATAAAGGGTTGTAGGCCTCTAGGGCTCTGGACCCAAAAATGTCAGGCTCCAGGGCTTCATTCCCCTAATATCGCTGGCTCTGGCCGCCGCTCCCGCTATGTTGGGCTCTGCGCTCGGCGGCTCCAGGCTCCGCGGGCTCGCGCCCCCCTCTGGCACCCCTAATACAACTGACCACAGTGTTGACCAGTCACTGTGTCCTTATCTTTCACCTATGCGAATTCAAATCGTAAGAAAACTAACGATTCGTTTACGAATATCATTACCTGCAGGATTGTGTATGTTACAGCAAGCAAGGGATGCCCTTGTGTCAGATCATGTAATTTGAACACGTCAAATGTCCATTTGTTGATTTCTTCTAAAACCTGGAGAAAACAAGTACATCTAAATCAGAATTTGATGGCTGTAAATTTATCTACTGCAAACAAAGGGTTTGTACACTTCTTGGAATTCAAAATTTAGTGTTAGTCTCCAAGGACATAATAAAAAGCTGTGTCCTGGAAATTGAAAAATTCGGACTACCATAATTATTAAACAACACTCACTTTATAAACACAAGTTTTGAATACTAAAGCTATTTGACATGAAATGCGTAGTTTGCTTTGTAAACATTACTGCCTTTTCTTGCTTTCCATGTGCTTTCCAGTGTGCTCTGCAGACCCAGGTTTTTTAAAAATGAAATTCCATAACATTCCACGACTGACTTCCATGACATTAAATTTTTCAGGGCAAAGAAAAACTCACCTTTGCTAATTCACCTTCATTAGATACTTCAACCCCAAATCTATAAAAAGGAAAAAAGAGTAATATAAGGTTACAGTATACTCACAGCAAAAAATATAAAGTAACAATCAATCAATCAAGCAAGCAAGAAAACAATAGCAAAGTTAGAAAAGTTACATGTACAAATAGTAATGGGCCAGAAGAACACACAATACCTCAAAATTAACCAGATTTTGAGTTATTTTGTGGTGAAAAAAAAAAAACAATGTTAGACTTATACAGTTACCTTTGCTCTGAAAAGTGTTTACAGTCCCAAGTTTGCACTGGAGAAATCATGATCAAAACATGATTACTCTGAGTAAGACTAAAACTGCCACATGAGGTAGTTTCAATCTATGCCAGGAAAAAATAAGGCCTTTCCTTTCTAAGAGCATGAGAGGTGATTGGAACCTTGAGTTATGAGGTACATTTGTACCCGCAGGCTTTCAAGCACCTCCCAAGCATGAAAGGAAATGACAGTTACAGTGAAAGGGGTAATCTTATTTAATGATGATTATCCAACAGAAAATGATTGTTTTAATAATTTATCCAGTAATTACTGGTACATACCTTGGTACTGATCCACTAAAGCTGTGTAGTCTAGTTAGTTTTCGAACACCGTTTACCATGGACCGCGATCTTGCACGAATCCCTTCTCTTTTTTTGTTTGTACCTGGGACAGCATCAACCTCTAGCTGTTTGTCTACAGCAAAAAATAAATAAATAACTGTCAATGTCTAATTTTCTTTGCAATATCAATAGGGACCCTGTCAAGCAGATACAAGTGTATGATGGTATGATGGTAGGTAAGGGTAGGTTAAGTCTGAATTCAAGCCTAGTGGCCCATCAGGCTAGAGCTTAACTTGGTTTCAGCGGCATGAAGCGACTAGGAGTATTTCTACTCCCTTCCTGAATGAGATGCTAGTCCATCGCAGGGTTACCCCCCAGCAGTAAATTCGCCAGGTACCCATTTATACACCTAGGTGGAAAGAGCCACTGAGAGAGTAAAGTGTCTTGCCCAAGAACACAACACAGATGACCCCGGCCAGGGATCAAACCCGGGCCGCACGATCCGTAATCCAGCGCCCTAACCAGTAGGCCACTATGCCTCCCGAAAAGATGACAAAAAGAAAACTAACAGTAACTGTCAGATACTGTCTTGATAAAACACCGAATTCTCAGAACTAACATTAAAAGAACTGTAAGGTGATAGTAAGGAGAATTCACATTATTAACCCAACTTTAAAGAACACTTCTAAACATTAAGTCCTGCCGTTACCTGTAAAAGTGTTATATACCCAGGCAGACACTTGGTTTCCAGACTGGTTGCTTTCGGAAAAGTCTTTAAGTTCCCTATTTAATAATCTCTTAAACTTATTGGATGCCATTTCACTGACGGACGTGTGTGTCTGTAATGTTTCCAGTTGATACAACACCCAGTCCAGCTCATCAAGGGTATTGTTAGCCAACTAAAACAAACAGAAAACAAAGTCAATGACATATGGACATGAACAGAAAGACCTTTACTACGGAAGGAGTGTACACGTATCACTGTGTGTTCATATTTAGGCAGAGTGTGCATGTCAGTGTACACGTCTGCTGGGGGTGTCCATTTATGGGAAGTGGATGTGGATCAGTAGATGGATGTGAACTACCTGGCCTAACCAATTGATGAAACCGATAATCAATATCAATCAATAAAAATCGATCCCAATTAATTGATTGATATTGAAAATCAATGACCAATCGATGACAGGAAATTTTGTGACTTTTAGCATGATCAATCTTCATCAATTATCATCAATTTTTTATCGACTGTCATCCATTGTCATCGATTTTTATCGCTGTTTTTTTTTTTCCATTCTGTATGAATCTTATTATATCAACTGAATGTTTAAAATAGATACCAGTAATTCCCAAAATAAATTTTAATGTCTAGGAAGTTACCTTTTGATAGCCATCATCTCTTGGCAAGTGAAGAGAACCTTGAAAAGGAGAAAAAAAAATGATTTTTTTTGTTATTAAATAAAATGCATGAAAAATGCTGTACTGTGCTTACAATACTAGTAGCAATAAAATAATAATTTTTACATTGTGAACTTACAGTGATTTCAGAAAATTGAGGACCAAGATCACCTTTAATCTCCCTTAAAATTGTTGGAAGGTACTTTTTTGCTGCTCAAAAATTACCTTTAGGTCACTTTGACTTTCTTCGACGTCACCTTCATTACTTCATATTTTCTACACATTACAAGTGATTGAACAAAACAGATTTTTATGTTATTAACTTACCTGAAGACATTCCTGAGCCATTAAGCACATCTTGCGCTAAATTGTTGTTTCGCAAAATGTGCGATCCTACAGATCCTCTTCTTCTAAAATCAAGATAAAGTATAATTTTAATATCTAGAAAAATTAAATGTACAATGCCAGTCAAATGCATGTTGACAGTTACTTGAAAGGGGTATTGAATGGTCTTTGTGACATTTGCGGGGAGAAGAGCGTTTTTCTTTGCGAGCACGAGCATTGACAAAAGTTAGCCTTGTGAGCAACGAGCACTTTACAAAAAGCTACCTCCGTAAAAACCGAGCGTGCGAGCACTTGCAAAAATATGCGAGCATGAGCAAACGAGCACCCTCTAAAATTTTGCGAGCATTCCGAGCAGAAGCGTAATTTTGCGATAGACCATTCATGACCCCTACTTGAAACTTAAACATTTCTTCTTTTAGTTGATCCCCAATCATTATAACTCAAAACCTTGAATATCTAGTCTCGAGTCAAGTGCTTCTAGTTTACAGTCAAGTGATTCAAGTTTTGAGATTACAAAGTTGTTGTAACTTAAGTTATTAATACAGGGTACAGATTTTTTCGGCGAGCCTATCGTTTTGGCTATACAAATAAGATCATTTTGATATCTGATGTTATAAAGAATAGGGACAGTGATCTTTTCAACAGAATCACAAGTGACACTGGCCATGTATTATATGACTTGCTCCCAACCAAACGTAACAGAGCTCTTAGAGAAAGGGGCCATGACTTTGTACTCTCTAAAGTAAAAACGGAAAGATTCAAACAGGCTTTTGTAAATAGATGTCTTTTTTAATTTATTTCTTAAAATCTTTGTAATACATATAATAAGTTTTCTTTTTCTAGTTTAGCTTAATTTAGTTTGTTTTTATTGTAAAGCCACATGTGTGTTGTGACTGTTTTCTTAATAAAGACTTCTAACTTACTATACATGTGACTTTTAACTATTAGTTAGATTACAATAAAAACTTACTTTTCTTTTTTAGCATTGGTCAGTGACATAAAATTGTTTCTAACATTTCTCAAACTGGAGAGAATCTGGAACAAAAGGATATAAGATAGAGTAATAATTAGAATATAACTTTTTTATAAAACATATTTGTGTGAGGAAAAGCAACAGATACAGCAGATGCATTGTCAGAGCTCAAAAATCGAAGAGAAATTTAATTTCTCTCTATATATTAATATAGAGATCTGCAACACCATATACACACTTACAAATGCACAGTTTTTTTTTATTTCTGGATTTCTGCCTAACAGGTTGTGTGATTCAAAGGTGGTACACAGCACTTTTTATTGTGCTACACAGGAATATTTTGACTTTAAGTCTGTTGACAAAATTCTGGGTAGTAGATCGCACAATTCAATCGAAAGCTATTGAGCATTTTCATGTACATGTAGTGCACTTCGTTTTGCAGTATTTTACAAAATAAACTATCAAAAACAACCCTTCCCCACATAATTTAATGTTCCCAGTGATTACTACATGTATTTTAAAAAAAAATTAAGAAAAAGAAAATACAAACCTGTGCAAAAGGAGTAACTAACTCTTCTACTCGAGTTCTGCAATTCAAAAAATATTAGTTAATATATATATTTGGGCCTACACACAAAGATGATTTTTTTACATATATTTTATTTCAAAATCTATCATGATGAAATTGCCTCTAAAACCAGAACACAAAGGGACTTTTTTAAGCCATTGTCTTCCAAGCATGCTAATATTACTTCAAGTGTATTTCACAGATTTTTTTATTTGCTCGCCAAAAAAGCCTTAGATAAGGGAAGCCTCGAGCCAAGTGGCCCATACTGCCGGAGCTTATCCCGGTTTCTGTAGAATTAAGCAGCTAGGAGTATTTCTATTTCCCCCCTGAATGGGATGCTAGTCCATCACAGGGTGCCCCCCCCCCCCAGCATTATGTCACCAGTACCCATTTTTACACCTGCAATCATTGACAAAAGTGTTGACACATTGTCAATTTACGCCCTTTTTTATTGTTATATGGACCAATTTCATCCTTTTGCCCCACCTTTCCAACCCCCCTCCCCCCAATCAATGTTGTAGTTTGTTTCTAAGAGTCCTTTGCTACCATTTTACAACATTGGATGGGGGGAGGGGGGTATTTTAGCAGAGATTCATGAAATTTATAAACTAGTGGTAAATTTGTCATAAAAACCGCAGAGCGAAGTCAATGTGTCAACTACTTTTGTCAAAGATTGTCTGAGGTCTATTTGAGTGAAAAGAAAGAATACCCGTTACCTATCTTAGCTCTAACAGGATTATTTCTAGAAAGCACGCTAAATGTGTGGCGTTAGAGTAGTTTTGATTATTTGAAGTTAAAAATAATGTCTTCAGTTGAGAAAATAAAGACAAAACGGGTTCAGATCCCGTGCATGGTTCTTAGCGCGTGACTATCTAGGGTCGTATTATTTATTTTCTTGTTTAAAAGTGTTAAGCGGGGCCTCCGCAGTGATATTCCAGTTAACTATGTTCGTTTCATTGTTACAAAGCAGCCGGCTCATTTTAAGAAAAACCAGCAATACACGTTCTCTCTAGCGCGAAACCAAATTCCCGGGCGGTTGAGATTAATGTTTAACAAGATCTACGATATCGTGAGGCTAGAAAATACTCCCATTTGTCGCTGAAATTCCCTAAGAAAACCAGAGGTAAATGACTTTTTGTCAAAATTATCTCGCTAGAATGTTTCTTGGCCACACAATTCACGAAAATGTGTAAATTTGAACGATTAACCACGGTTAACCATCAGTCTAGAAAGGATTAGGAATGTTCTTTGTTTACTGATGGTTAACTGTGGTTAACCGTGAATTTTCAAAAGGTAGACACCTTTTGGGCTTGCTGAAGGCTGTTTATAGTAGAAAAAGAGACAATGAAGACTTTCGTATCTTAAGTTAGCTTTTCATGTTTAAAGAAATGCTTAAAACAAGCGTCAATAAAACATGAAGTAACAACAATTGGAGCTGTCACGCGCACTTGTCACGCTTCATCCAACTGCGTTGGATATGTCACAAGGTATATTACATTGCATAAGCGCATTGTTACTTTGACATAACAGTTATTCGCCTAACGGTGAAATTTCTTTCATTATTCCATAAAATGGCATTTGGAAATGAAATGGGCAGTAAACACGGGTTTTATATTTCTTTGCTCGTCTCGAACGATGATTTGCGTGCGTGACCTCCTCGCAGTTTAATGTCTTCAGACACCTCTATGCTATATGCCAAAGGCTAGGAAACGTGTCATTAGTTCAACATAATTTCCTTCTTTTTCAACCATTTTCACATCAGAAATAAGCAGGTAAATGCAGGAGTTTCTTCATCAATTACAGCAGCGGTAAACATTTTGCCTCAATTTATTCCATTTTTGACCCTTTGATTGCGTTATCGTCAAATTCGTTAATGACCTCTAATTAGAAACCAATTAATACAGCATCAATGCCGATTGGACAATTGAAAACAACAGATGGTAGAAATAAATTTATGTCATAACCGATTAATCATTACGCGCTGTTCTTAAAATATATTCCGTTTTCCACCTCAGACAATCATTGACAAAAGTGTTGACACATTGTCAATTTACACCCTTTTTTATTGTTATATGGACCAATTTCATCCTTTTGCCCCACCTTTCCAACCCCCCTCCCCCCAATCAATGTTGTAGTTTGTTTCTAAGAGTCCTTTGCTACCATTTTACAACATTGGATGGGGGAGGGGGGTATTTTAGCAGAGATTCATGAAATTTATAAACTAGTGGTAAATTTGTCATAAAAACCGCAGAGCGAAGTCAATGTGTCAACTACTTTTGTCAAAGATTGTGGGTGGAGAGAGGTACTATGAGAATAAAGTATCTTGCCCAAGAACACAACACAGTGGCTCCGGCCAGGGCTCGAACCTGGACCGCTCAATCCAGAGTCCGACGCACTAACCATTAGGCCACTGCACCTCCCACAAAAAAGCGTTGAAGAAAGGACAATTTTATTTTTTTTCTTCTGATGTCACATCAGTATCCCATTAAAATTCGATCAAGCAAATAAAAAAATAGCTGACAAATGTACTTGTTAACAGATAATTATAACTTTTTACAATAGGCAGTGTTGTCAAATCTTTTTATGTGTAATGTTGCACTTTGATAAGCCAATGGGGCAATGCTTTTATCAGTATCACTGGATGAATATATTCAAATAAAATCTCACCTCAACATACACAAATATACAAAAAAAAATTGACAAAAGGAATCCATGAGAAGTTGTAAAATAAATGCTTTGGAAACACTCATAAGATTTAGAGAACTAACACTACCAGCAGCAATGGACAGGGATTTTCTTTCTAACAAAGCTTTTGCATGTACCAAAATGATTGTTTGAGTACTGTGGTGACAGTTTTTAACTTTTCTTTGGGATGACTCTTTACACCAAATATTATAAGCGGTATTACATCAAATATTATTAATGACAATAACTAGTATCTTTATTTGGTTAATAAGTGGATTATAACAAGAAAGGTTAGAACACAACACAAATTAATGCCACCCTACAGTGTAAGGTTTTCTTGGGAAGAGCTGAATCTGGCGGCTCTAAGGAATGGAGGCATACATTTGTATGTGTTAGTACGAATGTTAATTTGTCAACCAAACCCTTCAATTATCTGATCAAAGTTATTAGTTTCTATAGAAACTGTTGTGCTGTATCGGCAGGCAAGTAAAACACTTTGTTGATTATCAACTTTAAGTTGATCAAGGTAAATAAACTGCTGTAGCAAATTTTGAGCATTAGCTTTTCATTGGATGAAGGGCAATGAAGGGCTAATGCTTGAAATGTAAGCCTATTAAAAATTTGCTATGGCAGTTTATTTACCTTTGTTGACTTCCAGTTAAAAAATCAGCTCAGCCCTAGATCCTCCAATTATCGGTTTTCTCTTTTTGACTGAGTAAAGCATTCTGGAAAGTCTACCCAGTGTTTTAACCCATCCCACCAAAAGCTCATAGGCTAAATCTGGTTGTCTTGACTGTTGGCTTTACAACAGTGTTTACATTTAACATTGTTTACTACTGTTTATAGCGGAGTGCATTAATCATTGCTTATTGGAATTAACTTCTAAAATTAAATCATACTGTAAGTAGGACTGTGTAAAATTTCGGCACTGATTTTCAGTTTACAGTCAACTCTTGCCTTGTGGACACCCCGCTATTGCGGATACTCGCTTTTATGGACAAAATCTAGATCCCCGCGAAAAAGGTTTGACTGGCAATGACTTCCCATTACTGACTCTCGCTATCTATAACAAAATTAAATGATGCCCCGAGTGTGTCCGCTTCAACGAGAGTTGGCTGTAACATGTTTATTAAGTTGGTGCAAAAGGAGTACATTTCACTCTGCTGTTTACGTTATTTTTTCACTGCTTCTAATATTTGATTTCACTCACCCTTCGCTGAAAGAATGATGCCTTGACGTAACACATTTGGATGCCAGCTCAAATTCGCTGTCTGATTTGTAAAGGAATGACTCTCGTCGCTGTGTGGGAACTGGAAGGGTGAGCCTGTCTCCATCAGATCGCTCAACTGAGTCTTCACCCTGGGAAGAATACTTTGTTCGCTCACGCTTCCTTGGAAAGCTGTCACACACAAAATAAAATCATGACCATTATTATTGTTATCAGACAGTAGTTGTCCACAGTCATGTACATCATTTAATATTAAGTAAATAACAATACAGTGAAATTCTGATTTCCATCAAGCTATCAAGCCAAATGGGAGCTCCTACACACTGTAGTTGGCTTGATAATTTAGTTACTAAGAAAGCTGCACTGGTATCGCACAGTGGTCCCTGGAAATAGTGCAAGTCTGTGTCAATCAAGCCGTTGCTAAGAAAGACGTCACCCAAAGTTTATCTCATGGACGCCTGAATTTTTTTTCACACATTCTTTTTGCAACTGCATAAGTTCTGTTCATAAAAGTGATGATCTTTCAAGTGCTAAATAATTAGCAAAATACATCTAGAAGTTCATGGTAATTTACTTGCACTAAATTAGCTGAGGATGAAATTTACATCCATGAAACTCCTTTCTATAACTACACTGTCAAGTTAAATCACATGGAAGTTTAGCATTTTTTACACAAAATTAATATAAACAGCCTTAGATAATTTCACTGCAAAGAAGTGCCTTGAACACAAAAAAAACACCCTGTACTAATGTTTAAATGAAAAATTACAGCTAGCTTTTGCCTGTTAAATAATCTTTGCTAGGAAAATTTTTTTCAAACCAGTTTAATTTTTATTTTTCATTGTCTCATATTCATTATCATAATCTGAAAGGAAAAGAAATAAAAAACAAACTGGTTTGAAAAATTTTAAACCAAAGATAAATTAAAACCACAACATATAGATGTATGCAGTATTTTCTTAGTAGTAACATTTTTTATCTCCAGCAATTTTATAAATCTTGTTACAAATAACTTCTATAGCATCCTGTTCTAATCAGGGTTTAACAAGACGAAAAATAAACACATTCTGCATTCCTGTTCAATTTTTTTCCTGGTCTTAACCTTTTACAAAATACCAAGGTTTCAATAATAATTAAAATAATTTTAGCTGGATTTTTTTAGGTAAAAGGCAAAATTAACAGACGTGTACAGTAACTTGACAGTTTACTGTTGATGCCTTACAATAGGTGGAGTTGTCTAGACTAACTTAATATACGTTTGTACATGAACATAGGTAAAGCTGTCAACGGTGGTAGAAATTAGCAAAAGCTCATCGATCATGTGGAAATATAACTTGATGCAATGGTCAGATGCAATAGTCAAATGCAAATGTTTCTAAAACAGGATGTGAAAATGATGTTAAGGTTATAAAACATTACATCAGATGTCAAACATAAGATCTAAATTTATACTGAGGCTAGAAATCACCAAACCGGGCAACAGAATCAAGAACGTTTTGACTAAAATTTACAACATAATATAAAACACAAATCTACCTATTTTTTTTCTGATAATAAGCATAGATTGCATGTGTGTAATAATTTTCAACAAAAGTGTAAATTTGATCATGATGTAATGATAGAAAGTCCGAGCATTTCTCAATACATGTACTGAATGATGCAATAGACTTGTCAGTTCATTTCTGAGCAATATAAAAAAAATAGTCAGATTAAATCTACAGTAAATTATTGCTTGTACTGTAGATAAAATGCTTTCAAGATTAAATCATCCTGGCTTTGTAACATGCAGTCTTCATCAACCACTATACAAATTTCAAATGGTTTAAATTCTCTGAGTAGAAAGGTGTACAAATCGAAAATAAAATTACTGCAAGCATATATTAAATTGATATCTCTCTTCCCAGCAAGCAGAGTTTTGCCAAAACATTTTCAGAATACTCACACAGCGTTCACATGAAATGCTTTTCATGTTTTGGTATTGAATTTCAGACAATAGGCATAACCTCTACAAAATATGTCACTAAAGGTCCTCTGAGTGTTCATTTTCAGCAAACATTACTGTAAATCTTGTAGCACACTGAATAACATTGAAATGAAAACACTAGCACTGTGAAAGGAAGATATGTTTAAACTGGACAGTGAGCTTTCATTAACAAGAATCTAAGCACAGCAACCATGAATCTGCTGGCAAAATGCAAATGATTAAAACAGAAAACACTGGTTGAAGGCCATTGTCAAAGCAGTAGCAATTATTTTTCACTGTGTTCAGTGAAGTGTAACAAATAACACAGATCAAAACATTGCTACAGCTAAAGGAAAAGCATAAAAAAAATTGCCAAGGATCTTAAGTAGAGAGCCATGCTAGAATTCACTACAAGTGAAAAGAGGATCTAAGGTTTTATATATATATATAGTTTACATAATTATGCATATGTACAACATGAAATCTCCATGTCAGAGGCCTATCTTCACCATCCACAAGGATATTAAACATATATATAAGGCAGTCTGTTTCACAACTTAAGATCTGAGTAGTACTCAAAAAGGTTTACATCTTGTGGTTAGCCTAGATAGCTTCATATGTCACAAGGCAGCACTCAGAACAGATTCAATTTAACTGTTATAATTACACATCAACCTATTTCTGAAAAAATACTACAAATGTTTTACACATAGAATACTTTGATTTGACGATAAAACCGCCAATCTTGTGATGAAATGTTTCAGTAAATCAACAGAGGAATCAGGCCTAGCGAAATTATAACTCCACTGACAGCCACACACGATTTCCCTACATTGTCAGCCATGTTTTGTAAGGGAATAACAATCTAAACACACACACACAATTCGTTGAGGTTTCAAGGAAAATTTCTGTGCATTGGTCACTCTATTTCTGACTGAACAGGCACTTATTACAGATAAAATAATCCTCTAAATACAAAATAATCAAAAATGAAAGCAATGGTGGTATAAAAGCGGAAAAAAACTGATAAATACCATGATGAGGACTGCTTCTTTGAACTCACAGTTCCCATGTTTCTGTATTCTAGTATTAGCATTTGACCAGGTGGTTAAAGCGAATTTCACATCCATTCTCCTTTCTACAAGATTTTCCATTGAACATTTTGCTTCCACACTGCCCTGCTACAATTCCAGAAGAGATTGAGTCGAGTTATAACCTAGAAAATTCATTCTTCACCTATTTTTTCTGCTTGAATATTTTGCTTTCAGGATGATATTTCAGGCAGAGCTAGAGAGGATTCCATATATGGTAATGGCCTATTGTTTTATGCCAGCTGTATTTGAAGTCCAAGCCTCAAGTCTTGCATAAATTAAGTCGAATTATTATTATTATTATAATGCAAAAAATGTTTAATGGGCTAGCTTCCATCCAGAATGGACAAAATTCATGCAAAGTCTTTTATTGAACACAAAATTCTTAACAATGCAAAATTTTATTGATCAACTGAAAAGGAAAATTTGCATGGAAAAATACAATTATATAATTTATCCACATAAAAACAAGGAAAATTTGCTTTTTTTCAGGCCTGTTTAGCAGGCAAGGCACACTAGTCCAAAATAAAATTCAAAAGGACACTAAAACAAGCCACTGCTTTAAACTCATTTGCTCCCGTTGGGCCGAGGAGCTATCAATCAAGTTGTAACGTACATAAACCAAACAAAACTGTATACATAATTTATAACTTTCTGTCTCATAGGAACTGGTGAGTTTTGACTGGAATGCAAAAGTGTTGCCCTGCTTTTTTTGTACTACACACAGAAGGAATATCTGGGCAAAAATTACTTGGCAAATTCAGAGCTTTCAGAAGCAAAAAATGTCAACTGAAGTTAACACAAAAACTAGATGTAATTATAAACAAAGAAACCTTATTCAACATCTTGTTATGCAGACTGCAAAGGGTGATATGTAAATTTGACGTCCAAAGAGGGTGAATTGTTTACATTCAACAAAGTGCAAATTACTGACGAACATTGAAGATTGTAAGGCCTTACAATTATCAATAGGCCAGCCAATTAACGATTATTAACACTTCTGAAAAAAAGAAAACCGTGCCCTTGTTTAGCTCATGTCTGTTTTCCGATTTGTTAGCCATTTCTATAGTCACAAATGTGTCCTTACTTATCCAATTAATCTTTTTCCACTTGAAAAATAAGCTATCAATATTTCCACATTTGCCAGTAAAAAGCCCCATTAATTAACAACTGGTAGATTGATGAAGACCGGTCTAATCACAAAAGCTATTGTTTAGCATGCAGTTTGAATCCCCACGGGGGTCATATACAGATAGCATTTACAATGACAAAAGAGAAAAATCACTAATCTTGTATTCAGTATAAAAGAAGCAATGTGTGTGCCAGTTTCAATAAAATTAACCACACTTAAAAACAAAGATGAATCCAACAGAACTTCAGCACGTTACTTTTTTAACATTTGACATAAATTCAACTTAAGCTGTCGAGTACCCAGTATTGGGTGTATTAGAAAAAAAGAATCTTGCTTAATACGTTTGTGTAATGATTTATTGTGCCATTAGCTCAACAGCTCTGTTATTAGAAACCTATTTAAAGTACATGTAATATCAACAAGTAGTTTGCAAGTGATTAACACAACACTAAATTCCCAATGAAAATAAGTTTGCAAATTATACCCACTATAGGTAGATAAGACAAAAATATATCACATACATTGTACACGTAGTTTTTTACTTCAGGTTTAGAACCATCAATAATTTTGTACATGTGAAGATGTCAGGAGTTATATATATATATTTTTTTTGGCAGTTCTGGTTAATGCCAACCAATAAATATATATTAACTCTTATTTACAGAAAATTTGTGACTATTAAAAGTTAAAGTACTTAAAAAAATTAATGTTACAAAGCAAAGAAATCCATATAAACCAATTAAAAAAGAAACACTCTTTAACTCCTCCCTTAAATAATTGCCTCATTGGAAGCATATAAAAAAATATGTCAAACAATAATGACATTATAGTAAAATTAATCTTCCACGCACCCCCTCCCACCAAACAAAAAAATAATAATAATAATAATGCCTTTTTGGTTGGGAGATTAATAATTTCTAATATTACCAATATTAGAACACTTTTCACAACCAGAAAGATACTTGGTCAAAATACTCTTTTTATGACATCTACAACCCCTACCCCCCCCCCCCACCCAAAAATCCCTATTGATCTACATGATTATACAGCTGGATATAGTACAAAATAATAATAATAAGTAACCTAATAATAATAAGAAGATTTATATAACACCATATCCATGGCTCATGGCGCTTTACAGTCAAAATATTATTAGAAAGTGAAATTAACTTAAGAAATTTACATCAGTGATAAAAGGAAATACTAACAAATAAAGTAGCTGAGCTGTAAAAATGGAAATAAAAACTAAGAACTCATTAAAATCTTAAAATGAAACACCAACTCATTGACTAGCTTAACTAATTAAGTAAGTGACTAACTAACTGAACTATCCTAATTTACTGTTTAACTGACTAACTAAAAGTCTAATTATAAAATTTGTTAAAGAGATATGTCTTTATAAAGTCTTAAAGTCTAATGCGGAGACCGCTCTCTTATAAAGTTCAGGAGTGAGTTCCATAGGCTAGGTGCAACAAATTGAAGAATAATACAAGTCGTTTCTAAGTAACCTACACAGTCACTTAATGAGAGAAATCTGGGAATACTATTTTCGGAAAATCAACTCATTCTAGGCTGTTAACGAAATGTCAACAGCTTAATAAAAATGTTACCGATAAACAACATGGAAAATCGATGGAAAAGAAAAGTAAGTTTGTTTTCTAACCACTTCAGCTGTGTGTTGATAAAAACTTGTTGCTCAATGGGAGTTTAACAAATAGGCAGCTTTGTGGAGGAATGGAGATTCCATGTCAGCTCAAGTTTTGCTGCTCAAAAGAGGTGCAAATAAATCCTTTGAAAGAACAACTGACACACAATTTGTGACTAATGAATTAACGGCTGCTTAAGGGGCCAGACATTTTTACCAAAAGCAAGTGATCGACAGCAGCAGGTTTCAATATGTTAAATATCATTTACTCAATGCTTTTAGTGCTTTTTCTGACCCCAGCCTAGGCAATTTACACCCCTCAAAAGCAATTGCCTCGTAGATTAGCTGCACCCACGATTTTGAGCCCAAAATTTCAGCAAAAAAGTGCGGCTTATACACGAGTCTTTACGGTAATAAGGATTAATTGTTAAGGTATCAGTTTAGTATACCCAAAATTGACCATTTCAAAGAAAAACAATATAATTTGGTATTTTCAGGTAGATCTCCCTTAGCGACATCCCTAATTAAGACCTTTCATTAAAAAAATTACATTGAAAAAGATTGATTCTAAACAATTTATTGTCATTGATAGCTGTCAACGGGTTATCGCAATTAAATAAACTAATAAACATTAAAAGTTATGTGACATGGGCACAGCGATACATGCTCTATTTGGACAACATTAATTTTTTTACTTTAACCCTTTAAGACCCAAGGCGACTGGTCTGTTTTCCTTAATCAATATATATTACCGGGTAACTGGATGTCCATGTATGATACACCATTTGATGTGAAATTACCAGTAACATTATTATTGATAACACCCCTGATGCACCTGATTAAACAAAATGACCCTACAGAGTTTATTGTCTTTCCTTAACTTTCATGCACTGCATAAAAACCAAAATCTGCATCTTGATGGGGCTTTTTTTAGGTTTAAAATATCTTTTAAAAGTGTAGTTTTAGTAGGGTTAAGTCTGCATTTGAGCCCAGTGGCCCATCAGGCTAGAGCTTATCCTGGATTCCACAGCATAAAGCGAACTAGGAGTATTCCTACTCCCCCCTGGACAGGATGCTAGTCCATAGCAGGGTTACCCCAGCATTAAATTTGCTGGTACTCATTTATACACCTGGGTGGAGAGAGGCACAATGAGAGTAAAGCGTCTTTCCCAAGAACACAACGCAGTGAACCAGCCAGGGCTCGAACTCGGATTGGGAGTCAGCGCATTAACCATTGGGCCACCATGCCTTCTTACATTGGGCCTCCCCTTCCTCCTTTTTTTTGGATTTCTTTTAAAAGTTATTTTTAGTAGTTTTACTATTATTATTCTTCTTCAGGCTGACAGGTGCATTTAAAATGGCAGATTGTCGTTATCTTTATGCATCTCTTTATGCATGGTTCACTTTTTGTGGAGTACCTTGGAGTGATTTTCTGAATTAAAGATTTCTAAAGCGATTCACAGGACTCAAAATAATGCCTGGTCAACGGACAATGTCTGGTGAAGACGACAATTTGTCCAAACAAAGTTTCAGTTTGCCGGCCAGTCATTTTGACCAGTCATGTACATGACCTTTAAAATGATAAGGAATGACCAGAAAAATAGGCATAGTATAAAACATGGACTGGACTCTGGACTTTGGACTCTGGACTCTGGACTCAAAAAAACCTGGACTTGCAATGAAAAAAAAAATTAAAAACAAAAGGAATTAAATTAAATTATCCACACGATGATTTATGTGAAATACAGACCTGTGTTAAGGCTGATAATATTAAAGGCTGATTTTTGTTCTATCAAAACTCTATTTCTTCTAGTCTCTCTCTTTCTGCAGCCGTTTATAGGGATGTTACACAACGCTCTGAACGCTCCCCAAGAGGGGGAGCGTTGTGTGACATCCCAAAAAATGCTGCAAAGGAGACTGCGTTTCTGTCAAAGTATGCGCAGTGGTGGATGGTTTGTTGTAACAGAAAGAATGAATTGCTATTGTGTCTTTTCTTTTCTCTTTTTGAAGTGCCTACTGCCTGTATCTCTTCAGATGCTGTGTAAAGTGGAGTCTGTTCTCGGCCCGATGGCTGTTACTACTCTCGTATGGGTGTCAATAACATATGTATAACTAATTATCAAAACAACAGGGCTCTGAAACGTTCAGAGAGAAATCACGAATCTGTCATCTTTAATCAGTTCGATATATAGGTACTAGGTGAACTGTCACGGTTGCTAGAAACTGGTGCATGCAGCGTTGTTATGTTTCATAATTTTAGCGACATTTTGAGCTGACACTCAAGGGTTGCGTGCTGGTAAATATTGTAATCATAGGCAAGCTTATTGTTAGGTTTTTATAGCAATTAAAAATTGACGCAAATGTCGATACAATGTATGCTTGAAAATATCTGTCTATTTTGCGAATACTTAAAGCCGTTTCATTTATCTCCCGTGACAATTCACCTAGTATATGTCAAACTGATTAAAGATATCAAATGCGTGATATTTCTCTGAATGTTTCAAACAGGTAATTACAAATAATTGACAAAGTTTTAGCCACCTTAGTGGCATCCCTGCCTTTGATAAATAGTTATACACATGTTAATGACACCCATACGAGAGAAATACAGGTAGGCATCGGGCCGAGGACAAACTATACATTAAAAACAGCATCTGAAGAGATACAGGCAGTCGGCACTTCAAAAAGAGAAAAAAAGGACAAAATAGCAATTCATTCTTTTTGTCACAACATACCATCCACCTTTTCAAAAAGGGGATGTCACGCAACGCTCCTCCCCGAATAGGGGGAGGGGGGGGGGGGGGCGTTGCGTGACATCCCTAAAAACGGCTGCAGAAATAGAGACTTGCAGAAAATGGAGCCTTGATAGAAAGAAATAAGCCTTTGTCGAAAAATACAATTAGGCCGAGGTATTTTTTTTTTGACAGAATAAAAATACGCTCTGTATCAGAACGCCCTGATTACACCACACCCCTAAAAAAAAATTAACTCTTTTCTAAACAGAGGACTCTCTTTGGCTAAACGCCATGCCAAACACCTCAAGCAAGGCAACAGGCATTACTGTCTTTTAAAACTGGTCTGTATTTAACTTAATCCGTGACTCTGTGGCTAATTTTTATCTTTATTCTTATTTTTTTTTTCGTTGTTTTTAATTGTTTTGTAGTGGAGTCAATAGTTTTTTTTTGAGTCCATATTTTTTGAGTCCAGGTTTTTTTGAGTCCAGAGTCCAGAGTCCAGAGTCCAGTCCAGAGTCCAGTCCATGTTTTATACTATGCCAGAAAAATAAACAACATTTTTTATAACAATTTATCTTTAAGCGTTAACTAAAATTCTAACAATTTTTTGACTGACTTGTCACTAACAAGGGCATCAAGAAATGGTCTTTAAAAAAAATATGGCCAAAACAGTGAGGAAATAGATGGGGGAGTTTATGCCATGCAAACAAAGATGACCTAACAAACAGCAGAAATGATTGGTAGTTTTAAAGTGTTATTTTCAATATTTTGACCCGTCAGAAACAACACGTGACTGAGCTAAAATCTGTTTGGCCAGGCAACATGACCGGAAACTGTCTGAAAATAATTTTGAGCCCTTGTTTCAGGAGGGGTTTCCAGTGGTCAAGGAATTAGAAAGAATTTGGTACTCAATTTCCTCTGAGTGTGTTTTTTTCCTAGTGAAACTGACAACTATTAGAAGCATTGACAAAGATTTACATACAACAACACAAAGTAAACTACTCAACACAGGAATGTGTTTTGAACAAGCAAAAAACAAACAATGAATCTTATACTAACAAAAGTACAGGCATTAATCAAAGTAAGAACCACTTGTGCACAGGCAAAGCAGCATGTAGTAACTTCACATATCATGTACAATTGGACAAAATGCATATCACAACACACTTTGTATGCAATATTACTGAAAATGAAAAAATAACATTGAAATTGTATACAGCCATATAATGCATTAATTTTTTTGTATCACTAGTCTCCATTAGTGATTTAAGAAATGTCTAAAAATAAACCATTGCACACAATGTACTTGTACATGTATGAGTACTTTTCTGAATTGAACAAAAGTTCAGCAAATTTCTCAAATTATGCCCCCAACATTGTTTTGTTCTGTTTTGTTCTGTTTTTTTCTTGTAAACATACAAATTAGATTCTTGACTTCTCACCCCAGCAACATTGTAAGACTACAAGAACTTTTTTGCCTTCATTATTGCACAAATACATGCAAGATACATGCTGCAGCAATTTACTGTACTTTTTATTTCTGGTTAATTCTAGAAGGCAAGATTTTATCATTTTAGTATAAATAATTGATTAAATGATGATCTATAGGCTAATAAAATCTTTTAATTAAGTGCCATGCATATAGCTACGATGGAATTCTATTTTAAGCAGATTATGATAAACACATTCTTGTTGGTTCAAGTGCAAAGGTGTGCGGGGGAGGGGAAATTAAAGGTGTGTATGCTTTATTTGCAGCTCTCAGAGCCTGTACCCTTTTCAATTTGTAACTATTAATTGATTATTCATGCCCTAACCCCTAAATTGCTACATGTAGTTTGACAATCTTATTCTAAAATTTGTGTAGCTAAGCAGAATTGCCACACACTTAACCAATATATATACACTATATCTTACTTAAATTTAAATGCTACATATACCTTTCCTCTGGGGTATACAAGTAGTATAAAATTTAAAGTTCTTTAGACTTCTTGAGGATCATAACAATAAACACAGCAAAACAACAACGACAAAAAACATAAATCCCAGCAGGTTTTTGCAAAAAAAGGGTACCCCAAAGATAATTATTTTTAGACCAAACCATGGATTGAACAAAAAGGAGGATGCTTAAAGATGATTTCCAGTCCGTACTGCGCAGACTCAGGGTTTGTTTTCATTTTTGTTTTGAATTCGTTGAAACGTTACACTTCGGTTATAGCGTACATGAAGTTTTTTTGTTCGCCATTACGGATCGTTTTGTTCAAGAATTCACGATAAGCTAAAACGTCCGTTTGAAATACCGTCGAGCTTCTTTTACTCGTTATTATTGTTTTGCAAGAATATCTGGCGTTAATAATGAAGAAAGAGGTAAGTTTTGTCCCGGAATTTTTATTTTGGCTAGTAAACATTCTTCTGTTTGTGAGACTCACAAACATTGCAGGCGGAGATTGCGCAGTACGGACTGGAAATCATCTTTAAGAGTTTTGTTTGTTCTTTTGTTTGTTTGTTTGTTGTTCATGATTGAAAATATTATTTTTGGCTTGAAAACTGACACAACTGTTCCCTGCCTCAAAAACCATGGCCTAATATTAATCCCCCAGGATAAACAGATGCCTACTACAACAAATTATGACCTAATGCATACCTCCAGAAGCTGGATGTGATTTGGCATGCAGTACATACAGTTTTCTAAATGAATACAATTTTTTTTATTTGCTGTAAACTGTGATTGTGTGACAGACATCTAAATAACAATCACAAACAAGAGTTTATTGATGTGGATAAACCATGAAACAAAATAAGATTAATTTCTAGAGCACCCCTTCCCCCCCCCCCCCCCCCCCGCATCATCTCTTCTCCTCCCCTCTCCCTAAACAAGTCCCTGGGAATATAGCCTAACCGAAAGATCTATTAACAACCACCTCTCTACATTGGACAGGATTTTTCATCCCAACCGTGCGCAAGTCAATCCATAAATAAACGCCAGTTAACTCTTCCCTAAAGTAGCCATTGTAGAAAGATACAACTGTAATTTAATTGTTCAGATATATCCACAAACAGAAGGCAGCATGCAACGAAAGTCTTGTTTGATAGCCCTGGGCTAGTGAATCACTTGTCCAATGGCAAGCTAGATTAATAAATTTACTAGTTGGCAGATGAAAAAGACTGTATATTGATAGACTGTGAGCAGTGAGTCTCTCTTAAATTTGCTTAAAAATCTGTGGAACGAACATTATAGTAGCAAGCAATCAAGCAAGAAGTTCAGGCGGTGAGCAGCAAAGCCACGAGCTGCCGTAGCACCGTTGCCAGACAGAGCGAAAAAGATCTCTTTTTCACCCGGTCTGGCACCCACACTACTTGTTAACCATGGTCAAACGTCTCAGGCAGGTTTTCTTTCCAATTCGCCGTTTTTTGTCCAAATTGAAGTGATTACGAGCAAGGATAGATAAAAATAGTTGCCGAGTGAAAGCATAATCCCATTCCCTCAGGTAAACCAGTGTTTTCACTTTTTAAATGTTTCGCATCCGAACCAAAGGTGCTTTGACAAATGGCGCCGACATAGTCCGCATATCGCTATTTTCAAACACGTAGAACTTTTTTAGTAAAGCTCCAAAAAACTTAGTAAACCCTTAGGATACCGGTTATGTATCGAACTTTGAAAATTAAAACCTTATCTTTGCAGTACTTTTCTTATTTTTTGCATATTTCTGTCGTTTGACCGCGGTGGACACTACTTGTGACTTCGCCATTCCAACTTTGTACTCAATTGCTCGCTACGTTTGCGTTAGTTCCACAGATTTTGAAGCAAAAAGAGACTGTTCGCAGTCTAGTATATTGATGAAGGCCTCCAGGCTAGCAAACAATGGCTACAACTTGCCCAATTAAAAGGGCAACCTAGAATCTTTTTTTTACTCAAAGCAGGGGGTTATGGTTATCATCTTAATTTGTCTAAAAATTTTAATAAACTTTTAATACCGGTATTATAAAAATATATATTTGCCTACATGAATAACTTTTCTCTGTCAACACAGGTATCTTATTTTTAGATGGCTTGATAATGCTACACACTTGGGGCTTCTCATTGATGTCCAACTGGCTATTTTATTAATACTTAAATGGCATGCAATTTGTCGTCCTCTCTATATAATTACGTTTATTATTAGTAACAGTGCAGTTAAGTGGATGACCCTAGCCATAATAAACAGAGTCATTTTGTGGCTATCTGTTCCTTCGCAGACTAGTTTACAGCCAACATACAGGCAATTTATGTATCTTAGTTGTCAAAAAGTACCACACATAATCAGCAGATAGCATCAAATAATCCAAATTGCAAACAATAGTATCTTATACCAAAAGCTGTGTCATCTATTAAAGACACCAAACTTGGCATGTTCTTTAAGCTTATTTACACCCTCAAGGAAAATCAATCGAAAAACCTTAAGCTACATGTGTACGTTTGCCTGCTGTCTCAGTATTATTAAACGAGCACTCAACTGTGCGTACACAGACATCTATTAGACATACATTTGCTACTTTTATATTACTCTCAGCTGGTCTATTTTGCTCTCCAATAATTATGTGAATTGGAACAGAATTATTAACTACATAGAAAGAAACAAAAGTAACAAATTTTATCTCTTTTTCTGATTATTTCTGAAAGGATTCTTGAACAAAACCCAGTGATCAACTATAAAAAGAAAGGTGTACAAATTTTCCTGATCCAATATTTTTAATTTTTAATTCTTAATGACAGGTTCAAGGAATAAATTTGTACAATTCTGTTGTCAATTTCATTGGTGGCTGGCTATACAACAGTGAAAAATATTAAATATCTTATTAAATTAGAAAAGAATAACAGTGATCTTCAGTTTTTGAGTTAAAAATTATGATCCCACTGAAAAAAATACACCAAATAAATTTATTCTATGCTTAAATTTCAGGTGTGAAATAAATAATGACAGTGTGAAAACAAGGACAATTCGCCTCGAATTGCCATTATATTCCGAAAATTATAATATCTGTGGTTCTAACACTCTACCTCCGTTAAAATTAATAAGCACCAGAAAAGTTATTGTCAAAAACATTTTTTCGCCACTAAATCCCAATCAACAATAAATATTTAAACTTATAATCAGCTCTGCTCCACAAAAGCGGAACTTCTAAAATGCAGAAAATCGCGGGAATCTAATTATAAATATTCAAAAATATATTCAAATACATGGCCACAAAACAAAACTTTTGCTGCTCCGAATCGAAGCCGACAAAAAGTAGTAAATCAATTCCAGACACTTTTAAAATAAAAATGGATTTAAACGATCGCTCTTAAATAAAACTTTGATCAAAATGAATGTTTATGCCCCAAGTTTGATTCGTCGGCTGCAGCAAAATTTTTAAGCACCGCATAAATTAAGTTTCTATCAAGCAGTCAAAAATTATTCTCCATTGATCCTCACGTGAAAATTATTGACTGTTTTGACTATAGAAATCATAAAATTGTTTTATAAGAAGATTTCAACAAAGAAAAAGCGTGCCCTATACAAAAACTCTATGCCAAACTGAAGTAGCTAACAGTTCTAAGACAAACCATGAATTGAGAAATCTTTGACAGTTTTTACACCTGTGCTTTAGAAAACAAGTCCTGTCAAATGCATCCAATGTATATAATGACATTTCGGGATCAAGATTTTCAAGCGAAAAAACCGCAACGCGAAATCTTGATATTGTCAGAAGCGAAAGAAAAAACACGATCAATTTCGTCCGTGACAAATTGATCTCGCTCTCGAAAATTCGCCGCCTTTGAAATATTTTGAGCACTCGTCTGATCAACAGACTATAAAATAGCCTTTAGACAACGGCTCGAGGTCTTCCTGCCATGACGATTGATGAAATGAGATGCATGCCCGCTCTCCATGGAGAAAACAACATAACCGCGCGTAATTTTAATTTCACCGCGGTGAGCGAAAGTTCTTGTTCGTCCTTCCCGTTCGTGCTAGGTAACTGAACAACAAACTCGCAGATAATACAGCATGCAAAAACATGAAAACTATCTTTGACACTGTGTAAACAAGCCCACAGTTTGTCCATAAAGCTTGAGGCAATTATCCGATACGGCTTTGTGTAAAACACAGTGTAAAAAAAAACAGCTGCGACGAGTCAGCTCAGTAGTCAGAGCAATTCCGCCAAAAATTCGCTAGTTTAAAATGCACGAGAGTCGCACAGCTTTTGTATAACAATTACAAAGCCAAAATTATCAGTTTCCGCCCATTCTGAAGCCCCTTGTATACAAGTGCGGGAGGTTTGGTCAGATTAAAACAAAAAAAATTTTCACGCGTACCTCTCGCCTTCTGTGACTTCTTCGCCATCGTCGGTTGTCAACGAGATTTTGAGAGAAGACCTCTGCGCTTTCCATGTTTCCGACATGCTTACGTTCCTTAAAATCGTCCAGTTTAGCTGCAACACAGAAGGAAGAAAGACTGTTTACCAAGAGTATCAAGGGCCCCGGGATATATTCAGCATATTCAATACGCTTCCAGCTGGTTGTGTACAAACGGTCGACAAAGATTCTGCTGTCAGTTTAGCGCGCGCTGTCAGTTTATGCCTCGGGCATAGAGCTGTCTTTTAGTATAAAGCGATCTATTAAACTATCTGCCCCACTTATCTACAATCAAACAACGCTTAACCTACCGGACTGTAGCTCTGTATGGGATAAAACTTCGTCCCGGCAGCAAAAGAAACGGATCCACGTTTTTTACTCCCAGGAGAAATGGAAGGTGATCGAAGACTTGATCGGACCTTCTTGTTAGCGTTCCATGATGACCCACACTGAATGAATCTCAAACAAATTCCCAACGCTCCTAGGAACAAAATGTGAATCGCATCGTATAAATCAAAATGCGTAAATAGCTGTTCCAATGAAAGCCTTGCTACAGACAGCCAGAAGAGGAAGAATTTGGCAATCATTATGGCCGAATTTCCGGAGCACTTTTGCAAAGTCCTTTCGCGCTCTCTTGCTCTCTCGACTAATTTAGACAGCGATTTGATGCACGCATGACATCACTTGAGGCCAGAGGTGGCATTATGCATTAACATATGAATGGAGGTTGGAACGTGGTTAAAAACACAAGACAGCCGGCGTGTTTGTTAATTTCATTTTCTTCGCCCATTTAGAAAGAAAAGAACCGCAGGAAAAAATTAAACCATCGACACCTAACCTCGGATATCTTTTGATCTTGATAACCGAAAAAGAAAGATAGTCGTCTCGCGATGGGTCAAGAACTCATCATTTTAATTTTCATCCACTTCTCAAATTTCCGTAACAATGTTCGATTATGTAAATTTCGCATTTAAAGTCGTGCCGTATTGGAGCTTATCTCAACAGCAAGTACTGCATTGAAAATAAAAGTAAATAAGTTGAACTGTTTGTGTTTAGAGTATCAAAATCGACAGAAATCGTTTCTTCATTGATGTACTTTTTGCGCACAGAGAAAAGTGATATTGTATGGAATTGTCGCCTACTTATGCATAGAGTTTATTACGCCGCAAACTATAAACAACACTCTTAACCATAATAATTTCTGCCATTCAGCGAGGATTACAGCATTAAACCCATTGTGATGAAAAACATAGACATTAGCCAAAATGTAAATAAAACGATATGCAAAAACATGAAAGTGCGGTCTCAAAAATGGCAATTATTTTGTAAAAATTCTCCGAGCATGCACGCGCGGTCCGCTAATTTTACAAAATTATTTTTTTCCACTCCATGAAAATAAATATGCTGTCGTGTTTTTCGCAATTGGCATTATTTTCATACTATCAAATTAAGAGATCTTTCTGTATTGAGCTAAAACCTTATCGATCTCTTTCCGGTTTCGCTATATTTCGTCAGTTCCGTCCGCTTACTTTCATTCATTTTTTTTCTCAACTCTTTTAATACCAGTATAACTTTTGGATTTTTTCGTTTTGCGTCATTGTTTATAATTTACTTGTGTTACTTAATCTATGTAAGTGAAAACGGCTTGTTCTGTTTGTTCCTTTTTTGTTTTGGTTTTGGTTTTGTTTGTTTGTTTTTTTTGTTTGTTTTTTTTTTTACTCTTACACTATAGTTTCAATATGATAAATTTATACGTGAATGAAGGTATATTAAGAAACGACTGCGAAACTATTTATACGAGGTATGCACTGCCGACTTCAACAAGTTTGAGAAACTGTCCGCGAATTAAAACGCAAAAATTAGTTAATAAAAAAAACGAGCTACTTGGCAATAAATGAAGATTTTCTTTCTCTCCTAAAATAATTAAACAGTGGTTTTAAATGTGTGTGTTGTCATTTCGCGAGGCAAGGAGACTTTTTTCCTCATATCTGCAGATAGTTGGAAAATAGTAACTAATGATTTTAAAAGTATTTTAAAAACCATTCGTGAGGCCTCTAAAATTGGACCTCACTCCATCTAGTGTGCCTGTTTCAACTGACCAAAATATGATATTAAAAGAATTTCAAAATTACAGGCTTCACTTATTTGGAAAGAACTTTACAACTGTAAAGGATTTTTCTCATCCGCTAAACTGAAGGATTGAGAGAAAGAACTCACCGGCCAGAATTTTTACTGCATTCAGCTCCGGGTCTCGATTCGATCGTGTTTGAGATCGTGTTTTAGTGACAACACAGCGAAAGGCGAAAACAAGCTAATTTGAAAATTAATGGCTTGATATTGCTTCAAGCGGTTCGTGTTAGCACGTACTTGGAAACACAAATGACAGTTTCGAAATAATTAGGTCAGATATCAAAGTTCAACGACCATCAAATCGCAATTGACGTTGCGCTATCTGAGGAATGCGACAGCGGGTCAAGTTGAATGCTTTGCTGAGAACCCTCTCAAAACCACAATTTCTCCGGGTCTTTGTTTTTTCCTCTCAGTCAAGCCAACAAGTTCTGCACTAAAGACTATTGGATGCATAACTCTTAATTCAAAACTGATTCCAAAACAGTTTTTCTTTAGTTAGCAAGTGTTGCATACAACGATCGGTTACAACAATTAGACTACGAGCCCAAATTTTCCATGAGCGAATAGTCAACGAGGCGCAGCCGAGGATAGTAGTCGTCTGTGGAATTTTTTTTTTAAAACAAGCGGGTCTACAGGCAAAAAAAAACACCAAATTCACTGCATTTAGTGGGTTTCTTGTCTGGTTTTGTTTTGTTTGTTAAAACTTCGGCTTTCAAGACTTTCATCCAAAAAGGTAAAAAATAATTCAAGATGCTCGTTTTTGAATGGACGCGCGGAAAAAAATTTAGTGGTGAACAATAAAAACGATAGGGTGTTTTTGCCTCCGAACTATATCGGTCTGATAGTTGCCCCTTAGAAATTTGATGTTCTTAAAACTAGCATATTTGCCCTCGAAGCTTCGCTTCTCGGGCTAATATTTGTTTTAAGAACGTCATATTTCCGCGGGGCAACTATCAGCCGATAGTTCCTCGACAGAAACACTCTACGTTTAAGGTGGCGAATCAGTTCTCTGCTTAAATGCGCGGACACCTTCTGCTTAAGACAGACACCTCCATAAGACGGACACTCTGAGTAGCAACGAAAAAAGTCCCATCTGTTTTTCAGTCATTTTCCACATTTGTAACCAAAAAATCCCTATAAGACTGCAGACACCTCTCTAACTGACGGAAAACAATCGGCAACACTTTGAAATCATTAACGGACACTTGAGAAGTGTCTTTTATCATGTTTTATTACGCGCGAAATACTTCCAGCCTTCGTATCGACCTAAAGCAAAGTTAGTCAGCGACCCAAGGATGCGTGTATACCAGAGCTTACTAACCAAAAACACGTCACCTTTCTGCCTCACGTGTATGGACACTAAAGAGGTACCGTTTTCTACTAACAGTTTTAAAGTTTGCGTAGAAGCTCTCAATTTTTAGCTTTTTAACAATGGCAAATATGGTCCATTTTATTATTTTGAAAAAGTCTTGTTGCAGTTAGCACAGGATTTTGCATTGATGCAAAGGTTTAAGCTATTATTATCACAGAATTACTGGTGTCGTGTTACCTTTAAAAAACGACTCTAAACTACAAGGCGGACACCTCTCTAAGACGGACTTTAGCTGTTTTAAAAAAAATAAAAAAAAAAAAAAAAAAAAAAAAAAACTTTCGGAGAGTTGAGAGAGTTGAACCCTTACTGTGTTAGTCCCTTAAATATAAAACAATGGGAGAACCAATCAAATTCGTGGATTTCCAGTAGAACACGGATGAGTTTCTACTAAAGTAGAATATGGTGTGTCTCTCGTGAGCAAATTGTGAACACTCCTGAGGTCACATTTGATTCCATGGTGTTTGTGAAAATAACGATGAGAAAGGAAAACGATCGCCATGATTAGGTAACAGAGAAATTTAGCAAGTAGCAAACTAAAACTGGCTAATACAACTGAAATCCAAGTCATTTAACTTCAAATACAGTTTATAGAAAGTAACCAAAAAAACCCAACGGACACCTCGGGACCGGCTGCCGTCCGTCCTTAGAGAGGTTTCCGCTCTGTAGAGAGTCGAGGTAACATGACACCAGTAATTTTGAAATAAAAACGTAAACCTTTGCACAATGCAACAAACCTTTGGTAACTGCAACAAGACTAAAATAATAAAAGAACCGTATTTGCTTTTTAAAGCAAAATTGAGACCTTCTACAAACTGTAATACTGTAAGTAGAGAACGACCTCTTTAGTGTCCATTTACGTAAGCAATGAAGCCGGTAATCCGTTAAAGCGTCATTGTTTGTGGTATACACGTATCCCCCTTAAAGTACTGACTAACTTTGCGAAGTTTGTAAGTATTTTCACTAAAGAAGCACGATAAAAAAAAACACTTCTCAAGCGTCGGTTTATGATTTTATTAAAGTGTCCGTTGTCCGTCTTAGAGAGGTGTCCGTCTTATGGTAACCTGAGATCATGCCCTCCCTCCCTACATCAGTATCACTTAGGGAGTTCTTTTTTCCCTCTCCCTTTCGAAAAAAAAAAGGAATGCCTGAGCGGAGGTTAGTCTTATAGGGAGTTTGGTTACAGTAAAATGACTTAAAAACGGCAGGGACCGTCACTTGGTGTCCGTCTTATGGAGGTGTCCGTTAAGAAAGAGTCTACTGTAATGTTTTCTCTTTCCATCTTAAACATTGTCCCGGCAGTATGAAAATTCCACTAAGAATTGCGTGAAGGGCATACAGTAACCAAATAGTTGGTCGCAGAAATATCGTTGAATCTTGAAATCTCATTCCAAAAATGAGAAGAACAGGGCCAAATTTGGGTAGCTGTACCGTTAAACCTTTTTTAAAACACACTATGTTGAAAATTGCACGAGTGGAAGAATTTTTCGAATCCGTAAAATTTTCTTTAAGAGAGTATACGTTTACGTGGCTAGGCAACAAAATTTGAATCCCAAGCATTTGAAAATGTCCCATGTACTTCCTGGTTATTCATTAGGACAATATATGGCGCTCAATTTCTGAATTGCACGGCGTGTCCGCCCCCGAAGGGCGCGCATTCATTGCGGGCAGTAATTTCAACGAGTGTCCACTATCCGCGACCGCCGGGCAATAGTCGGCGTGCAATGACGTTGCACAATTATCTGCCAATTCCTCCTCTCCTCTGGATGTCTGATCTTTAACCCAATCACGACGATTTATTTGTTTCTAAATCTGTTTTCGGCTCAACTTTTCTAAGCGCTAAAATGTTACTCATTCATTTCGGCCGGTTACTTATCGAACTTCCATCGCCATTTTGCTAGCAGCGTGTGGCGAAGTCTCCTGAAATGTTGCGCGCTATTTACAAATTTCAACCAAAACAACCACCTAGGTGTAGTCTGCAGCACAGGGAGCGAGAGCGAACGGCTAGCGCGAAACACGAGATGGGAGTCCGTGTCTACCAACTCGCGCTCTGCTTTCGGCCTTTTTAAATACCACGCTTATCAGTTGAGTATGCAACGAGGGAAGTTTCGCGCCCGAACTTTACTGTTAAAACTCTACTGTTGTCAGGGGCGACAGCGCTTGTTCCCATTAGACACATCTCGTGCAATTCAGCAGTTTGTTACACTTTTCAGGGATTCGCAGGAACAGGACTGCTCACGTCAATAGCACGAGACGTTTCCAATGGAAACTAGCTCTGTCGCCCCTGACAACAGCAGAGTGTTAATGGTAAAACTTGGGCACGAAACTTCCCTTGTTGCATACTCAACTGATAAGCGTTGTATCTTCGCTAAATCGTCTGTCTTGTAGACTACTACTTGCCTCGCTCGCGAATAATATATCAGCGGTTTTGCTTCGTGCTACAAATTGAGAAGAGTGTGATTTTATGAATTTTGCAGCCAAGACGAAACTTTGCGCAGCTACTGAGTAATTTTGACCTTCTGCGTGTAGCTTCTCGTTTCGGTATAGATTTTCATTTGCTTGTAAGGGTGACAGTGGGGAGAACGTGCTGCCTTTTTAATTACATCTGCAAATGGTTAGACGTTCTAGTCTTCTCGGATAAGGACGATAAACCGTAGGTCCCGTCTCCTGCTTCTTCAGTGTTATAGTTAGCAGGGGACGTTAAAGAACCCACACTCTCATCGTAAATAAGAGTAGGGCATGTAATTCCCGGTGTTGTGGTCTGTTCTATTCTATGGGTTGGGTGGTGGGGTGAGATCATACACATGGACGGATAGCGGCTGCCAAAGGCGTCTGATATGCTGATGTCCGGTCTCACTCCATAAATTCTAATTGTGAAGCGCATTGAGCTTTGTAAATGCGCTATATAAGCACCTATATCATTCATTCATTCATTCATTCATTCCACCTACGTCAAAAGTCTAAAAAAATGTTTCAGAAAATTTTGCAGAATGACTTAATTACTTTAAAAAGTCACTAACTGAAAAGCTATTGAAAAGCAAATATGCCCAAAGAGGGGGGAATTCCCCTATTATAATGAGGGCGGTGCTTGTCGTACGTTTTAAGGCGTAAAATATTGTGGATTGGTACAGCTTTAAGGGTCCTAAAACTTAAACTGATGACCGCTGCTAGTGCTGCTAGTATTGTTGCGGTACCTTTTAGAGGCCTTTTAGGTTATCGATCTGAAAAATGGCGGGCGAAACTACGCTTATCAGTTGAGTATGCAACGAGGGAGGTTTCCCGCTCAAGTTTTACCGTAAAACTCTGCTGTTATCAGGGGTGACAGAGCTAGTTTCCATTGGAAATGTCTAGTGCTATTGACGTCAGCAGTCCCTTCGCGAGAAAGTTGACTCACTGAAAAGTGCGACAGACTGCCGCTGACGCTAATAGCACAAGACGTTTCCAATTGCAATGGAAAAAAAATTGCAATGAAAACTAGCTCTGTCGCTCCTGACAACAGCAGAGTGTAAACGGTAAAACTTGGGCGGGAAACCTCCCTCGTTGCATACCCAACTGATAAGCGTAGTAACGCATTTGTTACTACCATCCAGCCATCAAATTGCCAATGCCAATAAATTTTTTATTTTAGAATTTGCACCTTTTAGGGGTGAAAATTAAATTGGGCCACACTTTTAGGGGTGTTTTCAGCGCAACAGTGTGGCTCATTGAGCGGAAATGGAAGGACAATTCTGACTTTTAAACTGCTAAATAAACAACAACTGTTAAGGTTTTGAATGACGTAAATATTATCAGTTTACTGGCGCTCTTTTTCCGCCCCGCGCGTCCCCAGTAAAACGCTCACTAATAGCTTGCTGCGTATACTATCTTGAACTGAATTTTATCTTGTCTGAATTTTTGCGCGCAAGTAAAACCAATCAGGCTACACGGGTTCGATCTCTAAACCGATTTCAATACTGATTGCCGATGAAGGTGAGTGGCCATCAGCATGGAAATTGTTGGGTCGAATAGTGCGCAACGAGGAAAAAAATTGCAAGGCTGATTTAACGGTTTGGTACTTATTTTGAATTTCAATATTTCGAAAGGCAGTACGTTGTCGTACGTTTTATATTTAGTTATAGCTGATGAGATCTTCTCCAGTGAGATGAGAGGATCTGGAACTTCTATTTTGTCACGGTGGTCCTTACAAATTCACGTTCGTTTTGCAACGAGGAAAGTCTGTTCACTTACAGTAGGTAACCGGAATTTTGCAGTGCATGTCAATAAATGCTGTATAAAACTTCAGATTTCAAGGCAGTTAATCTATGATCTTATGGCATCTGAGAAATAGAAAACCGGAAAACCCGATATTCGCTGCTGCAATGTTGCACGCAGAGACCTTGACCTTGCCCAATTATTTTTCATATCAGGGTCGACTACCCACATTATATGGTTCTTGGCATGAAGTGTCTTAAGCTCGGTAGACAAACGATCATTGTAGACAGCGATATATTGGTTGCGCGCAATCTTCAGATTCTATTTAGCCTGACGATTACCTTAAACTACATTAAGAAAACACAAAAAGCGTTAAAAAAGACAAGACGAAAAGCTCTCAACTGAACAAGATCAATCACAATTTGAATGAACGATGGGAATCCCAAATGTGATAAAAATTCGAAGGAAATATGAGCTGAGAAGTCAACGGCCATTTAAACCTTAGCATGACTTTTAAAATTAACAAGAAAAATCTATACCTTATCCCTTCAGTAACCCTGCTTTACGTTCTGCCTGTACCTACTAGGTAGGCATTCGCAATTCCTCACGAGTCCGCTATTCGGATGAAACTATTACTTCACAGCATGCGGTGGATAGCATCAGTTGGCGCAATAAAGGAAAAGTTTGACCTTAGATTCGATAAAATATGCGTTGTTATCTTTTGCTCTTCTTGCGTAATTGGCGCTTGGCAGATGACGTCATTAAAATTAAAACTTCTAGACTTCGCTTCCGACAAATTAAATTCTTTTCTACTTTTTCAGTAAGTCGAGACATCTGTAACCAATTTTTCTTTATGTAAATTTACAAGCGGATACATTGAACGTTCTAATAAAAATTTAGAGATGAGCGATTTGACTGATTTGAACAGTGACTCTCGGTCACTCTCAAATGCCAAAGAAACCAATTGTTTTGCACTTTTCCAAAAAGCTTGAAAGTGATCTTGAGAGCTCGAAAGTAAAAGCCGAGAGAGTTTCGAACCTCTACCTCATGAAAGACTGACTACCTCATGAAAGAAGCTCGAGTAAGGTATAGGAACTCGAAAGCAAATTGATTGCAAGGCTGGTACAACGGCAGGAGGGCAAGATTTATTGGCCAATATTTCAACTAGCAGAGCTAGTCTTCTTCAGGGCCAGTACTATAATATAAGGAAGCGCTGGTGTAATCCCTCGCCGCTATCGATCTGCCCGTGTGCCCTCGGAATCACACGCACACGCGGGCAGAGATCTGATTGGTTGTTGCTTGGTTATGACTTTTCGCGCGCAAGTAATGACCAATCACAGCGGGCGACGAGACTGAAGTCGGGCTTTTTTTCAGGCTGCCTTTACACGGACACAATTTCATTTACACCTGCATCTTTTGCGGTTTCGCCTTCCGTTCACACGGCGAGGATGAGATAATTAATGAAACCACATCTAGCAAATTAAAAGCGGAGCGCTTTCGAGACGTAAGGTACTAGTTAGTTTCATGTACCACGTAAGCGGAGTAACCGCATCTTTTTCAAAACGATTGGTGTTTTGCACAAAAGATGCTAAATGGGCAAATTGTGGAGTGAAGCATTCATGATCAATATCAAATTGGTATCTGGCCTCTTTTTTATTGATTCTTCTACGTTCGCCACTTTAATTGAAAAAAATTGGCGGCGCTTCAAATTATTATTGTTCCCAGATCCCTGCGTAAAACGGATAAATCTTTATCGTGTTAGAGTGTTTTTTTTACTAGTGTCATAAAACCAAAACCAAAGTAATCACTCTGGCCAATCACAAAGGACGCAAACAATCCAGTGAACCAATCAAAACTTGAGTCAAACACACACAGCCGGCGTGAAGCGCGGGAAAACGCGTGCGAGCGAGTCACGATTGATTTAAGTTTTACTTCTGATTGGTTGAGAGAGAGGCACGTGTTTTTTAAAACAATCACTAAGCGTAGTAGTGCAAAACCAAAGCAAATGCGAACTACTCTCGACACTCAAGTGAAAAAAAACTCCAGCGCGTTGCAATGTCATGTAACTGTCACGAACTGTGCTAATTTGAAGCCGTAAAACGCAGCCTCGGTCTGGCTTCGCGCGCAAATCTCATTTTGTTTCAGATTCACCGAATTTTCTTTATCCAGTGTTGAAAGTTTTGTTGCAACAATCTCATTTCAGTTTCATTCGGGAATCGTTGAATAAAAGCCAAATGCAAGCTTCATTGTTTGAGCCATCGATGCGCAGCTTGAATTCGGCTAAATATAAAATTCTTTTTCGCACTTCAGCAAAAAGGCCCCTTCTATAACAGCAACATCAACTTTAGCTTATATTTTTTAATAATCAATCTCGACAGATCCAAACGTTTTGGATTATCTTATTAAAGCGGCTTTACACGATTCTTGCGTATCAAACGTGTGAATAGACATGTTCATCTTTACAGGCTAAAACGCATGAAATAAATAATTTATTTCAATGGCCGGAACGAAATTCCATTTTTTCGATTAACTCAAGACCTTATGAACCGTAGACAATTACACTTTTTCAGTACTTTTTTTCGACCGATTTCTCTTTTTAATCCAGATTATAAGAAAGAGTTGAATTAACTAAATCGTGTCGTTGTGGTTGGTGTTGTTTTTTTAGAGATTATCTTTCAATTTGTAGTTTCTGAGGTACTGAGGTCAGAAGGCGTTTCTGAAGTTATAAATGACAAACAATCATTACATAAGCCTACGATTCCCGCCAAGATTAAGTGCTGAATTTTTTCTAAACACAAAAGGTTACAAGCATAATATAAAATAATTGCTGCGGAGGCGGGTTTTTCTAATTTGTCTAAATGTAGAACAGCAATGATAAAAGACAGCGAGAGACCATTGCGGTAGGGGTTCAAATTATTTCACCCTCAAACCAGCTGGAAATTTCATCCTTGACCGCAAAATAGAACTAAAGTACGAAAAAACTAAACATTTTTGTAAGCTTGTTAAATTCAAAGGGAGAGCCGCAAAATTTTTCCGCAAATTGTTTCGATTAGATTTGCTTTAAGGTTAGCTTAAAATAGCTCACAGATCTAAATTTTAGACGGAAAACCCATGAGAACCTTGAATAAATTATAAACTGATGCGAATGAACAGAAGACCCATTCATGATATTTTAATAGCAAGATGGTCTTTATAGGTTTTTATTCTTCTTTATTCCGCGTACATCCCACGCTAAAGAAACGCCAAGTTTTTAAAAGTCTACGCCAAGGTTCTCTTTTATTCTAACCTAAAATAAGTCATATGTACGCCAGTAAAAAAAACACCGACTACGATCGTAAGCCGGTGTCTACGCCAGTATGCCGAGCACTTTTGAAATCCACGCCGGTCGAAGATCTTTAGTGTAACCAACGTAAAATGTCAGTGTGCTGTGATAATATTTGGCATGGACAAATAAACGGCGGCAAGGAATGCAAAGTGATCAGAAAATAATAATCGAAATGATAAAGGCTGTATAGTAAATGCTTACCGTCTAAATAAAATGGATTCTTTTTCGTTTGGTGCAAACTATCATGTCCAGTCCTATTCGTACAGTAATAAATACTAGTAAGAAAGAAAGGTCTAAATAATCGAGATACTTCAACCAACCTTTTGCCGAACCGCATTTGCCTGATGTGCTTTCATAATCCAAACTCCAAACGGGCTTCTAAAGAAGTGAAACGACGAGAAAACGGCCAATTTCCGCCAACTCTTGCTCAGATTAGCTTAATTTTTGCGAGTAGTGTAGCGAAATAAACTTTGATTTGGGATGACAGCCGCTTGCTGACGTCATCAGCAGAAAGCGAATGGCGGGAAAAGGATAGCCGACGGTCGTTATGACGTAAACAGCGGTGAATCGGCTGATCTGTGTTTTATTGTTTATAGTACTGAGCAGGCTTAAAGTGTGTCTGTAAAAATAGCAAGACACGATATTCTCGAGTGCAGGTCATATCCCAACTAAAGCATATGACAATGTGGCCCGGCGCGTTTGCCGGTGTGCATCAATGCTTTTTTGTTCTTCTTAACCATCTAAAATGTCATTCACTACAAATCTTTGAATTTGATTGGGTAATGAAGTGCTCCACTTTTTTGGTATGTTTCTGGAAATCCCATCCATGTTGCGCAATCACTGTTCACCAGCGCTAAGGAGTGTTAAGAATTTTTCCTCTCAAAAAATCGAATTTGCGACATTTGACGATAACTACTACTAGCTCTTGTAAAGTGAAATGGAAAATCAGATATACGTTTATCAGCTTTGTAATTAATTGCCGAAAGAGTGAGGCAGAGATGATTTATTTTTTTAACAAGAATGTTTTGATTTTACCGTCGAAAACTAGACTACTGAGCCAGCGATTTTGCTGAAAACTTGGTCATGGTCCGCAACGTGCCACGGGAAAACAACAGAACTCCGTGGGTTTTGAACAGTTAGTGGGATGGGAACAGTTATAGAGCGGTTTTCACTTGAGTGTCGAAAGTAAATTGCGTTTGCTTTGGTTTTGCATTACTATGCTTAGTAATGGGACTCTGTAAGGTGCGGATACGGACGGCGGATGCGGACGGCGGATGGCGGACGGCGGACGGCGGACGACGGACGGCGGACGGCGGATGGCAAAAAAAAAAATTCAATAAATAAAATAAAATTCAAAAAAATAAAAAAATAAAAAATAATTAAAATTATTTTTTCTCAAAGGGTTCTTCTGATTGGTTCACAGCGCGGGCAAGGTTCTCCTATCTCTTCCCACAGGCCACGGTAACGCTTTCGTCAGTTTCATTTCGCGGCGAGACGAACGAACCCATGACAGTTTTGCTCTCCAAAATCGATGTAGTTGCTCACAAACCGATTTTTGAAAGGGAAAATAAGCAGTGGAATTGAAGGCCTTGAAGTTCTCCAAAAGGCGAGTATTCATTCTCCATATTGACAAAGTGAAGTTATAGTTTTATGACCGTGGTTTGTCAATCGTTGTTTGTGTATTCGCACTGATTTCACGCCATTGCGGTTAACTGCAAGTCGGCGCTTTACAGACTCGATTTATCCTTTCAAACGCCTTGCTTCTCTGCTACTTTTCTCCAAACTCGAATACTACTTATCGCCATTCAAGAAAATGAGATGCTTTATTTAAAAACAGTCAAATTAATTCTCGGAATATTGTGCCTTGTGCAGGCGACCGAAGTACATATAAAGCTTATTTCAGCTTCATTCAAGTTTCCCTTTGCAAACTATTTATCAAAACAAAATACTGTGGAAATCAACATTGACGTTTTTGACTCGTTAAATACAAATCCCAGCCTGCAAATAAATATATATACTACCATTTTCATTTTTGGAGCGACCGTGAAAGGCAAACTTTTTTTGCGTTTTCTCACGTGTAAAACATTCAAGTTTGTCTAGACAAACTGTCGCGTTTTACAAGTAAACCATTCAACGTGGGTGTCGGTAAAACGCCGACTCGGGTCGGGGCCGGGGCCGAGGTTGGGGTCAATTTTTTAATTTTTTTTTTTTAAATTGACTGATTCACTGAAAAATTCACAGAAAAAGATTGAACTTTATTTTTAAAACATTTATTTCTTTCATTCTGGCAGCAGCAGATGAAATTATATTAAAAACCAAGCGCTAAGCTGTGATAGCGAGCAGGGTGGCCGAGAACTGGCAAATACGCAAACGTCGCAAGAAAAAATTTCGAAGTAAATTAAGACCAAAAAATACAACGGTTCAACGAAAAGTTAACTAAAGCAGAAAGCTGAATTATTCTACGTTTCACATGCCAAAAATTAGCTCGTATGGTGGGGGCTTTTGGATAAAATACGAATTTAACTACATCCATGAATTTGGAGCCGTAAACAAACAACTTTTTCGGGAATGCAAATTCACCTACCTCCGCGTAAACTCGACGTGTGAGCTTTCTATATCGAATTGAACGATCAAACTCAAGATACTTAAAGCACATGAATCAGTCTATCGTTTGAAGGAAATACCTTTTTCTTTTGATTCAACTGGAGTGTGAAAAAACGCGTTAAACACAAAGTGGCCGAGAACTGGACCCGGCCGAGAACTGGGCCCCATACTGTACTGATATTCACCATTGTGAAATTGCACTTACTTTGACAAGTTAAAGTTATTTTTGTAAATGAAAAAGGTAACGTCATTGATGTCACGCAGTGTCTTTTTTAGCAAACTAGATGGTTTGCTGGTTTCTGACTATGAATGGGGGTGTGATCTTGCGGTATATTTTTTGAGCCTGACTCCGCCGTAAAACTTTTTTTTTATTTAGCAAGAACTGTGTCGATTTTCATTTCTGAACAATTGGTCGTCAAGTCGTTTGTCACAAAGAGTAGAATGTTTGTACAGCATGTTTTGGAATTATTTTAGATTTGGTTAGTAAGACGCTTCTGAAGACCTGAGCAAAACATTGGGAATGTACAGTATTAATAGGAACTTGAATGGAATTTTTCACAAGTTGGATAAAGGTATCAACTGAAAAAAATGGAATTCAAAATGAGAACTTGGATTTTGTTGTAATTAAATTTTATCGCGGATTGGATGCATAATATCACGGCTTTGAAAGTCTTCAAATAATTAGAAAGGTTCCTTTCTTCCTTTTGATCTTATTGTTATTTTCATGTATTGATTATTCGAAAGTGGTTTTCGTTGATACGAAAAAAAAACGGGTTTTCACTGAATTGCTTGAAGTATTTTTAGACGTGATAATATTGGCTTAATCAAATTACATTGTGCACGAAATATTTGTTATTCTTTTGTCTTGAAACTTTGAGGAAATTGAAATTTTTGTTTGACAGTAGTGTATGAAAGGCATTTTATAGAACTGAATAAAAAATAAGAAACATTGATAAAGGTTATTTCAAAGATTTATTTTGCCTGATTTTGAAGGGTTTCAGGAGTTTTAAAGAGTGCTGGTAAACGGCTGTATGTTGTTTGTGATTACGGATCTTATTTAGTTTCGAACGCTCTAATTTTTGAAAGGTTAAAACAGGTTAAAACCGGGCGGTTTCATGAGTTTTTTGGGTAGAAAGGTACGGTGGTGGTCAAAAAAAAATGTTTAGAAAGGAATGACTGTAGTAGCACGTAAGTCGGAGGTTTGCGTGAGTCACGGGGTATAGTATGCGTGAGCTGGATTTCCGGCGTCATAACGGCATGTTTTGTTTACTGAAAGATACACTCGACGTTTAGTTAGCTTAGTCGGCTTGGGAAACTATTTTAAAAATGAATGTTGTAATAGTTAATTAATAGTAATCTAGAATTAACCCACTCTCGATTGGAGTCTGTTCTGGATTCGCGCTACCTTTTCGCCGCGAAGGAATTTTGTAAAATTTCGCTAGTGGAAAGAGGGTACTGTAAGAACAGTATCAATAACTCAAAAGGAGGAACTTCTTTGTAGCTCTGAATTAAGACGTATGATAAAATTTTAGAATAAGAAACTTTCGATATATGGTTTTCATATTGTTTTTGTCAATTTCCTTTTGTGGCAGATTTTTTGAGAATCAGCTTTTCTTTCGTGTGATGACAAACACAGGACAGAACGAGAGGTGGATGAGAAAGATGCCGAAGATGAATAGGCACCGAAAAACGACAAGAACCGTCAAGGACTTATCTTTAGAGGGCGGGGAGTTTTGGCATACTGTATTTCGAGGACTGGACTGGACTAGTAAAACGCGGACTAGTAAAACGCGGACTTGTAAGACGCGGACTAGTATAACGCGGACTAGTAAAACGCGGACTTGTAAAACAAGGACTAGTAAAACGCGGACTCAGGTAAAACGCGGACTTGTAAAAGGCGGACTAGTAAAACGCGGACTAGTAAAACGCGGACTTGTAAAACGAGGACTAGTAAAACGCGGACTTGTAAGACGCGGACTTGTAAAACGAGGGCTTGTTAAGCACGGACTTGTAGAACGCGGACTTGTAAAACAAGCGCTTGTAAATCGGATAAAACTAAACGGTTTAGCGAGCGAAACAATTTGTGTTTGAAGCTCTTGTGTGTTTCTTCGACGGCATATTTCTAGCTTTTTTGAGCACTCTATGGTCTGTTTTAGCGTGGAGATGTTTTTGCAGTATAGCACATGTTCGTTCTGCAAACCCCTACTAAAACAACGGGATTGATGCTATGAGTTGTGTGCATATGTTTCTTTCTTTCCACTACTTGACGTCTGTTGAGTGCAGTCGTTTGTATTGCTCGCACGAGGTAGAACGGGGCCCGTCCAGAAATCAACAGTCAATCGTAAATAAAGGTGACGGGCCTACACGACTCCTACGTTCGTGACATTAGAATATTTGCCGTTAAATGTTTAAATTCGGTCTTTCGACCTTATTTGCTTCTGACTTCTTTCTGAGGGTACTGTTTTAATTTGGGGGCAGTATGTGGTAAATAAAGGTGACGGGCCTACACGACTCCTACGTTCGTGACATTAGAACATTTGCCGTTATATGTTCAAATTCGGTCTTTCGACCTTATTTGCTTCTGACTTCTTTCTGAGGTTACTGTTTTTTTGAGACATTATGTATTGAAGAGAGCCGTAAGATGATTGTGGCCAAGGAATTCGAAGTGTCTAGAGGCGTTTTACAAGTCCGCGTTTTACTAGTCCGCGTTTTACTAGTCCAGTCCAGTCTACAAGTTAAAGACACATCAAGACCACCCCACTGTGAATTGCCATAGCACAGACAAAATTATAGTCAATATCTTATGTGTTTTTAAGAGAATTACATAAGAACCAAGGCATGTCTTGTCTTGCCTTACATTACAATGCAATAATTTGGAAATACTAAGCTCGTAACAGTTTAAGACAGAATCCATCAGGAATTTGAGTAACATTAATTTTAGTTACGCAAAAATTGAGCACCAGAATAATTTAAATCCTTGTGTTCTTTCATACCTTGTTAAAGGCTTGACATGTGATAACACCAACATAACACCAACAAAAGTTCTTTATCAGTGGGGATTGAAGAAAAAAATGGAAACATCATCACACAGTTGACCCCCATGCAAAAACACTCCAGGATGTCACGGGACTGTTTGGTGTCCGTCTGCCAATTTCTAACTTCAAATTCCAATGTTAAATTCACATTAAATTTTCAATATTTCTTAGTTGTCTAAATTTTACTAATTCTTTTAAAAAAACTATCACCTGCCAAACATCCCCAAAAATCACTCAAAAAATGACAAAATACCGCAATACATAGATACATGGGATGAGTGAAGTTTCCTTGGATTCCTTGAAACACCAACAAGATATTTCCGTTTAAGGTGGCTGATAATGGGTTTCAGTATTTCCCAGTCCTTATACTTTGGTTCAGGACTAAAAGCCTTCATCAATTGCTATTACAGTAATGGTATGAAACAAATGTTCAATCATTCATCAACAAGTTGTGATCATTTTCTTGACAATAGTAGTTCCCCGGTAAACAGTTGTAGTACTGTCCCATCAAAGTGCAATGCCTGGAAAATACCGAAAAGCACACGACCTTCAGGTGAAACCGCACCTTACAGTATTACCAATACACTGCACTTTGCTAAGTCTTAAAACTTTACATTGTCTAGTCGTCTACTTCAATCGTTTATTTGTATTTTGTGAGATACATTTATAAATTGAAACCATCATGTCATTAAGTAATAATGCAATCTCGACAACGTTCTAGATATTATATTATGCACACTAATACAGCTCATGCAAGCCCTGTGACTTACACAAACACAGTCGGACTGAGTGCTACTTAAGTAACTGCTTCGTGGTTTCTGCTGTACTGAACCCTGCCTTTCAAGGCAAAGCGCCCGATTTTAAGCTTCTCAAGCTTCTCAATATTCTTGTTCAATAAGATCGATGATCTTAGGGTTTCTATCTTGCACTGAGTTTCACCGCTTCTCGGCATAGAACGGGCGTTTACTAAAAATGTCCAGAAACAATATTATTCTTGAATATAGAGCTTAACTCTTTTTTTAAACTGTGTCCTTGGGAATTTTCCAGTAGAAGTAGATTTCCGCTGTAATCGCCTTTGACGCTAGGATACTCGTGCTAGATAAATATTTAGCATTATCATTTTTAAAATAATTATCAACGATTTAGAATTTTCAACTGGAAATTGACTGACAAAACGGCTCGCCATAATATCTCCTTATTTAAATGAAGCCAAAAAAAGAGAGAAAAGGAAAAAAGGAAAAAAAAAAAAACAGCAGCAACAACAACAGCAACAACAGCAATAACCAACCTTAGTGCTAATGCAAAAACATCCAATTTTTCTTTGAACGTGAGGTCAAGCGATTTTAATAGATGCGAAGCGAGAAAGGGGGGTCTCGCCTTTTTAGAATCTCACCGCTTCGGATTTCGAATTCGCCTGGTGTTAATTGCTCTTTCTTGATGCTTTAACTTAGGCCGCTGCCGACGAAACATATGCACGCTGAACAAGAACGAACATACAAAAATTGCCACTGAGTAAAAGACATTTTAAGCCTCCTGTCTTCGCCATAGATCTCTTCGCAAGACAGCAACGCGTTTTTCTTTTGGATTAAAAAACTTAACTGAAAAACGGTTGAACTGAATTGCTCTATTTCTTATAAAAAATGTTTACTTTAAGCAAACCATTACGCAGGAAACAATGGAGTCCAGCGGAGGGAACATCTTTTGTGTAATTATTTCAAACCTACCGCACAAATAAAACGGTCATCTTTTCTTTGAATGTTATATGTAAATGCATGAACCTTCATCTTTCACGCTTCTGATATACACCAGCTGCGAGCATAATCGTCTTCCAGCGGCGACTTTACATTTTGCTGTCTCCAGTAGAGAAAAAATTAAGCATTTGCCACAAAAGGCACTATAGGCGAACTGTTTGTAAGCTAGAAAATTTGAATTAAATAAATATCAAGAAAAAAAGTGAACAGATTGTCTTCGCGCATAAGCTGTTCGCGAATGCTTCAATTTCACGAATTCTAGAGAGCGAGTATTAACAAGGATAAATGCAAAAAATTCTCATTTCATATATTATTTATATTACCGCTCCTTCATCGAAACACTTCTTTCCAATTTTCGTTTTTCTTTGAAAAAATAGGCCTAAGTTGTGTATTTGCCATTTCTTTGCTATAAACACAATACTGACTAGCGCGTAGAATGAGCGTTTGTTCAAGTTTGCACCGTGCAATCAATAAACTCAGGTCTAATTATGTGTTTGAATAAACAATTTTTGGCCGGATGGACGGAAAGGTTATTGTGAATAATAAAGGATTTTACGGGTTTTGGCAAAAGCCCCTAAATCATTATTCGATTATAATCCGCCGGCTAAAAATATTACATGGAAAAAAATCGTTGAAATGTATATAAATACACAGCTGGCGTGGAGTGGAGCCTTCGAAATAAAATTATCTGAAAGAGGGCGAATGATTTTAAACTAAAGAGTGATGATCTTATATATGATTTACATTCAAACGAAAAATATATATATATATATAATTTGTGTCATATTTTGTAAGGATTGTTGATCGTTCTTAGTTACTTGAAATCCCTGAATATGGAGAGCAAATATGGCGACGCGTGTGTTTAAAATTAAGATCAAAATTTGTGTAGCTAGATCAACCGAAAATTATATCGGCATCTTTCTGTACATTCGCGAATTAGCCATTACGACTTTCTCACTTTGCGAAAACTGGTCCATTTCGCTGCAAACGTCTCGGTAAAAATACATCTCGAGTCGGGGAACCTTCTGTCATATACTCGAATTTCTAACTATTTACTGCACTTGTTTGTGCTAAAATTTAAGCATGCATTTTTAAAACAACTTTAATTTCTCTCACCTTCAAATATTTAACCACGTAATGTGAATATTTTTTGACCACTTCCCCAGTATCCAAGCGAAAGATCTGATCAATGGTTTTTCAAGTCCTGTGGAAAAAAACAAGCCACAGAATTTTTTTAGCTCGCAAGAGTTACATGATTTATAAAGATAATGTCATTAGCGAAGTCATCGACCGCTGAAATCTATAGATTTACCAAAGCATTGAAGTAAAGGTGTTATTGGCCGAATTGGCTACACTTTCTGGCCTAGAAAACCGACTTAATTGTCTTTGAATGGAGTCAGATAGCCTCTCTTTATATCAACATGTTTGAGTTTCTTGTATCAGGTGAAAATACTAAGCCTGAATTAGCCAAATTTCGAAAATTAACTTTATAGTTCGTAACGAAGCCACAAACTTTTCGTCGGATGACTAAAAATTCCGCGATCGCAGCGCAGGAAGTGTTTGCAAAATTTCTTGGTCAAAATAACGGGTTTTCATTAATATTTATGAAATGACAGCGCAACATTATGCATGAAGTGATATATTTTTTTCAAGGAATAACGATGCTTTAGCAAATCTCACTTTATAAATGAGAAAATATTTTGTCGCTATATTTTATTTATGAATTCAGATGATCAGCAAAATATTATGAAACGTTCAAACTGAGTTCGAAAAAAGGTCCTGATAAGCTGCAAATCGATTGTCTTTAAAAATGAATTTGGAATGAAACTTTTAAATGTTTAGACAGTAATTTAAAATTTATATGCACAACATATGCTAACTTTGATCCAATTCAAACTTTAAGTTTGGATCGGAAACTGACATTGTACGTTATTTTTTCAGTGTTGTTTAACAAAATTCGTATAAGTCCGATGAAATTTATATTTGCGTGTAAATGTGGCTAAAATATCCCAAAGATTCGAACAAGGAAGTCTTAACACACGTCAAAAACTCCTACGGAATACTTAATTTATTTCAACAACCTTCAATCCAAAGAAAAATAAGCCGAGCACATGTGTTTGTAGCTTGAGCAAACGTTCTTGTAAAAACATGCAAATATATTTGACAGTTATCGCTTTAAAATCTTATTGACCGTCCGATATATGAATACCGATATTTATTACACGGCGTAAGACGAGGATTGCACTTCATAATTAAGACATGCAATTACTTAAAGACCTACTCCGCCCCTTAAAAGTCGAGTGAACGTTGAAAAGAATTAAGAGAAAGCAGCATTACAGTTGAATACACTTCAGTTTATAATAATAACAATATTTATTACATGACTTGCTGCTAAGAAGGCAAATAACTAAATTCAGCCAATCAGATTGGTTTATTGTGACGCAGTATTTTCTTTCATATGACGTCATCAGAAGTCTAAAATCTAACGTGTTAATTAATCCTACAAAAGTTTTCTTTTCACATATTCCTAGACATAAATAAAAACATTACATATAATTACCTTTTAACCTTAAACTTTTCGTATCGATTCAGTTTTAAGTTTCGGAGATAAGGGCCAGAAAGGATTTAAAATTTGTGATATCCCGGATGAATGTGTTTCTTAAAGGGACCCTCCACTTTTATGACAAGTTGAATTTTTTTGATTGTCTAATTTCAAATTTTTCAGGATAAGGTTGAAATATCATTGAGTCGAAATAATAAATGGAAAAAATATGGCCTTTAAATTTCCCGCGCGGCGCCATTTTGGATTTTATAGCATGTATAATGGTCTGATGGTTGCTCAGTTATTGTTTCACACTTTCAAACAATAGCGGCAACCATTGCACGTCATAAAATCCAGAATGGTGCAGAGCGGGACATTTAAAAGCGAGAATCTTTTCTCTTTTTCTGCTACTTTTGCAAGTAAATGTCATTTCTCCCTTGTCTCGTTAAATTTTGAATTTAGACATTATATTCCAAATAATTCAACATCACCTTGTCGAAAGAGTAGACGTTTCCTTAACTGTTTACAGAGAGGGTTAATTTTGCTCTTACATTTAAAATTTTCATTTCTATATATGACGTTCGCTGTATATAACGGAAATTATACATAGACAAAAACCTGCGAGAAAGAACCTGCATATTTCCAAGTTAACCTAAACAGATTCTTTCATAAATGATAATAAGCATAAATTTAGGCTTCCTAAGCAACATCCAAAAAATTAAGTTTCTGAAACTAATGTGTTAACGAACCAATCAAGTTATTGGCGACAATAAAGTGTATTTGGTGTAAGGACTGTATTAATAAGTCGGTACACTTTCGCATTGAAGTAATGGCAAAATGTTTCTGATAATGTATTCGATTGACTATATGCAAACTTGACACTTTAGTCTGGTTTCCAAAACATGATAAATGGGTTTCGGTGAATTTTCCAGAGTTTTATTCGATTAAATTTTGATTTGAATTCTCTTCACTCGTTTATAGCTGTTTTGAAAGTGAATGAAGCTTTGGCTATTCGTAGATTTTCTATAAATCTGGGTCATTAAGACATGTTTTCGAATAGGCCTTATGCGTGATAACGTCATATGCTCAAAATTCACCACCAAGCCTCGTTTACGCGAATTATTCTCAAAGTTCTGCCACCTTCATGCCGTTTTCACGTGGGTATTCTTTTCATCCTTGCTGCTAAGGGAAGTTTTCATTTCGAAAGCGAGGCTTGGTGGTGAAACAAGCCAGTCTGACGTAAACATGCATAAGGGCTATTAACTCTGCCTCGAAATTTCATGCAGTAAATTCGTCGTCGGTACCAAGAAAGACAAATAACAGAACAGAGCCCCTTGGGGGCTACCGTGTATTTTCTCATGTTATTTTAACTATTCCACAGCTAAATCTAAGTATGTTTAAATTATAGAATAGGTTTGAATCAAATCTACAGTTTAAATATAAAAACACCACCCACCCCTTTTGTATAAGAAGCAAGACGGCCCCAAATTATTAGCCGCGATTTTAAATGTAGATTTGTTTCCGTTTCAAAAGCAGAAGCAAAAACCACATCAGTTCATAAAACATTATAACAATATAAAGCTTCTTTACTGAAATTATATTTCTTGTACTTTAAAATTGAAAGTGAATTAATTTTTTTTGAAGATTTGCAGCCCATAATTCGTAATAAACCGAAGTGAGCTTATTTTTAAGTTGAAATCCGGTATGCAAAACGTTTTTTTAATAACGCCAAACAAATGTCTGAAAAATTGAATACTAGAGGTAGTATATCTTCGGCCTTAGGTGGGAAATGAATTAAAGAAAATACATTAAATGAAGGAATTACATTAAAAATCATTAAGGTTTTCTCGCAGAAGCTATGATTTGTTTTCTGTCGAAGCTAAATGTAAATTAAGTGATGAAATTTCTTTGAGGTGGTCTGATAGAATAACAAGAGAACAATATCTATTGAAAATCTACTCAAAATGTTTTCTTAGTAGAAATGTGAATAGCAACTTTATCTTACTTTTCACCGAGGGAAATTGCATGTGTAAGACAAATGAATCGAAAGTGCGAGGAAATGCTTTAAACGCGCCAAAGATTCTCAGTCAAAATACAACACTTTTCTCTACAGTCGTGAATGATTTAAACTCATATTTACACCAAGCTTTTTTTACATCAATTATTTTCGTTCCAAAAACAAAAACACCGAGAGCGATAGATAACAATGTCATCTAAATAGCAACGAAAATTTCAGGCGAGTCTGACAGGAAACCCGGAAAATCTTGCTGAAATAGTAAATCTTACAATCCACCGAAAGCTTTATAATTGCCACAAATCCTCTTAAGTCTTGAAAAATAACAAGGCAAAACGAAGCATTATTAACTTAAATTGTGTGTGGGAGGAGGATCATGCCAAATTTAATCTCACTTCTCTACTTGCCACAAATTACAATAACTTTAACCACAATAAATGGCATGTCACTGTAAACCCGATCCTTTTTTAACCCTGCTATTTGAATTTGCATAAATGTGTATGGGTAGGGAATACTTTTTCCCAGAAAACGCACGCAATTTTAGAAATTAAATTCCAGTCGAAATATTGAACATGCATTTAAACGCAGTTAGAAACAGCAGGTCGCATATAGGAAAATAACACACGCTGGGTTTAAAATAAAACACGCTGAAGCGATCAAAAGATAATATCTCCTTACAATGCCTTTACATTGTCAAGCAGAAAAGAAGGGAGAATTGAGAAAACCATCAGTCATTGTATGGGGTACTGCCTTGATGTGCCACAGAATTCTCACAACGGGCTTTGAAAGAACAATCCGCTGACAATGAACTATTTGATAGAAAGTAATTAAAAACAAAGCTGATAAAAAAAACAGGGGGGAGGTCTTATAATCCGGAAATGAAATGCATTGTACTCGCAGAGCTCTTTTAACTTATTACCATGCCTAGTTCCTGTACGGCTTTTTGTACCAGGCCTTCACGGTATTACTGACGTCACTTCTCATTTCGGTGACGTATAGTGACGTATCCGGGGTGCATTTCGCTAGGACCACGTGACCCGAAACGAGTTGACCGCGACGAAAATAGAGGCCTAGGAACTAGGTAAGTAATTACCGAGAATGTGATCTTTAGAAAGTGAGATGCTTGGAAAATAACGTGGAATTGAAGTGGACCTTTACGAAAGTAAAGGTAAAACATCTCTTCTACTCCATGCTAAGCAGATACAGCGAAATATTTTTTCCATAATCGAGAAATAACCGGAAGACGCAATTTTCAAGAAGGTAGGTAAAGTTCGCTGATACACTTACCTTCAAAACTTTGCAGTATAATGTCAATATTTGCACCTTTTTTTCTCAGAATTTCCTTCTCGTGTCAGTCATACACTGCATACAGAGGCTTAGGAGATCCGAATCACCCGAACATCGTAATAGTGCTTAATAGTTATTTTTGGCACGATATTTCTGGCAACTTTTTGCTTCCTGTTTAAACTTCTAGCCAATAAAACAAGCGATTACGTGCATTTTACTTGCTTGCTGTCAAACAGTCATTAAAATAATATACCCTGAAGACATCCCGTACAATGGAGTTGCTTTTCCCCATTTCTGGTATTCCACTAGTCCAGTCCAAATTTGGCAGTTCCTTCCCTTTTGCGAAAAACATGTTTATTTGCTTGCATTTTTCGTCTTCGCAACGTAGATCTCTAAATGCACGAACTCTTTACATTTCCTTAATTTGACATTTCGATTAAATATTTATCATTAAATTATTTCTTTTATTCTCTTGATTCAAATATGTAAGGAAGATGGACGAGTCGAAACCACGGCAACGGCACGCGCCATTTAGTCAACGGCACGCGCCATTTTTTGAACTGCAAATAGACCTGTGGTCATTTTGCAATACGTTCATAAAATGTGAAGCTTACAAGTATTGTTTTTTTGTTTTGTACGCCGGATAGCTGTCCGTTAAAAAAAGATCTTTTGATTCTTTTGACTTCCTCAGGAAACTTTACATACAAATGAATGGAATATTTAAACATGTTTTCGATACAATTTTTAACCGCAAAATACAAATGGATGAAAAATTTAAAACTTGGAAGTTGCGCACTTCGCGGCACATACATTAATATTTATAGACAATGAAAATTTCAGAAATCTTCCTTAACTGGCGAGAAACCTGTTTTTAACTGTGGGCTTATTAGCAAAATATATCTAACAAAAGATATCCATTTTAATAGCAATAACGAGAGATCAAATACTCGTAAATTTCAAAAGAAATAATAAATGTTCCATTTTAAACCTTTGTGAGATAAGTGCGGCATCGTGAATTACATTTATTTTCGGATTCAGTTCCTTTAATTCCATATCCTAGAAATAAAAGAGACGAAAGAAAAGCCAAAAGTGTTGATGAAATAAAACTTAACAGTAAGACGTAATTACAATGTCAAGCCAAGAAAGAAAACAATATTTTTCATCTCGTTTATTCTATTTGTAGCCACCTGCGGAACTATAATACGACGTACAATTTTAAAATGCAAATTGTATCAAACTGTCTACTACGCAATCATGTATTTTGAAAAAAAAAACCCGGAATGTTACAGAACGTGCAAAAAGACATTGTTTTTCGTGTCAGACATTGTTAAAATACGATAAATTAGATCGATTGTTCGTTCTTTGTTTTCTAAAGATCTTGACAAACAATTTGCCCATTAAATCCCACAGGTTCTGATATTTAGACGATTCCATTTGTTCAATTGAACACTTAAATACTAGGGAACCAAATAAAAATAAGATGATATATACTCTAATCTGACACCTATCCATCAAAGTCAACTTTCAGGCGTAAAAGACAAAATGGACGCAGTGAAAACCATTTCAGTGCACGTTAGAAAGCTTTTTTTTATTAAAAAAAATTGCAGCGCCTCGAAACAATTAATTCATTCGAACAACCGGCGGTAGGAAATATTACTGTATCTTTCAAGGCTTATCGGAAACAGTGACGTATTTTCCCAGCAATTATATATGAAAACAAAATCGAATATGGTCGTAGACTGTTGTAGACTGATAAATTGATGGTAATATTCAAAGCGACCATGCGAATCCCTCCATTGTTTGAACAATCCATTTTCACAATTTAGCAAGAGTTCTATCGCTCCCTTTATATTTAAAGGATGATACGCGTTTGCGTTTAGCAAGATATTTTGAAAATGATGTAATTCGAAGATAAACAGATCTTCGTTGAAAACAAAATCGCATAACGAATTAGTGGTCGGCAGAATAGTACCAAGTGATGTTTGCAAGTCTGGCGATAAATTTTATACAAAGAGTTCTGTTTTTATTCAAATCGCGGCTCGAAATGTCCTGAATGTGTTATGGCTACAGTATTTTCCTTTCGCGTCGGCCAGTTAAAACTTTCAAAAATTTGAAAGCTGCGAAATGAAATAAGAGAAATGTTGTTATTTACAATTTAGATCGCATATTCAGGACTCGAAATCGGCAAAATGTATTTCGCGTTTGTGTAAATTTATTATTTTCGCCTCGCCAAAATGTTTATTTTTTCAAGCCATACACATATGGTTCGGTCTAAATGCATATTTTATCAAAAATTTCATTTTATTTGTTACAAGTTGTACTCTGTTGCGGTGTAGTCTACAAATTTTACTTTCTAGTTCATTTCGAATAGTGTAAAAATTAAGCCACAAAATGGCATCCTTCTTTGGGAAACGTACGGCTTAAATTTTGACCTTACCTTATTTTTCGAAAGCACGCAGGTCTGAATTGGTCGAAGCCAAAATATAATTAATGTTTTCAGTCTGTCGCTCCTTAATCCACACGGGAAGGCCACACTCGAAGTAAATCCTTATTCACCAAAGGACTTGTGTTCTCAGAAGAAGAAAATCGACGGCTTGAAATTGCAACACCTAATGTATTCAATGTTTTGATGAGCGAACGCTTTCCGTTAGGTCAAGTCGTGAGCCACTTGCTGCCAGCCGCTCTGATAATATCATCAGTTAGGCATTGTTGTTTTGTTTTACTCCCTCAGGCAGTCAGCTGGCAACAACAAAAGAAATGACAGCGAATTTTTGAATTTAAAATTAAATTCCCAAGAAACGAAAGCGCTTGCAAATTCATTTGAGAAAACGCGTAACGGTGCCCGACGCGGACATGTCAAAATCTTATTTAATTTCATGCTGCTTTAGTCAAAATTAAATTCCTGTTTTATTTTACAGAATATCGAGTTTTAAACTTCTATAACGTAAAGACTTTGTAGCAATCGCTTTAATTATACCCGAGTTTTCTTTGCAAGGTATATATGTATTTTTTTCGTATATTTATTTACGCGTTTTTTTCTTCCAACGAAAATGTTAACAAAGTTCTTCAATTGATAATTTAACACCTCACTCTAAACAACAGCATGTTGTTTTCCCAGTCAAGTTAAACTCTCTGTTACCTAATGCGATTTTTTTATCAAAATAAATAAAATATATACATAATTTTAATATCGTAAACTGCGAAGAAAGTGAAAGCCCAATTACATCTTCCCATTTAATTTGACAGTTTTAGATTATGTTGCTAAGGGACAAATTTAAATGACGTCAAAGCTAAAGAGAATTTTCTTTTCGGACAAATGGCGTCTTTTTGTCGCTTGATTAAACGACCATAGAGGACGGCTAAAATTCAGCCTACTTTTGATGTTCATTTATTTGGACTTCTTAACGGTTAGCTTTGAAGCTGATAAAAGAATTAAGATTAAAGCACGCATTTGAGATAAACAAGATACGCTCTAAGATCCAATTCTCATGTTTATTCTAAGTAACAGAATCACTAACAAGAACTGTCCTGCAAGACTTTGCGAAATGATTGCGGACCACTAACTTTGTTGATAGCAATAAATAATGACTAAAACCTTTTAAAACAATCACGTATGGCTCCATAAACGTCGTGTAACGTCATCAACTTGAACCAACCGAACCAACCTCGTCCCCAGGGTCTTCTCGGCGACGAGTTTTCAAAATGGCGCCAGCCGCCATCTTGAAAGCGAAGTAGACCCTGGGAACGAGGTTAAACTTGAACCAATCTGTATTAGAGATAATTTGCTGGTGAACTATAATGATCGATGGGCAGCGCCTCCAAGGGCAAACCAATCAGATTTTCAGTTTGGTAATACAACTAAGGATCAACCAATGATTGACTAACTATAAACATTTAAATTCTTGCTATTCTCTAATTCTGAAATAAAAAAGATCTCACTATTTTCTCCTGTCATTCAAAATTTTTTTTAAAATACATATGCTTGAAGTATAAAATATCTATATAAATATATCTAACAATTAGTGTATTTCCGTTAAAACTGTTCAACTGATCAATCTTGTACAACGTTCACTGCAAAGTGTAAACAACTTTAAAATGTAATTTTAAAAATGCATATGCTTGAATCGAAGTATAAAATATCTATATAAATATATCTAGTGTATTTCCGTTAAAACTGTTCAATTGATCAACCTTGTATAGTGTTCATTACAAAGTTTAAAAAAGTGTAAAATGTGTCCCATTAAACGCGGTTTAGAAATTGTTTTGTGCCTAATAGATGCTTACTGAAGTATATTAACTTGAAAATTCTCATAAACGACCTCAAGAACCTTTTTAAAACTTCTTAGTAAAATTCAGATCTCCAGTTTATGGCAACTCTTAAAAGTTTAAACTTCGTGTAGCTAAAACTTCTTCATTTGGTGTAAATGCTAGCTCAGGGCGCTTTCCATTTTTCGGAACAGGGCGGCCGGTCGGGTGGTTTTGAATGTGAAATGGGCCTTTTGCCTGGATTTTTTTCCACATTCACCATAACAATGTATAATACCGCCGCCTGGTTAGCTCAGTTGGTAGAGCGCCGGACTGCTGTGCGGGAGGTCGTGGGTTCGAACCCCAGACCGGACCAACACTCAGGGTCTTAAAATAACTGAGGAGAATGTTCTGCCTTTGTAATTACATCTGCAAATGGTTAGACATTCTAATCTTCTCGGAAAAAGGACGATAAACCGTAGGTCCCGTCTCCTGTATCTTCAGTCTTCTAACAGGGGGCGTTAAAGAACCCACACACTATTCGAAAAGAGTAGGGCACGAAGCTCCCGGTGTTGTGGTCTGGCCTTTACAATTGTATCTTAAATTACAGTATGTGTAAAGCGCATTTGATCATATATATATGGAAAATGCGCTATATAAATGCATTATCATTATCATTATAATAATTATGCATTGACTGATTTGTCAGGATAAATCTAAAAAACAACGGAATTCTGTTCTCGAATATACTGGTCTGGCCGGCCAGTTCTGACAAATGGAAAGCGCCCTTAGTTTAAAGCCGATTTACTTCAGAACGCTAACAAAAGAACGTGACCTATATGAAGTCATCTAACACAGAAGTGGGATTCTTCTTTGGTTTTGAAGTTTCCTTCTCTTCCGTCTTGTCCACCCGTTCGCCTTCTTTTTGAGAATTGTTCCACTTGTCCATCCTTCTGCCACTGTCATTCATTTCTCTACCAGGTCTGGACGAATCACTCATCAAAAATTCATCCAAAATAGAAACCTCGGAAGTATTTTCAAGAGAAGAACTTTGAGTTTCGGCTATAAAATTCTCGTCAGTATTCGAGGTTGTTGATGCGCATTTAACGTCTGTTTGTTCCATTAGATTAGTTGCAGTTGAGCGGCTGGGTCCTGCCACAGCTAATCCACAGTTTCGTCTATGTACAGAATTGTTTTTCTTTTGGCTCATAGCTGAACCACTGTCACAATTCTCCCTCTGTTTGTCTTCCAATGCCGCCGCCGTTGCACGAGGCTCTTTACTTTGAGGAGTACTTTCGTCACCAAGCCGTTGAATTTTATGTCTTTGGAATTTTTCTTCACTACACGCTTCGCCACCATGTGACTTGACTTGTGATAACTTTGACTTTCGTTTCTGCAAATTTCTTTTGGATCTCTTGGATGTTCCATGGCTGAATTCCTTCCGCGCGCTTTCCACAGAACGCTTTTCGCCATGTTTCTCTTTCAGGTCTTCGACCGAAGATGTTTCAGTAAAACTGGACAAACCAGACAAAACCGGATTTTTGCCGACGTAGTAACGCTTTAACATCTCCCGCCTTTCGTTTTCGCTGGCGTCGACGATAGCTTTGGCAAGATCGACTTCCGAGCTAAATCCAAATACATCTGACATCTCCCGAAAATGCTGCCGACGGATTCCACGAGGAGTCGAGCCAATGAATATGGTGTTGTTCCCAATTCTCTCCATCGTAACGCCACCATCGGTTTTAGTTGACCTGTTAGGAAAGAGAAAAACGATTAAGCCAATAATTACTTAATTGTGCTACTTTCTTGAAGACACTTCTTTTTATAAAGAGAAAATAAGTAATATCCTAAAATCACTGTAAAGAAGATTCCCAGTGTGTCATCCCAAATGAGCATTAAATTCGCCGGCAGCCATTTTTTCACCTGGGTGGGGAGAGGCAGTGTGAGATCGAAGTGCCTTGCCTAAGAACACAATGCAACGTCCCCGGCCAGGGTTCGAATCCGAAGTCCAGCACACTAACCATTAGGCCACCGCGCCTCCCACACTTAATTAACGACAACCTTGTTAATAAGGACAGACTTTGGTGGCCCGTTTAACAGCATTTCACTGAAGCTTTGTTTCTGGTTTGTTAAATCTTTACTTCAACAATGACAAAAAAAAATCAGTACCTGCGGAGTGGTGGTTCATTAACACGACTGCTCCCAGCTTCCGGTTGCTCTGTGTGCCGAGGGACTTCCAGTTGTTTGTCGTGAGTACCCTCACCAAGGTCATCACTTTCATCGCTAGTCTGCAAAGAAAAAAAGAATAAACCAGTGAAACAAATACGTGCGACTGGAACTAAAAATACAAAATACAGCGAAACAGATTACTGGAGGTAAAGGACGTAACTGGCAACGAATCAATCACAATTCGAAGCAAGCACGAGCAACCAGTACCGAGCAAGGAAAGTAATGAAACTGGTGCCAAGCGCGGAAAAACACGTAACCTTTGCCAAGCGCGGGAAAACACGTATGTAACCGTTGCCAACCGCGGGAAAACATGTAACCGTTGCCAAACGCGGGAAAACACGTAACCTTTGCCAAGCGCGGGAAAACACGTATGTAACCGTTGCCAACCGCGGGAAAACATGTAACCGTTGCCAAGCGCGGGAAAACACGTAACCTTTGCCGAGCGCGGGAAAACACGTATGTAACCGTTGCCAACCGCGGGAAAACATGTAACCGGTACCATGCGAAGAAAACCATGTAACCACTGCTAAGCCGATGCCAAGCGCGAAAAAAGTGCCAAGCGGGAAAACATGTTGCCGGTGCCATGTATTCCTTTCCTCTGGTAGGTTACAGTATGTTGCACTTGTTTCTTCCAATTGAAAAGCTCACAAAACTCAAACCCAAACTGAACGCACAAGCAGTTCTAAATCAAATACAAACTTTAAATACCTCAAGGGCGGGGAAGCAGTTAGCAGGCTGCTGAGAAAATTGCCTGAGCTCAAACACATCTTGCAGAGCCTGTTTAGACATGTGATTCTCCGCTTCGCTTGGTCCAACAATGTGTCGATTGGCGTGTGTGTAATGAACTCCACAAGATTCTGCAAAAGGAAAAGACAAACTTAACAGTGATAAGAAGCTGTGAAAACTCCAAAATCGGTGATCAGTGACTTAACGACTCACCCAAGATTTCGTCAACTGTGTTTCCTTTTCTTGATCGTTTCGCTGCTGTTACAGCTTCTTTGCTATCAACGTCGATGTTTTGAGGTTTCTTTCCAGGAAATCTAAATAGATCAAATAACAAAGGTATGATATTGTTAGAAGAAATTAGGAGACAGATTACCGTATTTATTCGATTAAGCGCCCTGGGCGCTTTTTAAGGTCATTACCCTGTATTGCATTGCGAATCCTTACTGCGCAGAATTTTACGCGTAAGTAGCGCGCGCACTTAAACAAAATGGCGGCTTTGTTCTATGCGGCTTAGTCCGCAAGAGAAGTAAATTGTCACTTTCTCCTAAACGAGTCTGGTGACCTATCAATTTTTTCTCATATTTTGGGTGTAGTGATCAAATCCTTTCTGTAAAATGAAAACAGATAAATTCCTTGTCATTAAAGATGTGAATATTGTTCATCGTGGTGTGAGATAGGTAATGAACGTTTATTCGTTTGTCTCACGATAGAATCGCTTTGAGATGTTGATCGCGACGTTTCGACTGCAATACTGCTAGTTTTCATCAGGCGATGAGGTCGATTGTTTACGCGTCGCTATTTATGCACGTTGGTTTGCTGTGATTGGTGCATTTCGCAGTGTCAAAGAGGCTATCCAAAAAAGACTTTATTCTAATAACATCAACAGAGATAGCGGAATTGAAATTCCTGAAGCATGGATACCTACGATCAGAAAGCACAACAGCCGTTCAACTACAAAGCGGACCTCTGAGGGAACATCATCTGTTAGTCGGAATAGTAATGAGGATTGAAATGCACCAATCACAGCGAACCAACGTGCATAAATAGCGACGCGTAAACAATCGACCCCATCGCCTGATGAAGACTAGCAGTATTGCAGTCGAGCATCGCGATCAACATTTCAAAGCGATTCTATCGTGAGACAAACGAATAAACGTTCATTACCTAGATCAATTCCTATGTTTGAAAAATAAATTATCGCTAAAAAAGTGTAGTTTGCCAGTACTCGCAGAGAAATTATAAAGGAATTATATGGAATTTACATGGTCTTCCTGCTCCTAAACGAATCTGGTGACCCCTCTTTTTTATTTCAAACTTTAAATTCCCTTAAAGAAATAAACCGGTAGGCAAAGTTTGGTTAAAAAATTGTGTTCAGTTCTATTTCGGGTAATGACCTTAAATTTTTGGACCTCAAGAGTGGGCCCTTATTCGAGGTAGGCGCTCATTCGAGACTGGGCGCTTATTAATTTTTCACCATTTTTAGCAAGTAGTAAGTTTATTTTGCAACAAAACAATTAAAAATAACATGACGAAACAATGTACCAAAGCAGAATTTTAACTGTCCATTGAAAGTTTCTGTAAAATACTAAGAAAACTCGGTCTTCTGGTAGGTCTCTTAGCAGTACAATGAATTATAGAGATTCTTGGCCAGAGAAAGAAAAATAATCAATACTCCTCTTGTGTACTACAGTTTTTGGGGGTGGGGTGGGCGCTTATTCGAGGCTGGGCGCTTATTATCTTTCCTTACCTTTAGGGTGGGCGCTTATTCGAATAAATACGGCTGGATATTTCGCCCCCAAATTATGGAATAGCCTCCCAACACTGCCAGAACTTCAATATGCTATAAAACCTTTAGAAAGGCGTTAAATGCTGTAGATATTAGTCGTCATTTGTAATTTTTAATTAAATAATTGTATATATTCTATAACTTTTAGCTCATTTTTAATCAGAAATGCGTCGCACATATTTAAAGCTTTAAAGCTTTGAAGAATTTTATTCACTTTATTTTATTTTATTTTATTTTTATTTATTTTTTATTTTTTTATTTTTTATTTTCATTCTGGCTTACCTGTAAACTAGCTGGTGCGTTCCCGCAGATTTTGCTAACCATATCTGCGGTACGCATCGAAACCATAGCTAAGTGTAATGACCACATTAAACATTGTATTGTATTGTATTGTATTGTATTGTATTGTATTGTATTGTATTGTATTGTATTGTATAAAATTTACAGTGCCCAATACAAGAGGGTCGTTCTGGTTGAAAAGTAGAAAACAACCATTCCAACCATTTCATTCTCGCAAGGTCTCTCATGAATGGCTGGCTACAATCAACAGGAACAATGCCCCTTGCTCTCAAAACAATAGCAACTGCTACACTAGGGGACCAGCAGAATTCCAAGCTTACGAGAGCTGCTGCACTACTGTTCCAAGGAAAGGTTGTCCATAAAAATAAAGACATAAAATAGGTCAAGCATACCAAGCCAATCTCTACTGGTAAACTTGCAATCTGATTGGCTACAAAGACATTGTAGTCTCTCCATCGGCAATGCCAAGGAACAAACGTGCGGCCAAAATTAATTTACGCATTTGCTAGCCTTAATTGACCGCGCGTAGGGCGACTTCTTTCTACTAAGGTTAGGCATATGTTTACTTCCTAACGCATTTCTCGATATTAATCGATAGATTGCTGGTTTTCACTGTCACGCAATCAAAAAATATATTCGAAACCATTCAACTACAGAAGCTATGAATTTCAAATATTATAGACGATAAATAGATAAACAATTTCTCCAAGTTTCAGGTCTGTGCGGTGTACCGTTCGCGAGTTATTTGCCGAACCTTTCCACGCAAATTTATAAAGCTTAGTATGGAGATGTCATAACTGTGTCCTTCTGAGGGACACAAATATGGCCGCCGTGATGTCAGAGAAACCATCTGGAACTCAATTCTGTTTACAACAGCGGCAATCTTTGGCTCATGGGCTAGTACAGTTTCACATAAACATCACTTGTTATATCTGAAATGTTCAATCTGCTGAAAATGGAAAGGAAAGGCCTTTTTGCAAACAATACAGCTTTGTCACGGCATTCAGCTTGATGTCACATACGACGGAGAACTCAAATATTCAAAATGCTCTGTTTAAAAAACGAATGACACTATCGATCTGGAAATTTGCAAAAAGATGTAATTTAAGTTTATCTTACGGCTAATGACAACGACAATTTAGTAGGCCTAGTTAATTTTGATTTCATAATTTTATGACGTAACATGAAAACCAAGAATTAGTTGCAAAGAACCTCAGTCAATTGTGAGCCGATAGAATTCTCCAGCTAGCAGACTTCTATTGTTAAATTGCCTCATAGAACCCAAGATGGGGGGGGGGGGGGGGGGGATAAAAGAGAAATTGCTTAGCTCTACCTAATTCTTACCACCCTAAGTCCGTACACCATTCTGCACGGCAAAATATATTTTCTTTATTCTCTTCCCACGTAGTCAATATCTACTGACCAACAAATTAATACACTTTAAGACTTACCTTCGAAACCGGCTTCGTCCTTCCTCCAAGGCAGTTGTTCTTGCCTTTGAACATGGAATATTCACGGGCTTGCTTTTTTTGAAGCCTCGCTGCGATGGTTTTTGTATTGAGAACAAACCCTCGTCGCAATCTTCTTCTTCACTTGAAGAAGACTTTTCAGATGAATTCCTCAAGTCGTAGCTTTCATCTTCCTGTTCACAAGATGAATCTTCTTCCTCTGAATCTTCGGTGTTAACTTTGCCAGCTATTCTTGAATTAACCCCACCACTGAAACTCGAAGTAGGAGGAATTATATTACAACTTTCCTCCGTGAACGAACCAGGACATTTCATTAAGGAAGCACTGGCCTTTTCTTTGAGTCTTGTGAAGTTATTTGATAGCTTGTTGGATTTAAGGTCTTCATCATCGGAGCTAGGAGTTAGTTTGAATGAAACACACTTTCTCGCAGCGGATTTCATCGGGGATTCTAAGAACTCATCGTATAGGGAACATGATTTGAAACTAGATATTTCCTTTTCAATGGAATCATCGTCATCATCGCTCAAACACAACTCACTGTTGTCAAGCTCACACAAAATTTCCTCTTCATCTGTTATTCCTTTGCTTTCCATTCCTTCCCGCGCGCGATTTTCAATCACTGTACTCTCAAGCGATTTGTTCTTCATATCCAATTCAGAATGCTGCATCTTCTGCGACTCTGGTGCACTTTGGGCTCGTTTCCTTGCTTCATCGTCGCCAATAAGTTGTGACGCGATTTCTTCAAGGTTATAGGGGTCTTCCTCTAAGTTCGGATTTACGGTTCCATTGGTTACCTAGCAATGGAGTAATGTTTACACTTACACATTGATTATTTTCACCATTAAATGTAAGTTTCATAACTGGGGTCCGGGTATAACGCTGTACTTTTCGTGAGCTGAAATTAATACACAGGCTGGGTAGACCGAGATTAATTAAGTTCTCCTGTCAAGTTAAACGGCGAACTTAGTTCAGCGAAGTTGAAATTCAGCCGAGTTTTTTTTCACACGTCCAAGCGCGCGGAAAAATTGAACAGGTAAGCCATTGATACACATATGATCTGACATTAGTCCGTAACTTGTCAAGTCATTGAATTTCTTGCGATATTTCGTCAGCTGCTGCCTGTCTAGGTCAACACGCGTGAGATTTTCACTGCGCGCCGGTGACGCAACATGTTTTCGGGAACTCGCATAACATGTGCAACAAAGCTCTGTCTTTACGTTAATGTTTCAAGCTAAAATCGCATGTTACAAGGAAAAAGACGTAATGCCTATGAATACCACCTTGCTAGCAAAGCCTTTCTTTTTTCTTAACTCCACGAGAAATAAAGGCTTCTTTCTTCCTCCCTATTTGTCGGGGAGGTTAAAAAAGGCTCTGCTGGCGTTATAACATCACTGACTAGACCTTTACCTCGTCTTCTGCGCCATCTTCTTGTTTCTTTTCGTGTACAATCTCATATTTCGTCACTCTATATCCAGCCTCTAGTTTCTCTCTTCTCTTGACGATGTCTTTCGACAGGCTAGCACCTTCAGCGCGATAAGAGAAGAGATTCTCAAGACCAAACAGTTCACCCTTCCTGTCTTTTTCTCCTTCAACACCAGTGAAATAGCGTCTCTCGTTAGTCCCTCCAACGGCAATGTTAGCCAGTTGCTGCAACAAATCGCAATGAGTCAGTAATAACTTGTCTTATTTTACCTTTTCAAAGCACGTGCACGATCTCGCCAATCAAAGAAGAGGATTTATTCGCGGCCAATCGAGTAAAAAACAATCACCAACCTTTGGTTGGCTTACAAAACATTTTCTGCGCTTCCCATTGTCACTGGTTACATTTTTCCCGCGCTTGCCAGCGGGTTACAAGTTTTCCCGCGCTTGCCAGCGGGTTAGACGTTTTCCCGCGCTTGGCATCGGTTACTTGTTTTCCCGCGCTTGGTACCGGTTACAAGTTTTCGGGCGCTTGCCACCAATTTTATGTTTTCCCGCGCTTCCACCGGCTACTTGTTTCCCGCGCCTGCCACTGGTTACAAATTTTCCCGCGCCTGCTATCTGAAAAGATTTAAACGCGCGAAAATAGATGCTTGTTTTGTAAGGTTGTGTTTAGGAGGCTTACCTGCTTGTAAACCTGCCTCAGATACATCATTTCTTCGATTGTCCCTGACGATATCAAACGATACACTCTTACATCTCGTCTCTGTCCAATACGATAAGCTCTGAAAAAAGAAAAACAGAAAGACACCTCTGTTAAGATTTCTTTTTAAGTAAGACAAGTAATCTTTAACCTTTAGCCACAGGGGAAAGATTATAACTGGCAGTTTTTGGTGTTAGCAATAAATGACATGCTTCATTACAACTTTCAAACCTTATCTTTTCTAAGAATCACATCCAAAATTTGACGAGGCAGGGAGGGGGAACAAAATACAAAATACTCAAAACCCCATTGAAGGCCGGCGGGATTACTTAGGCCCCCCCCTACTTAAAATAATAATCACTTACATATAAATAATTGTTTTGTGTTTTTTTTATCCTCGATTTATTTCCATGACCATCGCTACCCCTTCCATCTTTAGGTGGCAAAATATTGTCAATTTACCTGTAGTCTAAAGCATTCAGGAACTTTTTTTTATCGAATTCAAGGACTTCTGGTAAAAATTTGAGGACTTTTTAAGTCTGTGGCGAATTTTCAAGGACTTTTCTAGGCCTGTGCGAATCAAGAAAGTGACTTGATATGTAAAATATATGAAGCTCTAAAACAAAACCACTACAGAATCATGCCACATACCTGTCCTGTGCTTGTAAATCGCTGGACGGATTCCAGCATGGCTCAAATATTATCACAACGTTAGCTCCAGTAAAATTCAGTCCCAGTCCTCCCGCCTTGGTGGAGACCAAACACAACGAGATACTGGGGTCGACATTGAACTCGTGCACCAAACGAGTTCTGTCTGCAGGCTTGGTGCTTCCGTCCAGACGACTGTATACCAACCCTTTGCTGATTACAAACTCCTCTAAGATGTTAAGAAGCTAGAAAAAGAAACAAAATTATCTATTAAAATTAATCCTGGTCCTGGCGATAATCCTTAAACGTTTTCTAAGGTTGGACTTGAAAGGATCGGTATCAACCTTCACAAATAAACTGAACGGGGACGGCTCTGACTCGTGAAAGTTTTTATTTCAAAATAAATTCAACGTTTTGGACTACAGTGAACGGTTTGTTTTGACTTGTCACGTATCGACAGACATGGTTCGAGTTATTGAGGGTAAAATTATATAGAAAATGACCTGAAGGGAAACGAAAATGGGTTCAAGTTAGCGGGAGATTCGAGTTATCCAGGGTTCGAGTTACCGAGGGTAAAATTACAGTAAAACAGGGGAAATCGATTTTGGTTTGAGTTAGCGCGAGGTTCGAGTTAGCGAAGGGTTCGAGCTGATCGGGAGCCGACTGTAGAAACATTTTTCGTTTTCTATGGAGTTAAGGCGGTGTTACAAGGGACAACTTGCAACAACGATTTTTTGCGCAACAATGTTGCGCGAAAAATCGAACACCGTGTACCATGATACATGGGGAAGATCTTTTCGAGCAACTTTTGACTCGGCAACACGTTGCGAGTTTTTGAACTTAAATAAAAAACTTGCAACGTGTTGCCAACATTGTTGCGCGAACAATCGTTGTTGCAAGTTGTCCCGTGTAACGCAACCTTTACACAAACACGAATGGAAGTTTGGAAGAAAAAGCCTTGATTTCCACAGCTTTTTCGTGTTCGCTTAAACCTCCACTCGTTTTCTCGATTGAAACACGGAGAAAATGTTTTCTATTTCTTTTAGGAACACTGCGAGAAAATAAAGGAAAATCACCCGGGACATCTAGATCACAAGAACTGCGAACAGCGTTCAAATTATTGCCTACTCCACTAAGCCACGCTTCTTTTTGAATCAGAAAAAATATAACAGCCTTAATAGCCCTTTTGAGTGAGGCACAAACAATTAAACTGCGTCAGTACAATTCCAAAACAAACCTACGAACACATGATTTACATTAAACGAACCTGAGTTGATCGTGAAAACAGAAGTAATTTGCTGTGTTCTTCTTTAAAAACTTTCAACAGCTTTTCCAGTACTTTCATCTTTCCACAGTACTTTGGATCAGATAGAAGTTCAAACGAAGACATTTCTGCACGACCTGAAAACTCGGGGTACCTGGCGAACACTCGCAAACACAGTTCTTTGGCCTGGAAATAAGAAACGAAATAACTAACTTGAACATTTTCGATTTCAATCTTGGAATGTAAATTCCCGTTTCCCGTTGTCATTCATTTATTTTAATGTTAGTTCACAGAATTTGGTGGTAAAACTAGAAAGTACCTCCCCCCTGGTTGATTATTTTTTTTCAGTAGCCTACAGCCTCTGCAGATCCGCTTACAAAAAAAATCGCTGAAATCACATTGATTTCAGCTTTCAATAGTATAAAATCAGAGGCGTTATTATTTTAATTTTCCCTGACTTTTCTTTCAAAATGTAAATTTTCCATGATTCAAAATAAAATTCCCTGAATTTCCCTGACCTTCAAGAATTTTATTTTTCCCTTGACCTGTTTCAAACAACTCTAACTTTTTTAATGATAAGTAAAAAAGCGCACAGTATGGAGAATGAGAAGATTGACATAACATACCTTTTCCTGTTGGTCCTTTGATTGTTTTACGGTAGGTGCCAATAACGCGGCGTGATTGGCTACTTTAAGCAACAGTTGAAAGAACCGCATGGTAACAGTCTTGATGTCTTCACCTTCGGAGCTGAGCTGTTTAAAAAACGAGATAAAGTGGTGTTAAGGACGTCTTAAAAGCTGTAACCTGCGATCAGGCTTTCATTTTTCGGTTGACCCCACCGCCGCGAGAAAAATAACGCCTGATCGCAGGTTATAAAAGCTGCAGCAAACGGCCAAACATGTTCATTTAACGTCACGTTCGAGAAACATGCTGATCGTTTAGCCGTCTGTTACTATTTTTAGCTCAACCAAACAATTTCAATCCAAAATTTTGTGTTACCATAAACAAATGTTTAATTTAGCCACCCAAGTGAATTGTTTCACAATGTACCTTGCAGCACGATGTTAGATAATAATCGCTTAAAATACTGGCCTCATGGCAAGAGTAAGTTTCCCCAAGACCATCCAAAAACCCAGGGTCGAGTGTGAATAAAAGTCATAAGAATCACACAACTTCGCTTTTTTCAGCAGAGGCCAGTCATTAAGTGTTTTGTAGTAACTCGCAACTGAAAAACGCGCAATAAATATTCGCTCTCGTATCAAGAAGCTCGACCTGTTCACGTGCAAGAACAAAGTTCAAGTTGTTGCTCCCCTAAGGCTTTATACAGTTTCTCGAGCAAGTTACAGTCTTGTAAAACTCCAAATAACTCGTAGGTTATTTCGAAACTCCAGATAACCCGAACCAAAAGTCGTTTCCCTTCCCTCAGTCGAATACTGCATTTTACCCCCAATCTCTCGAACTTCCGATTCCTAAAACCAATTTTCGTTTCCCTTGGAGGTTTGAGAAATCGGGATTCTACTGTATATTGTTTTATTATATAAACATCAGTGAAATACCAGGAATTATTTTTTTTCTCAGCGTGTGAGCGGGCAAGATGAACCAAATCCTGCAATCTGATTGGTTCCGGGAGCGGGCGGAATTTTCCGATCTTGACCGCGGTCAACGGTACGCGGGCCGCAGGGAATCAACGGAACGGGATTCAGTTCCGCGCGAAATCAGTGTGCAGCGAGACGAACGAACACATGAAAGTTTTGCTCTCCAAAATCGAAATAGCTGTTTACTCGAGTTTACCAACCGTTGTAAATTTGAAAGGACTAAAAAGCAGTGGAATTAAAGGCCTCAAAGTTCTTCAAAAGGCGAGTATTTATTTCTTTCTCAACAAAATCGAGTTGAAGTTTACCGTTCGTAGTTTGCCGTCGCGTTGTTTGTGCATTTTGCAATGATTTTCACGCCATTGCGGTAACCTTCACCGCGGTTTTTAGGCTCTATCTATGAGTTTAACTGCCTTGTTTATCTGTCAAGTTTTGCTAAAGCAGAACACTATTTGCCATCATTCAAGGAAATGAGATTCTTTGATTAAAAACGGACAAATTAATTATCACAATATTGTGCCGTACGTAGACACTACGCATTTCATTCAGTATGACACTGTTTATCAGAATAAAATTCTGCTGGGAAAAGTACAGAGATTATTAATTTGTTAAATACAAGTGTGAATAGATTAAAATACTGCTTTCCAGTCAAAGAGTATTTTTGAGTCAGAGAAATAGCCTTAACACCCTGTGAGCAAAAATTCTTTCAAGAGAATTTATCGAGAATTGTTTGGGAAGCTGACTGAAATCGATTTAAATGTGTTAAGTTTTGCGGCATATTTGTGCTTTATTTATGACTTCATTTGCTTTTCTTGATTCTCTGCAATGTAAATTAAATATGCTGAACCTTTTTGAGTACGGTTCATTTTAAGTAAAGCTATTTCATTCGCAATTAAATAGCAAACAGCATTCTTCATTCTTGCTCGTCGATCAAGTCGGACTCAAATCAAATCAAATCAAATCCGCGCGTAAAAACAAAGATTTTGCGACACATTTTTCCTTGGTTTCTTTTCCAAACAAATTTAAGTAGAAAAAAAATAAAAACGTTATTTGCCGGCCTAGGTCGGTCCGTATTGGGAAAAACTGTACCCTCGGTCTTGAGCACGGCCCTCGGCCTGCGGCCTCGGGCCGTACTCAAGACCTCGAGTACAGTTTTTCGGCCGGCAAATAACATATATATCTTTCGCGCGAAAAAATCATATCTTCACACGTGAAAATAACATGTTATTTTCACATGTGAAGATATATATTTCGAAACATTTTCTGACAAGTTTGCCCTGTTTCAATGCTGAATGAGCCAAAGTAAATCGATATTAAGTCGAAACATCTTCGGATCTTCCTCGGCAATCTTTGGATATCTTCCGAAATTTTCGGAAAAGTTCGGAAAATGTTCGGAATCATTCGTACGACCTTCGGACAGCATTTTGCAAATCTTCGGAAATTTTCGGTAAATGGTCGGCAATCTTCGGTAAATCAAAAAACATCGTAATTAGCTATAGTAGGTTTATATAATAAACAGAATATTACATGGTTGCTTGGAGATATGAAATTTATCTTCGAGTGTTCAAATCGATATCTCACGAGTGAGAGCAATCCTCTATATGCGTACTGTCACGTGGTACCGTACGTTTCGTCCAATCGATAAGCGAGTTTTAATAAATGAATCTTAGGGCGCTTTCCATTTATCAGAACTGGCCGACCAGACCAGTAAAATCGAGAAGAGAATTCTGTTGTTAGTCAGTTTTGTCCTGTCAAATCAGTCAATGCACAAATGTTATACATTGTTGTGGTGATTTGGGCTGAAAATCTCATTACAAAGGCCCATTTTACATACAAAAGTACCGGACCAGCCCGCCAGTTCTGACAAATGGAAAGCGCCCTTAGCTTACCGTGTAACAACACCTTCCCCTGTCCTCCCCACTGCCGCAATCACACGGGAAGTTCTTCTTTCGGATCATTTCCACATCCGGGTTCTGAAGAAGGGTCTGGTAAACATCTTCTTGAAATGGCGTCAAAGGACAAAACGCCACCAGCTCATCTGGAAAAACCAGTTAACAGGTTAATCCAAAACAAAAAAAAAAACCGGCATGACGAGGTTGGACACATGGTATAAGCAAACTGAAGCTAACGTTATTTTCAAGAACAATAAATGTCAATGCCATCAAAAACAGAAAATAACGCCTGAGAGTTCGTTAAAACCCAGTTGTACTATAGGATATCTTACCTTTCTTAGGCAACTGATCAGCTATCAGGTCTTTGGTCCTTCGAAGAAAACATCTCCCAATTTTACTTTGAAGATCTTTGGATTCTAAAAAAAAAGAGAAACAAAACAAGGTTGTTTACCGTGGTTTAGAAGCTTTCCAAAAATATTTTTGGAACTACTCGGAGTACCTCCAGAAGTATTCCTCTTTACCCCGTTAGAACCGCAGCAAGTTTTCATTGTCATTGTCATTGCACGAACACTTTTCGCGCGGTCGTTATTAACAACACAAGTGGTTTTCAAGCGTCACGTCTTTCGTTTGGTTAGCTGATTTTGCAAATTCCTTAGCTGGCCGTTTACGAGAATGAGATCTCGTAAGCGACCACATGCGGAAACGATAGAGGATGGTCTGATCTCCTACTAGAGCTGTTAGCATAAAGGTTTAAAATAAAATAAAAAATATGTATGTAATTGACCACTCCCCGAATGGGGCTTTTCAGGGCCAATGTAAATTAACTCTGAAACAAATATTGTAAATGAACGTAACATGATTAAGCATCCCAGCTGGCAGGAGGCAGACCAGTTGGCTATTTACAAGCGAAGCCGAGGAGTTGAATTCGGGGCTACCGAAAATAACACCAGCTAGTGGTCAGAACGGGACTTGAACCCGCGACTTCCGGATTTCAAGTCTGGCGCTCTAACCACTCGGCCACGCCTGCCTCAGTCTCAAAGTAAAACCCTTTCTCCAGCCGCAAATTATCTAGAACTTTTTATTCCAGTTATTTATCATGGAACATTATTAGGCTATGTCATATTACGGTATAATTTTTTAAAGTGTTTAACGAATACGAATCAGATCCTTGGAGAAGTCACTTACGTGGTCGCAAGCGCTTGTGGGAACGTTCGCTTTCGAGAGTTTTTAATTTCAGAGTTTGAGGGACAATTCAAACGGGGTTACACAAAGGCAGTCATAACTAGAGCTGGTCGTTTACGAGGGTGGTCTCGATTGTAATTGACCATCTTTTGGGGCCTAAAATAATGGCACCTGCTGCATGTACCATTCGCCGGGTAAACACATACTCTACAATCTCTACAATTTGTTTGCCAATGGGTCATTTCATTGACTTACTTTTCCTGCCCACAGCAAGTTCTCTCTTGGTTGCGTCATATGGCTGGCCTTTTCTGATTGGTTTACCAAACTCCTTTTCGAACTTTTTACACGATCCAGACTCCCTGGGTTTGCCCAGTCCAGTACACACCAGAATTCTGCCAATTTGTTCTGAAGTGGGGTCCCTGTGAGGCCATATCTAACACAGGAATAGGAAATATAAGAAAAACAAAAGTCATATTTGGTAGTCTGTAAATGGCACTATCGCGGAAAATTTTTATGAAGCCAGTCTTTCGAAACAGATGTGTTTACGTGAAGGAAGTGATAATCATTCGGAGGGAAGCAAAGGGGAGGAGCGCACACAACATGGAAATTCTGATATAGTTTACTGTCACGGTGGAAAGAAGAAAAATGCTTCGTTTCATATGGTTTCCATATGATCTTTAGCAAAAGTTCTAAATAGCGTGACTGAACATATATTGACCTTTTACCTTCGTTTCACTTTAAGAGCCTTGGCAGCAACAGTTATTTGAGCCTTGGGATCTTTGAGGCGATGAACCTCATCCATGATCACTGCCAGCCATTTGATTTGGTTCAAATCATCCTGAAGAAGACAAGAGGGCAAGAACAGTTTCACTATGGTTAGTTAAAGGAGTTAAGTCAAGGACGGTGTATTTTGTAGCTTGTCGTTTTTAATCGAAACCTTCCTTTTTTCCTCTTGGTTTGTTATACCTCTTTTTTGTTTTTCTAACTTTACAGTGAGCAATTATTTTGAAATTTCCTACGATTTGAAAGTACTTTTGAACACTTCCATAACTTGGTTAAATCCTTCAAGAAATATATTAACAAGCTTACCAAATGATTTCTCATAGTCTCGTAGGTGGTCACAGCTACATCCAGTCGCCCTCTAGAGGCCCGTTCCAGAGTAGCTTCACGGGCCTTGTCATGAAAGAGTCCCGTCTTAAAATGTCCCCACGTCTCCAGTTCGTCCCTCCAGTTGTACATCACAGAACCTGGACTGACAACCAGAAATGCACCCTTCTCATGGCTAAGCTTTCCCTGCGTGAAAAGAAGTAAAACCTGTTGAGGTCTTGGAAACTAGAGACCTCTTATGGATGTGCATGTAGTTACTTATTTAAAAGAAGATTTTGGATCAGTTTGGAAACGCAGCTTTCAACTACGAATTTCAATCAGCTATTAAAAACCGTGCAAAAGTACAGTTAACCCCTACGAATTAGCCGCACCCCAAATTGGAATCTAGAATTTGAAAAAGAAAATATTAGACCCATAAAGTTTGATGCTCCAGTAAAGTACCGATACACAAACACATTCGGCTTCGAAACAGTGACACTGCAGTCTGCAGTTGTGGTGAACTTTCAGACGAAGCATTTATTTTGACAGCGAAATCAAACCGCTATAACTTCTTTTTCTATTAAATAAACCTTACCTCCAACTAAATATGCTCTGTTGGTTCAATTTTTTCTCGGCGCCTTCAAAACGGTATACATGTAACATGAAAAGAAATGTTTTTCGACACGTACTTGACGTTGCTATAGTTTGCGGCTACGCACCGGGCAGGCATAATTTCCTAAATTTGGATAGATATCTCGCTCGATTCGCACTCGTCTAAGAGAAAATCAGTTGATACACACAACATACCGCGAATGCGGGGTCCCGAAACAACGTCACGCGATTGGCGCGATTTTTGAAAATTAAATAGGACAGAGAAAAAAAGGAATTTAATTAACCAAATCGATTTATTTTTTCGCAGAACAACTACATTTACCGAGATAATTCAACTTATTATTATTAAGCAGTAAAAACATTTGGGGTTAGGTGCACTTTAACAAGAATTGGTCATTGTTCAAGTAAACTAAGGTAGTTATAAATATTCTAGCACAATTTACAATTTGTAGCTTACCACTTTTTCTTTCCCCTTGCCATCCATAAATTTGGAAAATATGTCAGCCTTTGTTCCAGTTTTTCCCAAAACAGCAGCAATAAAAGAAATTACCTAGAACCGGCAGAGTTTTGTTAGTCCCACACAGAAACATTCTCTTGGCATGTCACGCGAGAAAAAAGAGAACATATTGCTTAAATAAACACTTTGTGACAAGTCGAAAAAACATTTTCAGATAAGGCCAACTTTCTGTGCAAATAACCACCCAGAGAGAAGTATTCTCGCAACAACAACGACTACCGACTAGAAAATACTAGCAAATGTATGACTCGCCAGAGCAAACCTGGCTTACGAGAGGGTTTATTGAGCTTGAGATTGTATTTGACCTCCACGGAAAAGCAAACGCCTTCCATATTAGGTCATTATAAGTTTTGATTGACGGAAGCCTGACAACAAATGCTCGTAGCAATCACATCAAATTAAATTTAACTTTGTCAACCTTAAGAAGTGAAAGTCTGATACAGACAACGAAATATTTCATACCTGGACTGTCTTACCCAGCCCCATGTCATCTCCGAGGATGGCGCCAGTATTTTCAGAGTAGTGTTGAAAAAGGAAGCGTATTCCATCCCGCTGATAGTCTCGCAGGTAGCGGTTGATGGTGGCTGGAACCTGAAGTGAATACCGTACAACTCTCAAATTACACGAGCCTTTTCAAAAGCTTATTTCGTTCAAACAGCTGTTTTGATGGGCTTATTGTCGAGGGATGGGGAAATTATACTGTTTTAAGAGCTTAATTTAGATCTTATTCCATCGGCTTATATAATTTGGGGAAAAAGGTTTGTGGAAGGAATTGCACTGCTGAAATTATTAGGGATCTTATTTTTGGTGGAGGGATGTTGACAAAAGATTGTTGAATCCATGTTCACTGTTAACATACAAGTCTTGTGCTGACCTGTATTACTGGATTAACCCCAAGTTTAGACAGAAGCAATGGAACTGAAGGATGCACAGCAGGTTCTGTGAAGGATGGCCTTTCCATGTCTTGGTCATCAAAACCTGCAAAGACGTTTCCATTTATAAGAAAGTGAACCACATAATTTTTTTTATGCGTGGAAATACAGTAAAATGCCACTATTTTGCCCTAGATTTCTCCAACTTCCTGATAACTCAAACCAAAAGTTATTTCCCTTGGCTTTGATTTCATGATTCGAACACTGCAATTTTACCCCCGATTCCACAAACCTTCTGATAACTCAAACCAAAAGTTATCTCCCTCAATCAAACATTGCAGATTTAGCCCTGATTTCACGAACCACCCCATAACTCGAACCAAAAATCCTTTTTTCTTGGACTTGCTACAATGAACACTACAAATTTTCCCCCCGATTTCTTAAACCAATTTTCGTTTCCCTTGGACATTCAAGAAATTGGGATTCCGCGGTGTACAGTATCTTTTTTCTAATCCAAAGTTTGCTTTTGGCACATTCCCACCAAAAACCAAGCTTTTTGCCTCAAAGTGAAAGGGAGTGTTAGTTTCCATCTTCAAATAACTTAGTTTTAGGTGGTTTGGTTGCAATATAATATCTTGGGAAAAGAGGGAGAAATAGTATGTGTAATGTTAAATGCATGTTTTACGGGAGAATCCCAGAAGTTAATAGGCTAAACTAGGATGCGATCTCTTAGAAAAGAAAACCCTTACTTTCAATGACACAGAACCACTGCTGTCAAGTTACTCTGACTCTCTTCAAGGTTGGCAGACATATAAGACTGTATTGACCAAGGGTGCTATTGGGAGGGGGGGGGGAAGGAAAACTTAATTTCTAACATAGTGTTTGATTTTGCTGGGCTATTTCTTGTAGCTATATTGGAATTTGGCCCCGCAGAGGAGTTTAGCGGCGTTTGCCCCCACAGACTTAAATCCTAGGTGCAGCCCCGCTGATGATTACATGTATGTCACAGATAAACTATTACCCTTTGTCAAAATATTGGCAACAGATGGAACTGGATGTGTGCGAATTACACAGCCAGTTCTAAGTAAGGTGTAATCCAAGAAATTTCTCAAACCCTTGATTTGCTTCACTCAGTCTAAAACTGAAATTTTAACACCAATTTCTTGAGCCAGTTTTTGTTTCCCTAGGAGGTTCAAAAACTCAGGATTCTACTGACTGTATTTTAAAACACTTACCATCTGCTATCATTTCATTTTCATCTAGCTCGTTTTCACCATCACTTTTCTTGTTTTTAGAATCATCAAAAGTTGTATTCTGTGGCCTTGTCGAGGTGTTTGGTGATTCAGGTGGATTTCCTTCGCATCTTGACATCTTGCACACCTCCTCTGCTTCCTCAATGATAGAAGAACTCTTTTTCTTGTTCTTGGTATTTCTGTCACTACGTTGCCTTTTGTTGCTGCACTGGATAAGAACATTTAATTTTCCTGTTGCAAGGACACAATAAGGAACAGGATTCAATTAACAGTGTACAGCCAAGATTAGGTTAATAATAATAATAATAATAATAATAATAATAATAATAATAATAATAATAATAATAATAATAATAATAATAATAATAATAATATTTTAGCAGGGAGCCCACGTCACAAAAAGGTGGTTTTCAGTGGGGCCCTGCATAAAATAAATAACATATATGATAAAAATGGTTAAATGTAAAAAGTTAAATTTTAAAAAATGAATATAAGAAATTAAAAAACTTATCAAATACTTCTAATATGTCTTTTAAAAGTTAGGAAGCGAGCAGTCTCTTTTTGCTTCAATACAGTTAAAACCCATGAGTAAGAATCTAATTTTTCCAGGTTAGGCTAAAAAGGTTCTTATATAAATGGTAGTTAACACAAATTTAGGCTATTCAGGTTATTAACAGGTTCTTTTTTTTCTAAATAAAATTGGTATTCAGCCTATTCCTTGCATAAAATTTGCATACCACACAAGTGTTTACGGTACATGTATGTAAAAATGAAGCACTAATCATTTAGAATACACAGTAATGCTTTGTCCAAACTTATTTCCCAAAAGTGAACATTTTTAATCAATTGTAGAAAAAAGAACCTGATTCCAAATTTGAGGCTAAATACAACTGTAGGTTCTTATGAAAATGGGGTCTTATTTGCAAATCGCCTAACAGGTTCTCAAATGTTAGGTTCTTACTTGCGGGTTTTTACTGTAATCGTGGGACAAACTGAAATCATGTTTGGCCCCATGGATTTTAGTTTAGAGCAAAAAAGAGACTGCTTCCAAGTACCTATTGCAATCCTACCATTTTGATTTTCTTAATTTGAAAAATGCAGAAAAAAAACGTAAACAAGTAAAAGAAACAGATTGAATGCTTTTCTTAAGCTTTTTGTAGCTTGTTGTATATTCTACAGATTTTATTTTGAGGGCTTTCCTGAAAATTGTCTGTGATGAGAACAGCTCTATCCTTAAAAATTATCACCATTATTACAATATTATTTTGAAAGTAATACTAAATCATTTTTAAAGGATCATGTACTAAGATTTCACTAACAAATGTTGAATTTGTTACTTCATACACCTATATCATTTACCTTTCTTTTTTGACTTTGATGACGACACTGAAACTTTTGTTTTGATGTGATCTAGTGGGGAAAGAAAACCTTGAATATACATAAAAGTTACTAGAGAGGAGAGCAAGAATACAAAATTTATCTGAAGGTTATTCATTTACATGCAATTAATACTGCCTTGAAAACTTTTTTTATACATTTTCTCTTACCATGTTTCTTCTCTGAATCCATCTCTTCTTGACCATTTAAACTGCTCACATCATATCCACCATATTTTAATCTGTATTTGACAAAAATATTCACAGACACTTAATTTCAAATTTTCTGTATTTTCCAGATATCCATCATAGGCTATCAGTCACCCAGTCCTTTTGTGAGATGCCTCCTACAATAATATTATTAACAGGTGTCAATAATATTTATTATTATATGACTAGTTCCGCGAGCGGTCAAGATGAAACGAATCCCGTGCTCTGATTGGCTACCCGAGCGGTCAAGATGGAGCCATCTTGGCCGGTCGGGATCGCCCGCTGTGTTCCCGCAAGCGAAAAAACTTTTCAGTTCCGTCGACGCTACTACAAGAAGCTTTTCCGTCGCAAACTTGAGCTATGAAACAATTTTCAGAAACAACACAAACATTTTCTGCCTGTTTCTAGCGAAAGAGAGTCCGATTACAAAGAAATAGGTCTTGAAGAGAACGAGAACAAACTAATTAAACAACAAATGCTAACGAGTTTCGTGAATTTTATTTGCCACAACAACCACCTATAAATACAAAAATTAAAACGCAAAGCGACTTGAAGCCATGATATCGTTTTTGTTCGGCGGAAAAGCAAGAGTAGTCAGTGACATACCTGAAGAATAAAGAATTCGGCAAACTTGGAACAAAACCCCTGTATAACGAACCTTTGATATAACAAACACACTTTCCCAGCCCATTAGCACTTTGTTATATCAGGGTTTCAATGTAACTTCAGTTGTAGAACCTCCAAAGGTACAACTACATACATTGTACCCTTCAGAGTGTTAAGATTGGCTGGCATATAAGTAAATCTAATTGAAATTTTTCACACTTAAATTCAAATTAAAAATAAAAAATACAATGCACCAACCTCATGCTTTCTTCTGCCTCATTCCCTTTCAGATGAGTGAAGAAGAAATCATCTTCTGTTGTTGAAGGTACAACATCTGAGTGAATTAAAAGATACAGTTTGTTTGTTGAGACACAACTGCAACAAAAAATAGATCGTTGGATGTGTAACAACTTATTGAAACTTAACCAGGACAAAACTGAACTAGTCGTCATTAGCTCCAAATTTCGACATTGCCCTGATCTTGAACATATTCGGGTTGGAGATGAGTACATTGCCCCTAAGTCTTCTGCACGCAACCTAGGAGTCATCATTGACAATTGCCTTTGTATGGAACAACATGCGAAAAAGATATGCAATGAGGCAAATTACCATCTCAGGAACATATCAAAGATTCGCAAATATCTCACTCAGGACTCTGCGGAAATTCTCATTCACGCTTTTTTTGGTTCCAAGCTCGACTATTGCAACTCAATTCTGTATGGTATTCCGAAAAAGTTAATTTGTAAATTACAGCGTGTTCAGAATACAGCTGTTCGCATTGTCACATTAACAAGAAAATATGATTCTATTACCCCAATAATGTTTAAGCTACACTGGCTACCCGTACAATTCCGTATTATTTTTAAACTACTGTTAATAGTCTACAAAGCACTCAACGACAAAACACCATCCTATGTTTCTAGTATGCTAAGTTTTAGAAAGTTCTCTCGGTCACTACGTTCCAGTGGCCAAGAACTGCTAACTGAGCCCATGGCTAAACTCAAGACCTACGGAGACCGGGCGTTCAGCACTGCTGCGCCAAGGCTGTGGAACAACCTGCCACTGAGCATCCGAAAATCGGCATCAGAAAACATTTTTAAGAAGAACCTAAACACTTATCTTTTTAAAGAAGCCTATGACATTTAATTTTTATTTCTTATACACGTTTACTTTAAGTCCAGTTAAATAATCATGATATTTTTAGTTTTTAAATTTTTAACTTCTAAAACTTCACTCTCTGCATGTATAGATATTTTAGCTCAATAGATTAATTTAGTTAGGTATTTTTATATTTTATTTTTATATTTTAGCATAGTGATTGTAAAGCGCTATGAAAGATTAGCTAAATAGCGCTATAGAAATGATGATGATGATGATTATTATTATTAGTGTTCACTGTACCTATTACATTGCACACACCATTATGATTCAATTTAGCACCCGGGAGCTTATTTTTTTTTGGAGCCCAAGGGAGGAGAACTTATTGGAGACAGGATGCTTGACATAAACATCGGAATGTGTGAGATGGCACTGTTTAAAGCAGTTGTTTGAAGCAGTTGTGCCCTCACATAAAAGTAACAGTTGTTTCGTCATGCAGGAATGTTGTGAGCAGACATGTATACAGTAAACTAAACAAATCAATTTTATTGAAATCAAATAATAATTACAGGTAGTATAAATTTCTTTCTGTTTTGTTGAGTTAGGACAGTTAAAAAACTTTTAAAACTGTCTTCACACAACAAAACACAATGAAATTAAAACAAGTACAATTTTAAGCAAGAAGCAAATAATTCCCTAACCAGTACCTGTATTCTTCCTTGTCATGTTATTTTGGTGCTCAGTTGTGGTCTTTCTCAGTGCAGTTACAGGAACTACCTCACTTCCTTCAGATTCATATCTACAATGCAATAAATTTAATTTCTCCAACCTTGTTTAATCTCCCAATAACGTGAACCAAAAGTCATTTCCCTTTGCTTCATTAAGTTAAACAGTGCCATCTTATGCCCAATTCCTCAAACTCATTTTCATTTCCTGGTGGTGGTTTAAGAAATCAGGATTTGACTGTACTATCTAAGGGCCCATTTACACAGGTGATTTTTGATGCGATTTTTGTTGCCCATTCCAATGCAACTTTTGTCGTGCTTGATCTCGCAATGAAAATTGCACGGAAATCGCAAGTGTAAACTGGCTGCGATTTTGTCCTCGCATTATTGCAGAGGTTTCAAACATGTTTGAAAACTCTGCAACATCGCGGCGACAAAATCGCCATTAGTTTACACTTACGATTTTCATGTTATGAGCTCGAGCGCAACAAAAGTTGCATTGGAAAGCGTGACATATTGCCTGTGTAAAGGGGCCTTAATCAACCAAGCACAAGGGCCATACCAGGAGAATATCGAGCCTACATGTAGGTCTTTGACAGTGCAGATCAACAGTCATTTCTTTGGATTAAAAATTTTCAGGAAGGCTATATTATAAAAGTGTATGTTTACCTAGCCTTTACCCTTACCCAATGAAAGTGACAACAGCTTCTCCATGCCCACTGGAGGTATCCTGGATAGAAACGATTACTGCCTCATAGTACTGGTTATCTCCACTGTATGGAGCAAGACAACTGTTCCCTTTGCGCCAAACTAGAAATAAAATTGAATTATACATCATCTTCATCTTCATCATCATCATCCCCTCTCCCACATCACCGTCAGTTCTAGTCATATGTCAACTACTGGCTGTTTACAAAAAGAAACAAAATAGCTTATCAATAATCATAAAATAAGTTTAAATAAATATATCTGTACCTGTTGATGACCCTTCAGCCCCTGAGTCTGAACATTTTTCTTCAACCCCTTTTCCTTTAGGCTTGAAATAATTTTGACTGTTATGATAAAGATAGAAGAATAGTGTATTCAGATTGTTATTAATGATCATAGTTCTTCAAGCTCAGTACATTTTCACTAAGTAATTTGTGGATCTTTGGAATGGTTACTGCATTTAATCCCCCCAATCCTTCCTATAGAAGGTGAAAGTCGTTGCTTCCCACGTACTGGGTTAACCTTCTCCTTGTACTGAATGCCAAAGAACTCCTTCAATTTTCACAATGGTCCCTGAAGAATGTATTTAGAATGTATTTTTTTTTTATGTTTTACATATATATTATGCACTGACCAATAATTGTTAAACAACCTTAAAACATCTTTACGATCTGAGGTTTAGCCTATGTACAGCCGTTTTTAATTTTTTTTTTTTTTTGAGGAGAGCGGGACGCGCTGTACACAGGTTTTACGTGAGGTAAGCTTACCATCTTAGTTTCGCGCCATTGTTTACATTTACATCGTCTGTTTTTGCTTCTTCTTCGTCTTCTGTCGAATCATCATCCGTAGTAGATCCATCGCAATCCATCTTCCCTAGCTTTTAACCGAAGTATCCTCTTGATATTTAAATTTCAAGGAGAGAATTTTAACATGGTGGACACAGTGGACTTTATGTCAGAAATATCTTTCGATCTCAGTCTCGGATCATTGTCAAACTCTGTAGGTTACAACATAAGGCATCCTTTCTTTAAACTGGCTCTTCATAAGAATTCGAAGCAGTCAGTTTAAAGCTGAAATAGTGGAAAGTTTGGAGTGTATTATATCAAAAGTTTCAGCGGCCATGTTGTTTTTCTCAGTTTTCGCGCGGTTTGACGCTGTCCAGTTAAAACACAGCGCATATCTATACCACAATGCCTTGGGCGACATAAAAATTCGAAGTCCCCGGAAAAGCGCCAATCAATGCATACATCCTCGGAGACCCAGGGGCAGTAAGTGGGGCGAAACGAAGGAATAAACCGGGCAGAAATCGTAGCGACGAAAGTTTCCAAGACACTTCGTGCCGTTCTTAAACTTTCGTCGCTACGATTTCTGCCATGTTTATGACGTTTATTCCTTCGTTTCGCCCCACTATTTTAAAGTTAAGGTTTATATGCAGCTTATGGATGGGAAATCTAAGTTTCCCAGCTTGAAATGTTCTTTCACCGTATTACTTCTATAACTAGTAATAATCATGGATTAGCGGAGTGCGTTCGAGACAATTTTCGTCGTCTTTACACGACTGACCTCCAAAGACACGAACACAAGCACGTCGAAGAACATGGACAACTTCGTTGTTTATGCCCATCCTTACTGCGCACGTAATTCATGTCGCAATAATTAAGCGCGCGCTGATGGTCGCCGTTGCGTTCACTTCGCTTGCAGCTTTTAAATGGCCGGTAACCCCCAATTTTATTACATTTCTGACATGGGTAACTCATAATCTCACAGCGGTGAAAGTTTTACAAAAAAAGTCAATGTGGGAAGATTTTCGGGCGGACGTACTAAACTTCAAAGCGACACACGAAATGACTCACTCGATTTCCACTTTTTTCGAGTTCGATGGCTGACTTAAACTCTACTTCCCTGGATGATATGCTTCCCATGACATTTTCGGTATTATTTTAACTTCGGGTACACGTTCCACGCATTAATTTTGTTTACACAAAAAATGCAAATTCGATGCCATTTTGATATGCATGAGATTGAGGCCCTCTGCATGAGGTCGAGGTCACTTGTAGCAGTCCAAAAAGTCTCAAACGGTTACGGCATCAGGTGATCGATACCCGCGGGACTGAACCATAGAACCCGCGGGACTGACGTCGGGCAAACGACGCGATTAGTATGCGTTCTCCTTCGTCGAACGCAAATATTTCCTACAAAAGTTTGCACACTTTCGAGTCAAATTCTAAGAAAGTTCGACGCGCCGAAAACCGGAGGTGACGTAATTTTTGTGTTTGACCGCTGTGTGACCCAACCTATACCACAATGCTTGAGAGGCATGGAGCCGAGGCCCCGAAAAAGTTTCTTTGAAAAGCGCCAATGATAAACGAACCAACATTAAAAACTGGGGAAGTGAATTGCATACTCTTGACAAGTTTTTCTACAATCTTATAGTTTTTCTATAATCGACCGTCATTTTTGAAGACCGGTATAATCTGTCAAGACGGATATGATGAACTTTGCAGTCTTGATGTAAATTCGAGACAGATAAACTCTACAAATTTCTCTCGTCTAAGGTGGTCTAAGGTCATGGGTTTGTGCTTAGGCGTGGTTGCAAAAGCGAAGCGCGCTAGTGACGTCACGACTCGGACAAGACTCAGACAAACAAACCGAAATGGCGGACAATTTTTTTTAAAGCACTTTCTAAAGCAGCCGGTTTTCCTAAAACACTTTCATAAAACGAAAACTTCGCCTAGATTCCTTCTATTTCTCTCAGAGCTAGCCCGCGTTCAAAGGGGAAGGAAACTGAAGGGGAGTTCGAGCGCGAAGCGCGAGAGGTGCGAGGAGAGAGCGCCTGGCGCTTCGATCTTGAACTCCCCTTCTCCTTTCCCTTTGGACGCCGGCCATGTGGCCATGCAGGCTATCTCAGAGCACACTGATGTTTCTGAGCCTTGTGGAGGTTATATTCATTGCATCCTATTTTTAGACCTCGCGCGCTTTTCTATTCCCCTGCATTTTATATGGTGATTTACCCCGGTGTAAGAAACTGTGAAATTTTTCTTTGTTTTGGAGCTATTGTTTTCCCGCTCTATATTGTTTTGAGGTTCTTTGTTGTCTTGGTCGTTCTTTGGATACGTCACTGGTGAGTTTCACAGGTTATTACAACGAGAATAAGCCTATCTTTGAAGTACTTTTTCTTTTTTGTCTGTCATTTGACCGCGGTGAAGCGTGCGAGCGCGTGCATTGTAAGTCCCTCTCTCCAAACTCCACACGCTTTTATCTTGAATACTATAGCCACGCGCTCGTTATAATACAAGAAAAAACAAAAGAAATGACGAAACAATTGGACTGTTTTCGGCTTTTAATTAACTCGCCTGCCACCTGCTTGTGTTTTATAGTGTAAAGACTGCATCGAGTCTTTCTTGTGTGTTCTGTTGTATTGTATTCAGTGCGTTTGGTTCTATGGTAAAATCTTCGTCGAGGGAAGTATTTACTTCACAAACGGCATTATTTAACGACGGTATTTAAAACGATCGCGTTGGTTTAGGCAAAATTTAAGTAAACATCTATTCTATGTTAATTCTTACTTCACGATGACAAAATTAAACGATTTAGAAGACTAGAAGTAGTTTGGAAAAACTATCTTACGCCCAAGATTGTCGCGAAAACCTGTTTCCATTGCATGTTGCAGTGTTCGTATTGAAAATAAACTCGAGACTCTCTCCACAGTGTATGTTTATTTACATGTGTTTATGTGCTCTATTTGGTTGAAAACAATAGAAAATACAATAGACCCCGTTAAGGCATCATACATCAAGCATATAATATATTAACAATGGTTGATGAACATTGCCTAAGGCTCATAGCAGAACTTACAACTCGCTTTTGATATTTCGCAATCATTAGTGCTAATGTTGGTTGATGTCCTTATATTTGTTTTTTTTTTCTTCACTGAAAACGCTATATTTACCGAGCAGCTATTGTTCTCGAGATAGCCATCAGATATTCCATTGTCGTAATTTTCCATTTAGTAAGTGCAAATACATGTTACAAATTGTGTTTCATGAACGTTCTATGCAAGGACTTAATCAAGCGCGCACGCATTTATTTTAAAATTATAGTTCTTAGTGAAAACGACATGGTATTTCAAGGATAAAGAATTTCGCCACAAAGTAGATCTATGAAAGCAGCGTTAAGTAATCCTCAATTAGCAACACGCAAAACAACCATGGGCGAAAGTCAGTTTTTGTAATTAAACTGAATAAAAATGTTCACAATGGTGTTGTTTTGAAAGGAAAAAAACAAAGAAACCCCGCTAACAAGAAATGTAAAATATAGTTTAAATGTCTCTTTTGATCAAGAGTTCGCTAGAAGTTTTCTTGTAGTTTCTGCATTTTTACCATCTGGTTCCGTAGAAGTATTGATTTGTAGGCGGGTTAACAAAAACGTAGGGCGACCCGTGAGAGAGTGAAAATTCTTCTTCGCCTGTTATGCCTTCAGGTGGACAACAATTGCACCTTGTAGTAGAGTAGGGTAGAATCTGTACCGTTTCTCTCTCGCCAGAGAATTGACTCGGCAAGTAGTGGCATTGAGGCTGAAATGGCGTCAAGTGAAAACCAGATGAATGGCAAGGCGGAATCCCGGTTCTTGATAAAGCCATGCGTTCATCACGGACGCGAAATTCCTCCTTGAATCTTCTACGATGCACATTTTCTTGCGCGCTTAAACTTTTGGTGGTTTCAGATCTTGGCGATAATGCAAAAGGTGAAGCCCTCGATTGCAAAGAGAACTCATCGAAATCGGTCGGCGCTTGTTCTTTGGCGGCAAAAATTTCGGAGGCGGCTCGACAAGTTTGATTTGCGTGTTCATTCTTTTCTTTCTTAATAGAAACTTCGGTTCCTTTCAAAACTTCATTTCCGTCCAACTGTTGCGCGGTGTCTCTCTCTTGCTCGTGTTCTTGCGGCGGAGAAAGAGACCGATGAAAACCACACGGAAAATGACCATGGTTAACCGTGGGGTTGTGCTTCAAGTATTTTTTCTTAGCGCGTCTCTTCGGCCGATACTTGTAATCTGGATGCTCGATCATGTGTAGCTCGTTCAGCAGCTTAGCTTGCGCGAAAAACTTCTGCTTTTCTTCCTCGCTAAGTTTCCTCCACTCCGAGCCAAGAATCTTGCTTATCTGTGAGTTGTGTAGTCTAGGATTTTCACGCGCTAATTCCCGCCTCTTACGGCTGGACCAAATCATGAACGCATTCATTGGACGTTTAACGTGGTTCTCGGTGGGACTTGACATAATAAGGCGATGGCGCTCTTCCAAGAAAATCTTCTTTTCACTCGGGTTTCTCACTGGCAAGGGCGATGGACTGATGTAACTTTCCACTCGACTTGCTCTTTAAATAACTTCTCCTTTCAAGTGTCTCGTTGAAGGAAAACTTCGTTAAATTACTTCTTTTCCTCGCGGTAGGAGGGCAATTTCTTATCTAAATTCGCTTCAATTAGCTTAGCATGTGACTTAAGCTCCCTGCCTGTCGAGCATTAGATAGATGCTTAGAAAACCACCTTCATATCACTGGCTATAAGAACATAAAGCCACGCTTTTATGCCGAGACATAAAACAAAAGCCTCTTTTGTGTTTAATTAATGTTTAATGTGAGTTCAAGTGGCGGGAGTTTGTGTAACAAACTTGTTCATTTTATGTCGGGGCAATTTTAGCTGTTTGTTTTATGTTTTCGCTGAGAACGCGTGCCAAAATCCTGTGAATTCTCTTTCTAAATAAACGAAATTTTTAGTTATATTTTAAAACAGGCCTCTTGTTCAATCGAACTACTAAACGTTCCAGTTCATAAAATCGTTAACTGCCCCACCTGGTTCGTTGTTTTTCTTTGCATGGTATCTCATCAACGGCAGACTATTGCATAATTAATGTAATCCAGCTTTAAGAAACAATACATCTCATTTTAGCGGTGGCGCTAAAGGCTCTTTAGAACACTACACAAAACAAATGAAGCCTTTATTGTGGGCGAGCACGGAAAAAGCACTTTCTTCTAACATTTGACTCAAGGAAACTCTTGTTTTTTTTTCTAGTGCGATCTTTTAAAACGCAGAAATTACCCAAAGAACCAAAACGTCAGATTTGAAACTATTTACACAACAAACACTCAACGGGTTTACTTTACAACAACAATAGACCTCATCAAAGGGGAATATATTTGGCTCAAATAAATTATTCATTCAGTATGTTTAGTTCATGGCTTTCTTCAGTAAAACAAACTTTTACATGACAATGGAAGATAAAAGCGAACTTTCAACCTCATTAAAATGAAAAGGGCTACCAAAAACGGTTCTATCAGACACGAGAACTATTCTGTTTTTGTTGATTATTTCCAACATTGTGATTAAACGTATATCGCAACTTTTTGTTTAATGTTTACAGGGGAAACTTCACTCTTATCTGCGAAACGCCGTGTTTATTTAAACGCAGGTGTTTTGGAAAGCGAAGGCTTGTGAAATAGTTTCTCTAATTTGCGATAATTAACTTTAACAGACCTACTTAGTGAACGAGATAGATAGAGCCTTAAACATTACTAGAACTGAGAATCGCTGCCACATAAAACAATGAAAAAAAAAAGAGAGAGTTAGAAAAGACTGTATTTGTGAGAAAAGCAGAAAAAGAATTTTCAAAGAATACTGATTCGTTTATTCGCCTCTGTATATTTTGCGACATTCTCCATTCAAGAACAAAAAAAGAAAAGAAAACTTTACGTTATCTATATAATAAATCGTCAGAATGTTTTTAAAATTTGAAACTAACCAAACAAAATGGAAATCTTCGGAACGAAATTCTACGTTCACGATTCGCGGCGGATTGCTTTTAATTTTGCCGAAATTTTTCTTATGGTTCTTTATTAAACGATAATTGACTGCCGAGAGGCTTTAACTTTTATAGCGTTTAGGCTTATGGGTTAAATTGTATTGAAAGTGCACCATTCAAATGAAAGCTATTGAGCAGTACTTACATGCGCTACTGTTTTAGCTATACAATGGGGGTCTATAAACTTTTCATGTCTGGGGAAAAAAATCGTAGCGTGTGGCCATTTAAGTGAAAGCTATTTAGTAGTATTTTCATGTGGAACTGTCTAGTATTATGATGTACAAGGTGTTTCCAAGTTTTAGGTTTATGATTGAAATTTTATTAAAAGTGTGACCATTCAAATGAAAGCTATTGAGCAGAACTTTCCTGGAGTGCGGTTTGTTTGCGCAATTATTCAGTCCCAGTGAAATTTTATATAAACTGTCGAATTTAGTCAAAATTTTACTCTGTTTCTCTTCAGGAGGTGATCAAGAGGTAATCATGATACTGAAAAGTTTTATATCAAACATTTAACAAACAGCTGACAGCAGTAATGTTCCAAGAAAGCCATTTAAAGTTCTCTTATTGACAGAAAACCCAGTAAAATGCTTTAACAGTTCAATAAATAAACATTAACTTGGCTTTCTTGTAAATTAACAAGCATATCTTTCTTGTATTAGCTTAAAATGCCTCTTAATTTAAAAATAAAAAACCCAATCAATTATTCCATATCAACTCCCTTTCTTATCCTTTTCTTTAACCTTCTGTTCATCATTGACTAGATAGTTCTTTAAAAAGGGTGTTGGTTTAATAATATTCCTAAATTATTGAGCTAATATAAGAAATATATGCTTGTTAATGTTCCAAAAATCCAGTTAAAGTTCTCTTATTGACAGGGAACCCAGTAAAATGCTTTAAAAATTCAGTAAATAAACATTAACTTGGCTTTTTTGTAAATAAACAAGCATATCTTTCTTTTATTAGCTCAATAATTTAAGAATATTATTAAACCAACACCCTTTGAAAGAACTATCTAGTCAATGATGAACAGAAGGTTAAGAAAAGATAAGAAAAAGGAGTTGATATGAAATAATTGATTGGGTTTTTTATTTTTAAATTAAAAGGTATTTTAAGAGTGATCCTTTTATGATGTTAATAGAGAGCACTATTTTCGCCAAGAAAAACCCCAGCGGGTTTAGGTGATATGTGATTATTAGCTTTTTCAGTTTATACTGAACGTTATCTTGTGCAACTTAGCTGGTTAAGACAAAAAATAATAATTATAATAAAAACGAAAAGACGTTTAGAATATTATGAGATCAAACACGCCGCAACAAAGAATCCTGGAGTTATTTTTTATGATCCCGGGAAGAAGTCTGGTTAGAAACCAAACTAATAAGAAATTTATTTAGTTTTTACGGTAGTGCTTCAACATATGCTCGCTTAATCCCTAAAATTTATTGTTTTTGCTTCAATTTTTTTTGTCTGAAAAACATGAAACCTAATCGTATATCGAGTAAATTAGCCGAGAAAAAGTTGAAGATGCATTTAAGTTGAACTTAAAGAAATCCACTAAAGATCTAAGAAGATCTTTTTTTATTATTTTTATACACTGATCAAATAGAAAAAGACAGAAAAATTTCAACGATATTGGAAAATTTGCCCTTTCGATTGCTAAAATACGTTGAAGTTATCTCGATTTCAACAGAAACGCAGGTTATGTCATGATCATAAAAAGATTCCAGAAAGACTCAATTATCTTGTCAGTTACAAAATTATCCTTCATATGACACTGTAATGAAACGTCTTTTAGTAGTAAAATTTAACTTCAAGATCTTAGTTTCGAACCCTTGAAGACCTTTGAATTTCGAATCGAATTTTCAAATTAAATGGGAGGTTGATTCTAAGGCTGCGTTCTCAGCATGCTTGTGTACAATTTCCATTATTAGATGTTAAATGGCGATTACTTCAAAAATGATCTTTATGGTCCTCAATGGGTTAGCCTCACTAAATTTTAGCCATCAAGCAACGAAATATGAACTGACTGGCTAGTTTAAAGGCAACTGAATAAACTCTCAACTGACTTATAAAGATACTCATTTTTGGTAACACTTTATTGACCTTATGGTGGTTGGCGCATAAACAAATGCCTTCTTATTTTTCTCTCAAACAATAAGACCACGAACCCGAAGTTTTCTGTGAGCGCGAACAGTCAACGAGGCGCAGCCGAGGGCTCGTAGTCTATTTTTTTCAGTAGAAATTCTAAAGGATTGCAGTCCAAAACTTGAAGCTACAATTCTATGTATTTTTAGAGCAAAAATCACGAAATTATTTTCCCTTTAAAGAGCAACGAGCGATTATGTTTTATTAGTGAATAAAATATAACGGAAGAACCAATCAGATTCGAGGATTTCCCAGAACATGTTTAGTCGCTACTAATATTTATTAAAGGAATGCTATAAGTGAAGTCATTAATTTTTTCAGCTCTTTATAAATTTTATTCAGTACCATCAAAGAATTTACTTTAGCTAAACCCTTCTAATTATTATGCCTCTTACATCTTTTGATGTTTGAAATTAAAATTTAACTTGTAAATATCAAAGGAGTTTGTCTGTTTGCTACACTTTTACTTACATTACCATAAACCCATAAGGGTTCAACCCTTATGGGTTTCTGACATTACTCAATAATGTATTTGTGGTTCTTTTAAAGGCTGGTTTTCGCTAGGCGTTACCACAAGCTTAAAGGAGTGATTTCACGGGGAGTTCGCAGATTTTTGCTCTAAACTGTTCTGAAATTAGTGGTAGGTAACTCAACTTATGAGAAACATCATTGAACATCTAAAGGAAGGTACAACCTTAACGGCTATAAATATGGATATTTTGAAGACGCGCGGAAACAACTTGAAAAGTTAAGCCTTAATTTTACAAGTTGCAATCCATTTCCATCCTAGCTATCCACAGCCAAACGCGCTCGTTAACAATTTTAGTGCTCTAATTTAGCAACTTTTAATAAAAATGAACTATTTTTTTTAGGCTTCATGTGATACAAGTATAAATTTCGGCTGTTTAAAAATCTGGTAAAATTTGTGACGAAGTCCCTTCAAGCACAAGCAAAAGCACAAGCGCAGAAGAAGAACGAACACACTCATTCTTCTTATGCTGTCCTCACTAGGAATAAGCATAAAGCATAAGAAGAACGAACAATTTTTTTTTACTTGTGCTTATGCTTTGTATTCCAAGTAAGGACAGCATATGAAGAATGGGTGTGTTGCTTCTTTTTATGCGCTTTTGTTTATACTTATGCTCCGTGAAAACTAGCCTCTATAGCCTCGCTCTCTTAATTCATGGGAGAAAAAAATGCGTAACCATAACTAGAGATAACCAACAAGCTTTAGCTATAAAATCGGCCTTTAACGATTAATTAAAGGCTCGCATTAGAGTAACTATATGCAACTTTTGCCACAAAATCCTACAAGCTTTGCAAATTTGACGTTTTTCAAATGAAAATATATTTCATTTAATAACCAACCCATTTCTCTCATATTGAAGTTTGTCATTTACTTTCCAAATTAAATATTTAATAAATTTACGCTAATTACGAGATCAAAGAGTGCCGTCGAAAAGAACGAGGGTGCAATTAAAAATTGAAAAATCATCACAAATTGAACCGTCTGTGAATTTGTTTGAATTTAATTGGCTTTCTCGATTACTGTAGGTTTCTTCGTTGCAATTTTCACTGGAGGATCCTTACAGGGACGAGTTTTCTTCTCGTTAATCAAGGATATAATGTTGAAACTTAAAAACATAAACGAGACCGTTGACAAGAATTAAGATAATTATCAACTAGGGAAAGTCGCTTTAATGTTTCTTCAGATTCTCTCAACTTATGCTAGAAAAAATGAATGATAATCAGTCAGAGAGAATTGAAAATTCGAACCGTTTTTAAAACAGAACAGTGATGTTTGAATTTCAAATAGGTAACCCACAATTTATTGGTCTGGATGTATATAAATGACTCTATATGCCAGACTGATTAATTACCTCAAACCATCTGTAATATAAGGAAGAGCTTTGAGTCACGTTTTTAAAAACATCTTGTGTTTGGATAGAAAGATAAATAATTAGTGTCATTATAAATAAAAAAGCAAACAAAAGAAAGTTCACTCTTATTATTATTTTCTACTTCCAATGCAAAATATACTGTTTTAGAAATTTTGCTTGTCAATTTTTATTATTGCTATTTTACTGTTTTTAATAATATTTTAAATTTTTTCATAATTTGTAAATTTTAAATTTTTATATTTTTGATCTTAGTTAGACAATATTGTAATTTGTAGTTATTCTTAATTATAGCTTAATCTATTTTTATACACTTCCAAGAAGTTTTTATTTATCTATTTTGTATTTTTATTTCGTGGCGCATCTGAAAACTAGCTTTTTAGCTAAGTGTGCGGACCACGCTAAATAAAGATTGTGATTGTGATTGTGATTGCTGTATTAAGAATAAACTCATTGTTTAAAATAGGTAAATACCTCTTTAGCCCCCTCTTTTTTAAGCCCATAGTAAGCACATAGTAAATGGTTTGAACCCAGGAGTATCAGTAGTTCGTATAGTGTGATCGTCCGGGTGAGAGTAGTTCTGAAAAGAACTGTTGTTGGTGACTGACGTTACGACAGGCTGAACGGAATCCATCTTTAGAGTCAAGTGAAAAGTTGTTGTCTTTCGATAATGTTATAAGTCTGGTCCGTTGAAGCTGACTGTTCAATTTTGCCGTGATATTTTTGGCTGTAAGACTCATGTAAAGTTTGTCAACAGTAACAGGCCAGTTTGGTCAAACTGTATAGATACCAACAGAGTTTCGAGTTTTCCAACCTCGTAACCAGGATATTTCAGGCATCGAAGTCCAAGATGGCAGCCAAGCTATCATCTTGGGCTTAAACGCGTAGTTTCTAAAGAAACTGTTGTACTGCATCAACGGGCAAGGTGCCTCGTTTTGTAAGTGCATACACGTTTTGCGCATCACGGGATAGTCCCGCGGAAATCCCCGAGTTTTTTAGGCTTTCTCGATGTAATTTATTCAGGGTTGTCCCTACATTTACGGTCTTTTACCGTACACAGCAAGCTTTCAGCAGTGCAAATTTCGTAATTCTTTTAGATAAAGCAATTAAAACTAAATCAAGTAAGCTTTCAGAGCTGGGTTTCCCGTGGGACTATTTTACGATGCGCAGAAAGTGTGTGCCATAACAAAACCAGGCACCCTAGGTTAAAAGCTGAGATTAATTCTCGATCAGTTGACTCGGTTCTATTAAAAGGAGGGCTGTACAGACGCTGGTGCCTAGATTTCTTGTAAGATTCCACGGCAGCTCCATTTATGAGGGTTGGCAGCTTTCTTTGATTCTTTTTTTGTTCCCAGCGAGGAAACAGGTAAAAAATTACAACACTGAAAGCAAGATTTTAAACTGACTCTGTGTGAGAACAAGATTCACGCAGTTTTCTGTATGCGTAAGCTTTTTTCAGTTTCTCTGGAGTATGTAACAAATATTTTTTCCTGCATGTGGTATCGAGTTAACCTGGTAATTTTTCAGAACAGTTTTTAGTTATAAGATAAGTTACTTTCTTCGAAAGCTGATTATTTTTTTCTGCTTATTTTTTAAGTTTGAAGAAGTTTTTAAGAGGAATTCTTTGTACATGGATCATCTTCATTGCTATTAATTGTAACCATGTTGAATAAGGCCCTTAGGGCCTGTTTTTGTCCCTGGTAGGAGGGTTACCCTCTCCCCGAGCCATCTTTTTCCGAACATTTATTTAAAAAAGTTGTCCCTGTTGACCGAGCCAAGACTTAGCCCTCTCGGTTCAAAAGGTTGGTTGGTGAGGTTTGTCTTAAAACACCTAATATGGTCTATTATGGCCTGTCTTAAAACACCTATTCTAAAATCAGGAACAACCAAGATCATTTTTTGGATAAATTTACCGTCGACTTCGATTTCAAATTTTCTGCTATTTTGGTTTGGCCGATTGTAGCGTTTGCGCATGCTACGTATGTGTCAACTTTTCCCTGGTAGGCGAAGCAAAAGTAAACAAACTGTTTATATGGAGAAAAAGTTGGCTCACTCCCCAGCGTCACCCTAACCTCAAAGCGAGTGACCCTTGCTTTGAAGGGTGAACGGTGACCCTTGGTGCAGGTAACTCGCTTTGATGGTAGGGCCACCGTAGAAGGCGAGCCAACTTTTTTTCCATGTAAACACTTCGGCTCTTTTGAATCACCTCACACTCACTCACTCATCCTCATCGAGCCCATGAGGACTCTTGAATCACCTACCAGGGACAAATCTAGACATTACAGAGCATGCGTGAAACCGGAAGGGCTAATTTTTGGCTCGGTCAGTAGGGACAACTTTTCTAATATAAACGCTCGGAAAAAGATAACTCGGGGGAGAGGGTAACCCTCTTACCAGGGACATCACTCCTCTATATAAACAGGTCTTTTAAACTTGACTGGTAATGCGTTTTGCTGAGCTTCGGAAGTCCACTTGTTCAAAGTAAAAACAGCACAACACGTCCGAATGCGGCCTAACTCAACTTTGTTTGAATTGAATTTTCACAAAAATAAGAACATTTACAGCAGTAAATACGTTTTCGGTTAATCATCGAGTGTCAAAAACAAATTAGATTAAACTTGAAACTCACAAATATGAAAAGGAAATTTGACTTCTGGTCTGTCCAAAAACAACTCGAGCCAGGCCTTTTTCGTGGTCCGCGCGCAGTTCCTCTGACGTAACCGTAGCCGTAACCTTCCTTATCCACCAAATAAAATACCCAAAATAAAGAACAAACAATAATGGAATGACGTTTGTTTATGATAGAAGAACTCAGATAAAAATTCTGTGTCCACAGATGGAAATTGAACCCACGACCTTCCGTACACTAGTTGGACGCTCTAACGACTAAGCTACTGAGAACTGACTAGTAGTGACCAGTGGTCATTTGTGGGCTATGTGACACGACTGCATCGCGCAATCACATTATGTCAATGAACATACACATTTAAGAACAAGAACACGAAAGAACTGTGAAGAAAGGGATGAGTACCGTATTTATTCGATTAAGCGCCCAACCTCGAATAAGCGCCCACCTCGAATAAGCGCCCACCCTGAAGGTAGGAAAAGTTTATAAGCGCCCAGCCTCGAATAAGCGCCCACCCCCACCCCCCACTTCCTTAAAAAAACTCTGAAGTGCACAAGAGGAGTATTGATTATTTTTGAAATTGCGACTGAAGTTGGCTTAGTACTACTTCTTCGAAGACCGAGTTTTCTTAGTATTTTACAAAAACTTTCAATGAACAGTTAAAGTTTTGCTTTGGTATGTCTCAACGCTTTATTATTATTCATTGTTTTGTTGCACAATAAACTTACTACTTGCTAAAAATGGTGAAAATTTAATAAGCGCCCAGCCTCGAATAAGCGCCCACCTCTAATAAGCGCCCACCCTCAGGGTCCAAAAATTTAATAAGCGCCCAGGGCGCTTAATCGAATAAATACGGTAGTTGGCAAGCAATTTCTTATAAATTGAACCGAAAAAAAGTTCATGACGTTCTTTGGCGTAGCACATGTAAAAGACTAGTTAAAATATAAAAAAATTGTAATGAAAAGTGCTAAAATATTTAAGTTCATTTCAGACATTTCGGGCCTAATCCATCCTCAGGGTAACAAACTTTATTTCCCTGAGTAAGGGCTAGGCCCGAACGTCTGGATGAACAAAACATTTTGGCACTTTTAGTTTAACTTTTTTTGATTTTAAAAGACCATGTTCACCCGTTTAGCTTTGCGGTATAGCGTGTTATTGTTTTGAAGTGACGATCTTGATTCAAAACAGTAAAAACGGCCGTAAAGCCAAACGGGTACATGAACATGGGCCTTTAACTAAGTAATTTCTTATACTTCTCAGTATGAGCTCTCATTTCTTGCTTAGTACTAATTACGAAAAAACAACAGGGCAGTTCAAGTTTGTTTAATAATATTACAGCACTTATCTTTTCTCGTTATTTTAAGAGAAGAGCCGGGCGACCTGCACCATTTGCAAGGTTTTTCACCATTGGCAAAACAATAGATGCCCAAATAACAGAAACAACGCCTCTAACCCTAATAACAATAAACGGGCAGGCCAAACAATAACGAGCGAAAATAGAACTTTTAATGTGCTGCAGGTTAACTGTTAGGGAACACAAACCGTGACAAAGGCTTTAAGGTGTCACATTCTCCTCACATTTAGATCGGCTAGAAGTATTTTTTCACGTGAATCATTAACCGTAATGATTCGATTCAGCGCCCATGGCGCTTATTTACCGTGTTGGCACCTCAAGAGTGGGCGCTTACTCCAGACAGGGCGCTTATTTAATTTTTTGAGAAACACACAAATGTTCAAAACAAAACTTGACGGTATCAATTGGAAATCCACTAATAGTGGCCTGGCCTTGCTAAAACACACTGTACTAGCCATAATATTTTCTAAAATTAGTGTGGCTATGGGCGGATAGCAGTGAAGTAGCCAAAAACTTTAAAACGTCGGCCCGGCGTTTTAAAGTTTGATAGTGTTAATTAGACAAAAATCTCATAAAACCATTGATTTCGCTTTTTCACATCTCCGAGAATAGATTTATGCCTTTCTTTTATTTTTCAAGGGTTATTTTGTTGATCAGTGAGTGTACCCTCACAGTTCTAGCATAGTTTATACAAAAACTTAAAAGACTTCAAGTGATACTGTCCCTTAAAATAAATTACATTATTATTCATTCAACATATTTCTTCGTTTCTGATTGGCTTCTCAATCCCCGGCTAATTCCAACTAACCGGCTAGCACCGACCAAATTTGGAAGACGCTTCTATTATTGGATGAATGACGTAAAAATTATTGGACGATTGACATCACGCAACAACGGCTTTGTACAGAGCTCAGCCGAAGGCGAAAATGGTCGCTAAATTTCAACATTGCAACAAAAAAATGGCCAAAATATTAGATGATAAAGATAGCAAAAACATCAAAAAAGCTTCGAAGGGAAGTCACTTGATTTTTAAAGCTTATCTTCAGGAGAGAAACATCAAAAAACCAGCGACGCCGGAGGAATTGGCCACTGTTAGCGAAAATTCTACGCCAAAGTTTGTAGCCATTTTAATTCATTTTTTGTTTTTTAGAGCTCTTGGAAATATTTTGAATGAATAATAAAACAATTATTGAATTCGGCTTTCGTATGATATGAAGAATTATGCAGATCTCGGAGGGTAATTCTTCATATCATATTTAGCCTCATCCAATAATTGCTTAATAACAAAAACTATAACAGTAACTAATTGTTGAAAGATTAGTCACTTTTAAAAGAATTGTTCAGTTTAGCAGTAAATATTTACATGTATGGTGAATGTTCATGAGTTTATCTTCTATTCGACGTCGATGACTTCAGAAGGGACAGTTATCCACAATAGGGTCCCTTTTTAGAATAGGGGCGCTTATCGACAAAAATACATTCGAACAGGGGCGCTTATTCGGAGTGGGCGCATATTGGAAGGTGGGCGCGAAATTGAATCATTATTCATTACGGTACCTTGTCATTTCTCTGCCAAGCGTTATACGTTATTTTACCAATGAACGCAGCAGTGAGACAGAGCTTCATCAACAGAAGAAGTCTTGAGCTATACTTGTTGACGTGAATTTTAAGAACAAGAAGAAGACCGCAGAAGGCGATCGAAAATTTAGAGTATCCTTTTATATTTTTAGATCTGTTTAAACCATTTTTATATTTTGAACAAATATAAGTTGTGCTTTTATTCTCATCATTCAAAACACGAATGCTGCGCAATGATGTTTAGTTCAAAATGGACTTTATGAAGGATTCATAATAACGCGTCTTCGACACTAGTAAATACGATAAATTTGAAAACGCATCATTTTTTATCCGTTTTTGCTAACCGTCCACACTAAAACGGTGTTTTCGGGCACCGAAAATGCAGCTTGAGCGGCCTGGAAGAAATAAAAGAGAAAAAATAGTTATCAATCCGTTCCTTTTATTAGAAAACTTTATTCCGAGGTTTCCCTCGATCTGAAGCCTACAAGTTGTTATAGCGCGCTGGACTCCGGATCGAGCGGTCCGGGTTCGAGTTCTGGCCAAGCCGTTGCATTGTGTTGTGTTCTTGGGGAAGACACTTTACTCTCACAGTTCCTCTCTCCACCCAGGTGTATAAATGGGTACCGGCGAATGTAATGCAGATGTAACTCTGCAATGGAATAGCATCCCATCCAGGGGACAGCAGAAATACTCCTAGTCGCTTAATGCTACAGAAACCGGGATAAGCTCTAGCGGTATGAGCAGGGTTTTTTATGTAAACACGAACGAAAGTTTGGCAGAACGAGGCCTTCTTCATGATCATCTTTTTTTGTCAATTTTGACATTAAAAAAGCAGTCTGAAGATTTCGCAGAGAAAACGTTCTCGACATTCCGAATTTTTTTTACCTATACTTCACTACAGATGTCGCTTCACAGGCTAGAAGAAATCAGGCCAGCCAACATCATGCATAAAAGTAAAAACAAAACATGAAAATAATTAAAATCACACTGAAACTCATAACAAGCAACACAGGGGCTTAGTTAGACTTTCTCAAAGTCCTTCGACGCGCGGCTTAGGTATGTCACGTACGAAGCGACTTCGTCACTCGCGGTCTGCGCGTCGCCTCTCGACGCTTTTTTAATAGAGGGCGACTTGGTGCAAGTCTAGGGCTTAGTACACGTGACAGCAAAGTAAACTTGTTTTCAGCAAGGGCCGATTTCCATATTATCGTTGACACTTGGATGAAATTGGACTGAATGGATTGACTTTGGTTAATGGTCAGTCAAAATTTGCTTACACATGGATCATTATTTTTTGCAATATTTCGCGATGTGGCACAATAAATGCTCTTTGAAAAGAGATGTGGGGTGCGCGGAGATACGAATGTTTCCGAACATTTTTCGAAAATTTCCGAACATTACCGATAATAAACGAACAATATTCTTGTCGCAAGGTCTGAAAAGACCTTGGTTGTTATGAACCGAAGATCACTGTAGATTTCCGATATTTTCCGAAAACTTCCGATGATACACCAACAAATTTGTGAAAGGGTCAAACATGATATCAAACATAATTTATCGTAATGTTACCTGTGTTCTATTACGGTTTTCTCAGGGCTGGAAATCCTTGAAAAACCGACCACAGTTTATATAATAAATATTTTTACCTTTTGCTTTCTCCGTTCGTTGTTGGACACAGTTGGACTGGGACATTTATTTCGATCTCTGTGATCTAAGCAATTAGGTTTTGTTAATTTGTTTCTTCTGGACTTGATTTTCTGTCATGGTTTCCTTTCTTTGGGTTGTCTTTTCAGGCTAAGGGCTCTATAGCTGACCGAAAACTGCCATGTAAATAATCCCTAGTTGCCCTAGAAACAAAGAACCCTTGTCGCTGACCAACACAAATAAAGGCTCAGAGAACTGTTCTCATATTCTTATATTTTGATTTTTGGCAAACCTATTCTTAGAAGTCATTTGGTAATCTCTCAAAATTTATTGGTTCAATTTAATTAATAGATCAACGAACAAGGGGGTAAAAGGAGCTGAATCCAAAAAGTCCATTATTTTTTTAAAAAAAGATGTGTACAGTTTTTAACTGTATTGTAAGATTGATTTTTTGCATTGTACATGTTTTTTTTTTTTTTCAAAATATGTCTACAGTTTCTAGCTATATTGTAAGATTGAACAAGTTTGTTTTATACCAGGCTGGGATCGCAAAATGAGGGAATCTTAAAACCATGTTTTATGTGTCAATTCTTCTCCACTATTTTCCTCGTGGCGACGCACAAATTTTAAATTTGATCGGAAAAGAGTGTATACCCTTATCTCTCCTCCCACTCCACCCCCATGTGTATAACACCTTTATTCTTTTAGTCAGTGAATTTATGAATGAAGCGTATAAATGTATTTCAAATATCTCTGGTTTCACAAGAAAATAAAGGCAAATCAATCATTTCAACTTCTTTAATAATGATATTTCAAGAATTTTCTCTTTCCAGCTCAACTTCACGGCTTTATTGAGGCAGCTGAAATAAAGTGAACTTCAAATTGTGCAACTTGGAAAGATTGTTTCACTTATTTTAATTGCATGTCTCTTTAAATTTAAATATTTTAATCTTCTGGAAGTAATTTTCAAGCTTATTTACTGTCGTAAGCCAGAAGGCGGTTATTAAAATTTACAACTGGGTGTTAGTTGTCAGCTCGCCTTCGTAAATCTAACAAATTGGTTGTTCGTACAAGAAGGAAACCGGCGAGGAAATTGCTTTATAATGCAAAGTTTATGAAGAGTGTTTAGTTCACGGTTTCTTTAACTTTCACAGGTATACGTTAAATAAACGTCAATGCTTAAATATCTTCATGAATTAGGGTGAAAGCCGAGCGGAAACAGCACCTCCGTATAATTATAAGTCCCCGTTTTATTCACCCTAAATTGATTAAAAATACAACTTAGTTTGACGTTTACTAAGTAAGAAATCGCATACTACCTTTAAGTTTGATATCACATGAAACAATTCCATTTTTATTGCGGTATTAAATTTCCGCTGTTCGTTGGACGTAGCATTAACGAGTGCATTAAAAACTACTATTACATTTTGGGAGGATTTTTTGTTTAATTTGGAACAAATAACAAAACGGTCAAATTTTCAGCATTGTGTGGTTTTAAAGGCATGAGTTTTTTCAACTTAAAAATAAACATTACAGTAAACTTCCTCAGTTTAAAATTTTGAAAAGATGTGCCACGCTATTGTCGCTTATTACTTCGCCTTTAATTTTCCGCAGGTAGACTTAATGGGTCGGCTCTTTTAAAACAAGAAATAAAAGAGCCGAGCTTTATTCAATTGCACCGGATAAAAAATTGACATAATTTGCGGAATTGTTTATTTCTCAGAATGGTGTATTGTTTTTAAAGCAGAACGTCGCGTCAAGAAATGCTTTTGTCGATGTTATAAACCACTCAAACACGACGTAAAGTTGACACAAAGAACTGTCCATAATGAAATATCGGAAGATCTTGACAAATTTAATATCTACACCTTTCTGTCTTACCAATTATGTAGGCGCAACAATATACGATAGCTTATCTTGTTTTCACTTCTTTTTCTCGGCGGAATCATATCTCACCACACCCCAAATGCGCTCCGACCGGCAAAATTCACGTTTATAATTTGAGCGCTAAGAGATTTCCTGAACAGATGAAGCGTTGATATGTCTACAAATGCCGAAACCCATACTTAGTGGTAATTTGTCTTTCTGCTAAGAAGCTATTCCTTTGCCATTCATGTAACATAAATATAACCTATTCGTCTGTATAAGTAACTTTGCCATTAAATTAATCAATTTTCCATCGTTGCATGCGAAACAGGATAATTGAAAAAAAAAGTCGTTTTGTTATTGTTTCTGTTATCGCGATGTTAAAATTGCCTTTCTTTATTTTGGAAGACATCTGAAATACCAGTGCTTTTCAATTTTATATTTTTTGGCTTTGAAAAATTCTACGCGACTTGTTTTACAACCGAGATATTTATGTTACAAAACTTGGATCATTCACCCGCATTTAGAAATGGAATATTCATTACACCAAAAGCTTTCATATTAAATTTTGATATTAGTTTGTGTCCGAGCAGTAGCATATTTTTTGTAAACTTGTTAATGAACAAACCTTCCGAAATACGGCTTTTATTAATATGAGTTACGAAATAATATCGATAGAATGACATATTCATCTTTTTTGCTACATGCCGGGAGCATCATTCGGAGACAATCCAATTTAGAATTTCTAAGAATTGAAATTCAAAACTCACTAGGGATTTGCTACCGAGAAGTTACAAAAATCGCAACAAATCTATTCATTTCTCGATGTTTCTCAATGTTAATTTTACGGGGTCATTAAAAAAATATCTAAATTCATAACTCCCGTTTTATTGCACAAGACATTATGGCAAGTATTTCCCTCTTAAAAGATCATCTAGGAATTAAACGACGGTGTTTAATGCTACAGATATTTTTTTCTTCTGGGCGTAAACGACTTCGGAGTTTGTTAGTGATATATTTTCCGGTTAATACGCATTTTGGTAACCGCCCCACAAGGACAGAATGATTATTAATAGTCGAATAAACAAAAAACAGTACCGGCACACAATAGACACAGTGAAATCTCGCTGCGAAAAATCCGCAGCCCTTATATTTGTCTTATTACAATAACGTCAAACTCTTCGTTTCGAATTTCCACATCAAAGCGCCGACCATAAGCACTTTTTCACGCTGAAGTCATTAATGCGACGTACGCTCGGCCTAATGCGAAAGAAATAAGCCATTTGAGAGCCATTAAGTTTGTAAATAAACCAACTAAAGGCCAAAATGACTCACCAGCTGAACGTAAGCTGATTTAAAGCCTGCCGGATTTTGCATCTATCACCAACATGGACACCTGCTACAAATTTTTAAATTACTCCCCCATTTATATTGTTTATCATATTGATGTTTTACGTATAATTTCCGGACATGAGCAGGTCTTGTTTTCTCTGTAATGTTTTGCTTTCATTTTGTTCACAGAGTTTATATTCCTTTGTCGGCCGTGTTTGGAAAAGACAATAGCTGACGAATTATTAATTTATAAGGAGTTTTGCTCCGGGCTTTGTAAGAGCTTATTCACATATTAACCCTTCGTTAACGCTTGGTTGAAATTAAGCCCACATATCTTGAGAATTGAATAAATTGCGATCGTTTGGTTTTCTTTAGACTCAAACTGGACACAAATATAAATTTCACTTCGACTCTTGTCAATATCTCGCGTCAGTGTGTAAGCGAAAAATAATGAAACAGACAGAGCATTTTATTCGATGTAGTATAGCGCAAATTAATATTGGTGTAATTTGAAGTCTATGCAAACATAAGCCATTGAAGTCTAGAAGAAAAGAAGTTTGAATATTTAACTTCAACCAAAAATTCAATTCATTTGAGCCGCGCGTTTGACATAAGTTTCAATTTTTAGTTTCTCTAAAGGAAAATTCTCGATCTTTTGATCATGAAGATTTTGGGTAAAAGCGGAACTTTATCCTTTAACGGCGGTTTTTTAGTTTTTCATCAGTAATTTCGCGTTGTTTTGATATGTCAAGCCGTGCAAAGCTGTGGGGATCAATAAACACAAACTATATTATTCAACAAAATGAGTTTTTTATTATATCGAAAGTGAAAAGTACTTCCCTTCTGTTTTTTAAATATTCTTTACAATTTTTTTACATATAGAGGATTTATTTCTTCGGAGAATAATTTGTAACTCGTTGTGGAGAATTATTGGCTAAAACAAATGACTTTTACGAAGCCTGCTCATCGGTAATAAATGCATTATAAATATATAGGATAAGCAACTAAAAACGTTTTTCGAATCCAATGTGCGCATCACTTCAATGGGTCTGTGCTGTTGATGTGTTTATTTAAAATTTGTTTTAAAACCCGCCGAGCGAAATTTTGACTTAAAACCTAGCGATTTTTACCCAATTTATCAATTGCCTCGCTCTTCGAAAATTATACGAGACATTTTACAAAGCTTTAAAGAACATTTAACGAAACCTATGAATATTTTTTTCAAGGCATGACCTGCTTTCAGGAAGTAAGCACTTTTAGGCGTATCTTAAGTCGATGTCTCGGTGAGCGAGTTTTTATGAGTATTTTATAGTTTTGCGGCAAGAAAAATCCATTGACTCTGATGCTTAGAACACCAGATGTGAGCTGCAGAGCAAAGGTCTTTTTGACACATGAATAAAATTATGTAGAATTTCAAATTCCCCTTTTAAAACATATTTTGTCATTAATTATATTTCTTAACACAAGCTTAAAGTCGTAATGCGAGATAAAAGTTGCAAAAGGACCGTAATTATTCGTTCCTTCCCAATATTTTTACCTAAAGTTTACACGAATGGTCTTTATAGTATTTATAGCTTCATCTGAAGTCTTTTAATTCTAAATATCTTTATTCAAAGGACGAAAATTTAGTATTTTATAATTGCGAAGAGCTACTCTTAGTTAAGCACTAAACTAAACATAAATGTCCCTCCACGTAGATGTCTGAATTTTGATATAGAGTTACTTTTCTTTATCGGTTCTCGGACTAACTGTCCGTGAATCGTTTCCCGTCTTCAAGACCTCGATCGACTCGCTGATATCTTCAGTGTCTTTTGGTTTATTCAGAACAGGCGTTCTTGGCCGAGCCATCGAGGAGTTGATTCGTGAGTCAAAGAAGAATGAAATTGGAAAGTTCTCTTTGCTTCTACTTGAGTCTAAAGCGTACGGAACGCTTCCAGATGAAGTGTTTATGAAGTGAGCTTTAGCAAGGGTTGAAATGGGAGTAAAGGCAGACTTTGGGCTACCAAGAAAGCTTTCGGCGCCTCGTGTGTACTTAAAACTCTCCGCGCGAAGAGCCGGATGATGGAAGTCTCTGACAACATCTTGGGGAAGTCTGGTCCATGGATTAGGTACACCCATGAAAACGCTTGCCGCTTCGCTCTTATAACGCGATAGAATCTCTTCTATCGCTTGTCCCAAGTCGCCGCCACATGAATGAAGTACAAGCTGTAAAACGCTCACTTTTATCTTCGGGAAAACGCGTATAAGAAGTTCAATTGCCGAAGGACGCCTTTGTCCCGCGAAATGAAAGGAAGGCGACTTCTCGGACGGTTCAAATTCGGTTGAAAAGCGGCGGCGTTTTTCCTGCGCGTCTGGGAGTAGCGTTCCTTGGTTAAATCCATGACTAACTTCTGCGCCAACTTCGGTGGGAAGTTTTCTTTTCAATCCTGCACAAAGATACAAAGAAAAAACTCAATTTAGTCCAACTATTGAAGTAAAACTGCTAGTTATAAAGTCCCGTGTTTAACTAACCAAATAACAGGTCATTTGACGGTTAAAGTTTGGGTTGAAATTACCACGAAACCAGATAAAAATTGCTACTTGTAGCCCCATAATTGTGAATTTAAACGGCAATGAAAACGCTTCTGATTAAAATTAAAACATCATAAATAATTGAGGCCTGCATATCAAAGAAATTTTGTGCGGTTAGAAAGTAGAGTTTCTCGATTCGAAATCTTAAAACTGAAAATAACTGGCAGTTCGCGAGAATTTTGTTCATTGATAATGGTAAATCGCTTAAAAACCCTTGTAATTTTAACCTCGAAAAATACTCTGCTCACAACATTAATCTTTAAACATTTAGCAATAGACATGTTTATCTGACATTGGCTCAAATTGCTACTTTTTCCGTCGAAATACATGAAGGCTCAAGCATTCCCCTTAATGTGCTCATAAACGGCAGAAAACATGGTGTAGAATTTCTATAATTTCCTTTAAGTCCACAAGGGTCGACGACGTTTCGTTTTTTTTAATTGGACTATTGTTGGAACTAAATCTATGTCTCCAATTGGCGATGGGTTTTTCGCTTTTAAGGAAACATTTTCTGTCAAGAAAAGCTTAACACTAAAAGGAATCGGAACAACATATCAACTACACAACACTTCGATATAGTTTCATTCTTTTTCTAACTTTTACCACGCAATTTGCAAAGGTGATAGTGTTGAATTTCGTTGCATTTTTATCGCCTTTAAAATGCGAAAATGATATTTTAATATCTTTTTAACGTGAAACTAAGGAGCAAAACATTGCTTCATTTGGATAAAGTGATAGATACAAATGAATCGCCCATTTTATTGTTATAGCGAAGCCCTTTCAAAACAGTTACTTGCAACATTGCCAAATGGCTCGAGAGGAAATTGGAAGAATTGCTTGTTTCCAAAACTAATATTTTTTAAAGTTAAAATAAGTTTGCAATACCAAAACAAGGTGGAATTGGCTTGCGGGCGGAATTTTAGAAAGGAAATTTTAATTTTCTTCTCCTAATTAAATCGCAAAAGAGGAAAATTTCGCCTCGATAACTCAGCGGGATGGACGCTGGCTTGAAATGAACTCGAAAGATATAAAACGACCCGAGCAGGTGTGCGCGCTTCTCAAATATTATTCTGTTCAAATTTAGTAATTTTTTTAGTCTAGCTGGTCAACGCAACTGGATACCACGCAAAAGATAAGAAAATTATAATGAGGGCTTGTTCAAAATTAAACTAGAAAGATACAGAAAGGGAAACTTTCATTCTTTATCGACTGTGGATAGCGCTAATCTTTTTTCAACTGTCAACTTTGATGTCAAAGCATCACACCAAAACGCCACATGGAGAAATGTTATCAATGAAAACTTCAGTCAAAGGGAAACTTCTTCAAAGACCAATATCTAAAACTGGTCTAACTGTTGTTTATTCGGCGTTATCAAGCGAGTATTGATTATCTTTTTTCGATGCCGGCTTTTAAAGCGACGCACTCTCAAGTCAGCTCTAAAAGGCTTTATTATTATTCTTTGTGATCAATTGAACTGAGCGCGACCTGACGGATTTAAATACAAATATGATTCTTTGAGAATCTTTCCGTAATTAAATAAAAATTAGCAGAATGGTGAATTGTTGCACCTTGCAGATGATGCGGTAAAACTCCAGCGAAGGGCCTGAAAGCCGAGCAAGTGCATTCGCCGTGAAGTTCCTTGTGCGAGTTTCCAATAAACCCGGGATGGCGATGTTCTAAAATGACACAACAACAACAAAATAGGAATTTAGAAATAGAAAATCAAGTTTAACGCTTGTGGGTTTTTTGTTGTTTAACTTTGTAGTCTTGAATAGATAGACATGTCACTTATTTTCAATCGTCGTGAAATGTTATTCTGAAATACAGCTCGTGTTATTATTAGAAAAATGTTTCAACAATAATTGTGCGCAGGAAATTAAACTGTATCCATTCAGTTTTTTTCGCGGTTGTTATGGGAAAACAAAGTCTATAGCTCGGCATTTTTTCCCTCAAATTTCCTTATCTATGCAAATTTATATGCGCATATAAGGTTTCCTTTATAACGCGTTTTTTTTTTTAAGAATTACGTGATACCGTTGAATTTGTGCTGTTTCCGCCCTCATCTCGCAATTTTTATCCATGAAATGATAAAGCCTATCGGTATTCTTTTAGAAGCTTAAGAATAACACGTTGAGTTTCCCTTTCTTTAAAATTATATATATATTTTACTATTTGTCGAATGAAAACGCCTTGCAACTTTGATACAAAAAAATGATGTAATTTACGGTGTATCTCCCGTTTTGCGCACTCGCTACTTCGCTATTGAGTTGTTTTTGCAAATTTTAAGCAATAGAAAAGCTATATTGAAAACATTTCTTTTATAAAACAGTGGTCTAGCTACATGCAGTATGACAAATGAAACTCACCTACGAACGAATTCGTGACTGCGATCGGCTCGGGGCAGCTTTCCCTCACTGGGGAAGAAACCTCCTTTTTTATCTCTGCAATTAAAAAACACAAAACATTTTTTCCTCTTTTCGTGAAACAACACATGGCCCGCTTAGATGCAAACGAAAAATTTCAAATATTGGGTCTCATTTCTCGCGGCGAACCAGGAAAAAATTAACAAAAAATATGCTTGTGTTGTTTTTATTAAAATCGCCACGCCGTTTAAAAATATTTCAAAGAAAAACACAAATTTGCGCAAAGTCATGGTTGTGTGGAATTTTATATAATGGCTGATTTCCTTCAATTATTGGATTAGTATTTCATTTATTCTTTTTATCTCTGTTTTTGTGAAGTCTGCTATCTTTTATTTCACTTTTAATCAGCCCAGCTCGACGGCATATGGCTCGCGTTTGATGGATTATTCAAACGAAAAAACCACAGAAAAAGACACCTTGAAACTGTGTATCAAAGCATAATGATAATACCTCCATTTTAAGTTGTCGCGAGTAAAAACAACAGAAGGTTTAATGCCCAACGATGGGTTTCTCGCGGCAAAATTCACAAAGAAAATATTTACAGAAATTGATATCTTACGATTCGTTTTTAAAGAATTTTTTTCGAATTGCGCGTGAGTTACAGTGGTAAACAAGAGTTGTTATTACTCCACTCATTAAGAGCTTTTGTGCTTTTCAAGTTGAAACTTTTTTGCTACAAATTTTGTTGCAATTTTTTGAATGTTGAAGCGGGTTGTTTTCGGTTTGAAATTTTTATTTTGACAAGAGCGTTACTGCGCGATTTAAGTTTACTGACAAGTTCTGAAAACAATTTTAAATTTTCGCACGCATGATTCCGTATAAAACTTCAAATTTCAAGATATATTTGTCATTTATTGCGCTTTTTAACTAGTTTATTAAGCGAACTCGTTTATAAACTGGTAGAATGATAGTTTGAAGTTTTTACCTGGTGGCTCGGCGCTGGTGGAAGCAGGAGATGAACTTCGGGGCGAAGGACTTTGGTTTCCGTTGCCGCTTACTCTGTTCAAAGCCGTGAAAACGTCTCCGGGAGGCAGCGGGTTGCGTTGCTCCTGCATTTGTTGGCGTCGAAGGGCTACTTGAGCTGCGAGAACTCGTTGTCTTTCAGCAATAAGAAGACATTTGGGACATAGACAGTCTCGCCAGCGACAGAAGCCTTTATGCCCCTTCAAGATAGAATCGAACCCGTGATTCCTGCATCGGGCGCATTTCGGTGTGCGCTTTTTCTCCGCGGCGGCTGCTTTGCTATTTGGGCTGCTCCGTCCACTAGGAGCCGTGGTGCCGCTGGTTGTTAAGCTAGTACCGCCTTGTGAATAACTCATCTTAAACTCTCCGCTTAGCTCTTGACTGTTTTTTCTGTCGCGCGACTGAAAAAAGATATCGCCTGGTTATACTATATATCCTTGTAGACCAAGTTGCTTGTGTTGTAAAATATCGTATCGTTATACAGTTTGGAATTTAGATTTGATACTGTTTTATATATAGTCGGCCACAAGGCACCGTTGCCAAAGAAAAACGCAACTGCGATTGTGATTGGCGCGTTCAGAGATTCTTGTCACTTACGGGGCTAATGAGATGAAAGGTTCTTTTGTCCGAATCCACCTTTCATTGGTCAGGCATTGTCGTAGCGCGGGGCACCTGCGCCCTAAAATTTAAGCGGTGATCATTTCAGTGTATGCGTTGATGCCAGCAGGTGAGCATAAACACAAAAATAACTTTATCCGTAAACATTGGCAAACAAAAGCCGCAAAAGGGAGCGACAAGAAAAAGGATCTACTCCGTAAACAGAAAGCTGTCTTCTGTTAAGTTTCAACTTAATCTGGTCAAAAGAGCAAGACCCCCTTTTGAAAAGGCAGAAACAAAATAAAAATAATCGAAAGAGTATTTCGTTATGTATCGAGAGCACGCAATGTAAAGCATTGTGTAGGGAAGTTTCATTAATCAGATTGAAACTTATCTAAGGTAGCAATACGTTTAACAAGACATCATGAGGTCGCATAAGCCTGATTTCGCGCAAGAGGAGGTTTCAACTTGGCAATGTTATTTCCTCAAAATTTCGCAGTGATATGCCTTTAATCTTTTAATCAATGAGTCCGCCCGTCTTTTAAGTGTAATTAAAACTTCAGCGCGATGTTAGATGTCGTGGAGTTTGTTTTATCATATAAATTCCCTTTTCACAAATAGGAAGTGCTTTTGAGGGTTAGCCTTGTATTAAAACTAGCTTCCTGTACGAAGTGTATTTAATAATTCATTTTCGTCTCCCTTATGGCACCTTGAAGCGAATTTAAATTGATTTCTAATTTCATAAGGGAAATAATTGAACACTCATTATAACACTTAAGCGTCGGAAAATAAACAGAGCAAACAACCTTTGAAGCCCTTTGAATCAAATTTGAAGAAATGAACTTTCGTTTTTAATGCGTGCGTTTTTTCTGTGTACATTTCGCCGTCCGGTTTAAAAAAAGTTTATTCTACTCCAAACAGAATGTCCTTGGTTTAATTTCTAAAGAATAACAAAACAGTGGTCGGACTGATAAACTCAAATAAACAGCTAAAAACCGGTCACGTTGCAGGTGGCCGGGCTGGAAACGAAGTTTTGATGCCTCGCAAACAGTTATTCATAGACTATTTTAAAGATATATTACGTGAAATTGAATTATTGTGCCGACATTTTAACCTCCTGCTATTAAAACGAAATTAAGTGAGATTTTCCTTGCGTCTCTCCGCTACATTGTCTCAAAGAACTTAACAATTTTTTTTTCTCTTTCTTTATCCGTTGCTTATTCGCTTCAAAATTTCCTTCTCGAAATAAATTCATACCGAATTAAGCAGTCGGGTTCTTTTTTCTTCAAAAGTATAAAGTAATTTGTTGATGTTATCTTCTTAGCCATCCTATCATAACATTGTAAATTTGATTTGTATAATTTAACATTAAAGTCAATTTTCCTCGCCTTTCGATATTCATTGATATATCTTTATGTAAAATTTGCGGCTACAGTGTCCCCGTACACTCAGCCATATCAGATTTCATTCGCGATTTTATCATTTGTGGTTTTTTCCGAACAAAGTCGAAACCCGGAGCATTCAACAAAGCTCATTAAGTTTTTAACGAGATAAAAATTCGTTTTTTTTTTCCCTTAAAAATGAAAAAAATTAAAACGAGGCGAAGAAGATCAGGCGCATTTCACAAAACGATTAAAAGGATTCGCTACTTTTTCTACAATAAAGCATTCTGAATTTTTTTTCTTCATTTTCCAGACAAAATTATTTAATCAACTTGTATACACCTTCAAAGCGATATTTTGGGTAAAAATTAAAATCTGAAATCGTCTGACAATTTTCAGATTCGCTACCGTACTCCCACGACATTGCATCCGGCACAAGAAAATTCCCTTTCATTGTTTAGTAACTGCGTCCGCGGTCCTAATAATGTTCAAATCAGCCGGCACAGCAAAGTTGATAAGTTAGTTTCTTGCTGTTTTGCCCGGTATGAGTTTTAACCCTAACGATGGGGTTAAAATAAATGATTATTTTCCCCTAATAACCATTGTCTTTCAGGAGGCTTTTTCCAAAATAACCTTATTCAATAACGGGAAAATAGCCTTGTGAGATTTCCAGTTGCAAATTACATTTAGAAAACTTGTTTCCTTCGATTACAGTTATTTACAGTTATTTTTCCTTTAGCGGTATTACAACTATTTATGGGCGCGGAGTCATGTTTTGCTAGATCAATTTGAAAGCAAATTCTATTAATTTAAACAATATACTTTATTTTTCCAGAAGAACAAGTAAATTGATAAATTTCCAGAAAATTCAGAGGAAATAGATTCACATTTAACGAATTACACCTCGTTCATGTTTCGTGCAGAGCTCTTGTATAAAGAATAGATTTATATATTTCAAGTTATCATATGATAAGGCAGGACACGCCACCATTGAGATGATTCTAATTGTATTTCTGTTCTGATTGTTACTGATAGAGCTAACCTTAGCGGGCCTTTTATGAGAGCTTAAAAAAACCGGAAAATATTGCGGGGCTCTCGAGATATGGGCCGAAGATTACGAGCCAATTTCGCGTGCGCATGGAAGGTTGCGGACAATCTCGATAACATCGTAACACGATTCAACGTGATAACTAATTTGAGTTAGGCAACATTGAGCCTTGCTCTTAAGTAACTGCCTTTCCACTTTATTGCCCATAGCAGCGGAAACAGTATTGTGATGCGAATTTTTAAAATGGTCTTTAATGCCAGTTCTCGCCTTCTTGTGTATAAAAGATAAGCATAAGCCTTGATAAGTAATTAATTTTCGTGCTTTAGAAGTATAGAAGGTGTTTCTGACTTCCTCAAGGTGGGATGGCGTTTTCCGATAACAAACAGCAATAGCCAAATTTCCTTCTCTATAAATACGAATCTGTGTTGTAATAACTTTTTGGCCAAGCAGTTAAACAAATACCGTCTAAAAAGACGAACACAGCCAACGAAAAAAGAGAGAAAATTAACTACATTTTAAATTGTGAGCAAGGAGAATATAGGCGAGATAAATACCTGTTTATAAATACAAATGAAAGGTGCAAAGATAAGGACTCACACATTCGGTATTACAGAATAAAAGGAATATTCTTTTAACGCAATATTAATGCCATTGTATTAAACTACATGCAAATTGAAAGCTTTATTTTAGTCTCTCACGACACAATTTTCTCTGTAAAGAGGGGAAGAAACTTCAATTTAAAATACAGATCTGAAACCGGGACATTCATGTGTTTTACCTTGTAAATAAAAACGTAAAAATTAGTCGTCACGTAGCTAAATCTGTTTTATTGGATTCGTTCATTGCAAATTCTAATCATAAGCAATCATAACATAAAAAGTCTACCAGTTTAATTAATGTTTAATAGGTACACTTCTATTCATACAGATCCCTTTTGTCGCTATATCTCTGTGAAAATCTCAAGCTTGTCCTGTCTCGTTAGTCTTCGCAAACTTGGCTGTTTTTTTTTGGCATGGCAGAATTGAGAAATGTATAAAAAATGAGGCTGAAGCAAAACAATGGACTGATTGAATGTGGCCATCTGAAAATATTATGAAACAAGATTATACGCCATTATTTACACTGTAAATGTATTTAAAAGCAGGAACACTTTCGTTTTCAGACAAATTTAATGTTCTTAGTCGATACCGCGGTTGTTACAAAAGGCAAGCGAGCACAATGAGTCAGTAAAATATGCGAAACTAAGTTTCAGTGTTATTTTTTCTTTACTGATTTGAAGCCAAGAAATCTTGTAACAAAACAACTGCAGCAAAACCAAACAGTTTTTACGGATTTTTCTCGACTTTAAAAACTACAAACTTTATTGGAACAATGGCTAGACCTCAAGTTTTGTTTTAGTGAGTGTAGTTTGCATTTTTTTTTTCCTTTTTCGAGCCGAGCTTACATTCATTGCGTTTAATTTCAGGTGGCCGCTTGGGACGAGTACGCAGGCGGCGAATAAATTGACCAAAAAATAACAACACGCTAAAAAACACTATTGGTGTAAATTAAGGGAAATTTCGCTTTTTGAAAAGAAGAGTCAATTATCGAGCCCTTGTCTATGATTACTCACGATTTTCGCATCACCAGGAAGCATTAATCAAAAATGAAAAACAAAACAAAACAAAACAAAAAATTCTGCCTTGTTCACTTGTTAATGTCACTGTTTTTAACAGCAAAAATTGAGCACAGAGTCGTAAAATGTTTCTTTCGAAGCCAAATCTCAGAATTGAGATTGCTATTTTGTAACAAATGTTTATTGGTAATTCGTAGGGTAAATTCTATCCTTAAGCTATTAGCATGTTGACAGATTCGGTCACGTACGGCACTTGGGAAAATTAAGCTTAATAACAATAGGTCTACCGAAGCGGTGTTGGGCACCTGTGAGTCGCATTTGACGTAGTTGCGTTGAATGAATAGATCGAATTCTGGTATCCTTAACGAACAAAAACAACAAAGGCCAAAGAGTAACCACATCAGAAAGGATTAAATAATCGCCAAAGAACTTTCCAAGTTTTTAAACAAAACCCGGAATACTTCTCCAATTAAAGATCACTTACATTTGCATATTCGTTTGGTGTTGTTTAAAGCTTTGCGTACTCGCCTCGTAAAAATAGTTTATTGTAGTAGCTCACTGATTCTTATAAAAAGCGCAGAAACGTAGATAGGTTCGTTTAAAAAAATTGTGCAATAACTGAGCTGTCGTGCTTCAAAAGGGGGACATTAAAGAGAAGAAATAAATAAAACAAAGTCGAAAATAAACCACATGGTTTTTGGGAAAGTGCAAATGGTTAGCAGTAAGATTCCTCGGCCTGTTTAATTCGCAGGTAACACTTGTTAACTAAGCTAACAGAGAGCTAACAGAGAGAGTTTAATCCGGCTCTTTACTCTTTTTAATGCTCACCGATGTCTTTATGCAAAGTGAGATTAATTAACCTCCACGTGGACTTGTTAATCGAGGAGTAATTTGATTTACTCTCGATTAGCCAAATACAATAGTAAACATTTCGAATACAATTAGCAAAAGTGATAGTAACTTTAACGAGCCAGCCGAAATGCCACGAGCTATCTTTAGTAAATTGTCAGAAAACTTCTTTTTAGCCTTCAGAAATGGGATTCAAGCTTACAGAAACTGTTCAAATAGTTAACAACTTTTCACCCAAGCGAGCGATAAATAAATAGCGGAGAATACTTACAGCGGGCGTGGCGGAAATCAGACAGAAGTGAACATTTGCATTATTAGACGCCAACTTAAACACGCTGTTCTGTTCTTGAATGGGCAAGACACTATCACTCTCACAGTGCCTCTCTCCATCCCAGAAATATCAGCGAGTGACTGAAAATTATTTAGGGCAACTGTTTAAATTCCATGAACTACCATCCCATCCTGGGTATCTAGCATATCTAACTCCTAGTCTTATTATATGCTACTACAACACGAGGTGGGATTACACATGAATGCCATTTTTGCGCCGCTTAACATGGGTTTACTGGCACTATCTAGTTCAAATTTCAAGCAATGCAAAAACTCTATGTTCATCTCATAAATCTATGTTTTGCGGTGTTTTGTAAATTTTGGGGTGATTTGGGGGGATTTTTTTGGAGGAAATAGTTTTTCTCAAAGGAGTTGTAAAATATAGAGAAATATGAAATATCGAGGATTTAATGTACTCTTAAAGTTAGACCGTGAAGTTCAAAATTAGTAGATGGTCACCAAAAGAGTCCCTTGACAACCTAGAGTGCTCTTGCATGGGGGTCAACTGGTGGCGTTCCAAAAATAGTTTCTTTCTTCTACCCATACTTTAAAACCTCTTATAATTTTAATCAAATTCACATTTTCCCCCGCCTTTAGTTAAGCTCCACTTGCTACCCTCTCCAGATGGGAGGAAACTTAAATTCAACCACCAGTGTTTTCGTAAAGAAATAAAAAACGCGCCCGAGTGCATTATTGAGTTATATAAGCACGCGGGAATTTTTAAGAACACGAGAGAAGTGCATAGAGAAGCACGAGGCGCAGCCGAGTGCTTCTCGCACTTCTCGAGTGTTCTTAAAAATTCCCAAGTGCTTATATAACTCAATAATGCACGAGGAGAAAGTTTTTTATTTCTTTTATGAAATGTTAAAGAAATTGCGCGCGCTTAAACTCGTGACGTAAGCAGCGTGCATTATAACTCATTATTATATGGCTACAATAGTACGCGCCTCTGATTGCTGCTGAGCGGGCTTTTTCTTGTTACCGGGCATTTTTTTCCTCCGGTTTTTTGGTTGTGAGTGCTCCGCTGCGACGACAATATCGACATTCTTCTTTTCCCTATTCATCGATACTTCTTTTGGGCGGGCCACGGCGGGGAGTTCTCGTGTTTTTTGATTTTTTTGCGCTGACATATATTCTATTCCTCGTCCGCTTGCTTCGCTCGGTCTTCGTCTGCCCCTGTATCTCACTCTCGGTTAATAAGTAGTATATAATCACGCGCGTGACGTATGCAGCGTGCTTTATGGGATTATAATGAATTCGAATTGACCAATCACAGCGCGCGCAATTCCTCGACCATTTTATAATACTTTATAAAGGCACCTAGGTCAAAATTTAGCTAGGACAAAATAAAATGATTTGTGTTGATGAAAACAACGCGACCTTCGATTTTAAATTGCTTAAATAGTCTAGTTTACTTAAAGCGAGTAACAAGTAAAATAATTCGATTAAAAATCCGTAAGACTATAGAGAAATCATAATTATGACGATGATATTGGTGATTGGCGGTTTGTTGTCAATCTCAAACGAGATGAATTGGAATATTGCGAAAGTTGTTTCTCCCAGTGAATTTCAACCACGATCGTTAAAGCGCGTAACATAACGGTCTCAGAAAAAGGTCTCTTATCATTTAAAGAACTAAAACCTAAGGTCGTAATAAACACATCGCACTATTGAAATTCCCCAGTCTTTTCGCCCATGCCTTTCAATTTTCGATGAGAGGTGTCCTGGGACGAGTAAGACACTATCCTGGTGTCCATTTCCCCCCTCTTCTAGATGCTTCAACGGACTGGTCAATAAGTTCAGGGGGTTGGGCCGGAGGCTTTAAAAAAGCGGTGGCTGCAAAACATGAGACCCACCCCTTTCTCTCTGCTCCACTTCTGCAGTTCGCAAAAAATATCAGGTATTTCAGAAATATGCTCACTCTTATCCTTCAATTAATATAAGGAAAATCGTTCCAATTCAATGGTAAATAAAGATTATCTCCGAACCTTCTAGTCTGAACAGCCATGGGTATGAAAATGGTCGTAGCCTTTGCTAACATCTTCATGGCTGAAACGGAAAACGAAATACTCAGACAGCGATTAAACATCATGCAGAAATCGGCCATGACATACATCCAAGTTACGCCGAAATTCTTGAAACAGGTGTAAGCAGCAAGAACAAAAGACTGTTTCTAGAATCCTTACTTACGTTCTAATTCGCTTCGCTCAACCGAACGTAAATTATTTTACCCTTAAATTCCCGTAAACAATCAGGCAAACAAGAAATATGGCAGGATTCGCAAGCGGATCCAGAATCCTTACATTCTTTCCTCGACAAAAACACTATAAACGAGAGAGCGCCCTTCCCAAGGGTTTACGCATCGCTAGTTGCTCCCCAGGGGAGCAAGGAACAATAACGTTGATGTAGCTTATTAGAATTCTGCGAACCTTGCAAAAATCCATCTTTCTCTGAAGAAGACCGCAGCAGAAGGCGATTTTTTTTTTTTTTTTTTTTTTTTTTTCCACCTTTTATCATTACCAGATCGACCTTGAAAGCCTCAAAGCCCTTTGCCAATGTCACCAGGCATGCCCTTCGATGTACACCTCAAGGCAAAAGGAACCGAGGAAGGCCTAAAACAACATGGAGAAGATCAACTGAGGCTGAAGTACAACAGACTGGGATGAGTTGGAACCAACTGGAAAAAGTGGCCAAGGACAGGGGAAGATGGAGATCTCTGTTGGACGACCTATGTTCCACAGGAGCTTAAGGGTTTAGAAGAAGAAGAAGCATCGACCTTGAGCAGTCTGTTTTTTTTTTTTTACGGCTTGCCGCCTCCTTAGCCTTCTTTAAAACGCTTCTTATCCTTGGAGTCAGAGCTTACGAATTAATTTCTTGACTTCATTTATCAAATCTCAAAAAAATTCGCGCAACGCAATCTGTCGAAATCGAGTCGACCTCGGCATTATGTTCGAATTGTGTTTGATTGCGACCTGTTTATCTAACTTCGACTTCGATTCAAGCTGTTTCCCTTTTTCTTCCAATTTAACTTCGAGATATGATTTAAATATAAAAAAGACTTCGTTGACGATCGGCGATTGATCTTGACTAGAAGAACTTCAGATTCAGTCGCTCCGTCTTCAGGGTTCGGCATCTTCAATTTTCTGCAGGATAACGAAAAGGAATTGAGACACAACAGTGAAGGGCCGCAAGCTAGAGAGAGCAAGTGAAACTGTCATTTAAGTTGAAATAATCAGTAACGACCAATCACAACCTCCTAAAAGGTGTAAAACAAAAAAATATGCAAAGAAAAACTCAAAGCTCAAATACCAGTGGAAAATATATTTGATGATGTCAAATTCACGGCTTAAAAAATTTAAAAACAGAAACCTCGATCTTGAACACGATAGTGTACAAAGGTGTGAAAAGGTGATAGATTCCACAGGGAGTCTATCGTTGGCGTGCGAACAAGTTACAAAGTGAAACCAAGGGAAACCTTTCAATACACGAATTTCTACTCTTGTTACCCACAAGGCTTCACGAAAGGCTTTATCAAGGGGAAAGCGTTAAAGGGACTATGTCACGGCTAAGTTAATCTTATGTTATTAAATTTTGCCAAATATTCGCTATGAAAATAAATGTTTGCAAAGAAATTAATTATTTCATACTAAATGACAAAACCATAGCTTCCTTGCAGCTAAATGTGTCTCCCGGGCGTCATAAATTAAAGTTACAAGCAGACAAGATTAACTTTGAAAACTGTTCCGCCGGACCATATTTCAAAAGCCCACATCGCAATCCGTTTCAATCTTCGACACTTTTGGCCATCCGTACCTTCTTTTGCATTTGGTGTGTTATTTAAGTATTCCTTCACTGCTTTAAGAGGTTATTTTATACATTTAAACGAATTTGATGGTCATTTCCTATGCCTAAGTTTGGCTAAAATCCGTGACACAGTCCCTTTAAGGCCCAGTAATACAGGCAACCTTTTTCTTTCACCTTGTCTCGCAATACTGTTGCATTTGCAAATTGTGAAGTGCGCGTATTACCACCAGTGTTACAAGTTGCGGCAACGACATGTTGCACAAAGTTGAAATCAGGTCTACTTCGCGCAACATGTTGACGCAACTTGCAACATACGACTGTTATCATCCTCGTACCCAGAGCCTTCGTTCCCTTTGACTTCAAGCCTGCGCAGAAGGGACGAAGACTCGAGGCCGGGAATGGACTGTTATAAGCTCATAGCAACAGAGGTTACTTTAAGAACGATTTTGGAAATCTTTTGTTTTAAAACAAGGGTGATTTTCTCGAAATTTATTAAGAAGTATTGTCTCTTTGTTATATAATGATGACAAATAGCTACAAAATAAAGTGGTTAAACTACCGGGAGACTAAGTCTTAGCAAAATCGAAGAGGACTTTTGATAAAAACGACAATGAATTTTCAAAAAGGTTTTGTGAGGTTCCCACAATTAACAGTCAGTACATATTTTCTCGATTAAACGCCGGGTCTCCAAGCTGTTTTTGAAAATAACCCCCTTAAACAATTATTTTAAGGTTTAATATGCTTTACAAATAATGTATAATTATATTGCTGTCAAAAATAATGAATAAAAATCATTTCTTAGAAACACAGGGCTTGAAAAAACTCCTGTAATCAAATAAACGCCCCGGCAAAAAACGCGGGGCGTTTAATCGAGAAAATACGCATATTTGTTTTACTAGCTACCTTTACTTCCATCTATCCTTCTTCAAACTGACTCGCAATACCAAAAATTTAACAGCTTAGATTCTTATAAATTGCTAAGCCCTAATCAATAAAAGTACAATATCTTTAATGTTCTATTTTGTCCTCAGTCACCCGCGCGATGGAACAAAAGTAACCCTCCCTCACCTTAGGGACCTCGCACACACTTCCTGCTCGTCGTTCTTAAGGTTAGTTCTCAAATGATCGCCCCGATCGTTTGCAAATGAGACGATCGTAGGCGATAGAAGCGAATGGAAGCGATCAGGGGTTCTCATATGATCGTCCCAATCGCCCGATATGAGCGAAGACCTACGAAAAACAATCATTTTTGTCCTAGATCCATCACAATGGCAGCCTTCAATGAAAGAGCAAAACTTGAGGCCTCCTATCTTCTTAGTTATTGCAGGTTTACAGCGAAGAATAAAAAGAGAAGCTAGAAGGACACGGACGATCCAAGCCATCGTGATCGCCCCAATCGCCGCAGACGTTAGCAATTGTCTGTGTATTGTTCTCATATAATCGCTCCGATCGCAAGGAAACTTTTTGAAGTGGCAGAGGCGATAGAAACAATCGGAGTGCTCAATTATATGAGAACCAGGCTTTCTCTCAATCTGCCCACCGCCAGTGCCGTAGCAAGGGGAGGGGCCGGGGGGGGAGGGGGGCGTGCCCCTCCAGTTTATTTTTTTCCCAAAAAGGAAAAACAGACCTGTATAAAATGTTGAAAACAAAATTTTATCTCCCGAGAGGTTTGAAACAATAACATTTGTAGTTCTTTTCATTTTTTTAACGTACGTAGGGTGATGCACAACAATGTTAAACGGCCAAAAATTAAAACAAACCAGAAATTAAGACCAGAACGTACTATGATGACTCTGAAAGGTGAAACATTTGCTGGTTTCAAGATACAGAGACAGTCGATTTTCTATTTTTGCAATTGACGTTGCAAGTGTTATACTCTCTTCAGTGGTTTGCTGAGACAGTGTAGGAAGTAAATAATTCGCGATATGCGTAAATCACAAATAGCTCTTGGAGAACGCTGGAAATAGCATTTCCAAGCTTCTAGATTTCAAAATTTTCTGAGGGGGCATGCCCCAGACCCCCCTAGCGGCTCGCGCCTCCGGCTCTCGCGTGCCCCTCCACTTAGTTTACCCTTGCTACGGCACTGACCGCCCTAGTTTCAGCTCTCTTTTACGCTGAAATCTCATTTGCCCTGAAAAGTCTGTGAAGGAAGCAGCTTAAAGGAGCTCTGTCACGGTATTTTAATAAGTTATTTTTTGATTAATTTCAAATAAAAGGAAACATCACGATAATAGTTTTTTATATAGAAAAACACCAACAGAGGAATAAAGAGTCCAAAATAAACGAGGTTGGTTTCGACTGACAAAGATAAAGTACTGTGATTTACAACCATGGTCACAGGTGGTGGAACAAAATTATTCACACACATTTTGCTCCTCCCCACCCGTATGCAATGTTGACAAAAAACATTCATCTGACATATGAGAGCGTCTTACTATTTGCCAACATTGATAATAAATTCATGTTTTTAAGGGTGTTCTAACAAAATATGTCCCTGGTTGTAGATAACGACAACATATTCTGAAACTTTTCATACCTGAGAAACTGAAAGGTAATTTCTTCGAAGTGGAAACAGTAGAAGCAAAATCTTGAAGCTTTAGTTGTTGTTCCCTCAACTCGTTATAGTAACCAATCTTGACAAGACCCTATACACGAAACACAATCAAACGTTTTAACACTTGGTAAAACCTGACCGTCAACAAAGACATACATAATCTTCAAATGGTGAATCATTTGAACTTCCAAAGCCATGAAATAACTAATCAGTTTTAATTCTTTCCCATTCCGTTAGAATTTATGAGTCATTTTACATAAACACTATCACAATTATCATACTGTTTGCAATCAATCGAAACTAGCATAACACATGTACGCCCGACGGACCTATCTTTTCAACTTGGGACTTTTCGTTTGATTCTATACGACATGCACACTGTACTGTGATGGCCGCTGATATCGATTTCCGAGGCGCAAGTGTCAACAAATGGCTGATTTACTGGCTGATTTATAATATAAGACGTTGCTTTATATCACTTCTTAAGGTATGAGAAATGCTATGACCGTCTTTTATAAAGGGATAGTCTTAATGTATATCTCTCCATTTGCCCGATTGGAAAGTTTGTCGATGTTTTCTGCCCAAAATCAGCTGATTTCTTCTCCATCTTGATTACAAGAACACCGAAACTAGAACTCATACGTTTATTCAGGAATCACGATGAAAAACAAATTTTATGAATTATATCTTATCACGTAGGAAGAATATGTAAGTTTATCACAAGCATCAATCGGGTCTCATGATGAAATATATAATTGATCCTTCCAGCAGAAAGACAGTGCAGTTGACCAAGGTACACTGGCACACATTTTAGAAAGCTGACCCTAATATCTCGATAATATTCACATGGTTTTTCTAGCAATCTACCAGTACTTTTTTGAGAGCGATTGCAGAATACCCGGCTACATTCGAGCGCCAAAAATCGAATGCTCCCGTTGCCTTGCAGTCATTCAGTAAAAATGGAGTTACTTCTAACGCTCCAACAGTCCTGCAGTCGGTGAAAAATATAGTCTAAGGTAGTTGAACTAGTGCTCCCGCAGTCCTGCAGTCCCGTAGCGATGAATAATTATCCTTCACGCAACATGTTTCAGCTGATGTTTTAAGAACAAGAAAGGGGAAAAAGAAAACAAAAAACGTACACATGTATTTATTTGTCCTTCGCGCAACATGCCTTTAAGTAGCCGACTGCATGACTGCTGGAGAAGCTTTTGAAGAATAATAATAAGTGGCCAGGTATACTGCAATCAAGCCCTTCTTTGTATAGTATACCTGGTGGAGAGAGGTCATGTTCGAATAAAGAATCTTGCCTGAGAACACGGCCCCAATATAACACTATAATACTGAGAGTTTCAAACTTGAACCTGGTCGGGGTCTTCATGTTGTTCTTTTGACCAAGGCACTTTACTCTCACATTTCCTCTGTCCACCTACAATGCCAGGCAATAATGTTGGGACACTGTACAAGTTCTCCCTTTCCCCACGCTTCGACCTTAAAAATCAGATACTTTTGTCTTTTAGTTCCAAAAAATGCGTGACCCACGTAAAGTGTCGCAATTATTTTTGTCTGGGTTTGTAGATAAGATGTACATAAAATGGTCATCAGTCCCTGGCACAAGGACAAACAGTGTTGAAGAGAGGGCAAAGTTCATAATCCTGGCCAGGGCCTTCATGTTGTACTCTTGGGCGCAACTCTTTCCTCTCGCAATGCCTCTTTCCATTCAAGTGTATAAAGTGGAGGGAAAAAGGGGCAGGAGGTGGGAGAAGAGAGGATTGGAAGAAGGATTCCTAAGGTGGCGGGAACCAGGAGAAAACGAATAAAATTTCACAATATTTCACAGTAGATATGGGACAAAGAGGAGGGAACCACTATGGAAAGGGGCGAAAGCAGGAGTAAAAGGTAGAGGAGGCAGGAGGTTCAGATCCCCTGTCCCCCCCCCCCCCCACCCCCAACCATAAGTAGGTACTGATGACCTGAGGAGAACCTGGACCAGAGTCCCTTCTGGGAGGGTTTGGAAAGGGAGGGGAGGGGAGGGGAGGGGTAAATTTTCTTAGATGTTTCATGCTATAAAAAATTGCCTCTTGAACCACAAAGCTCTACAAAGGCTTTACCTTTCGAAAAGCAATTTAACTTTCTTGAGCTAAGCTCAGTGTCTTAGTATAACCATTGAGGATAGTTCCACATGGTTCTCTCTGGTTTTACTTAGTGATTTTATCATAATTTGACAGTCAACACTTAAAATTCTGTCATTAGGTAATTGCAAGACTTGTGATGCTTTAAACCAATCATGGACCTATTCAGTAATGGAGACCAGCTTCCCAATTTTTCAGAGCCTTGGAACTTCAGTGACACTGTCTTGATAGCTGAGGACAAAAGCTTCCATGTGCATAAATCTATCCTGGCCATCAGCTCTCCTGTTTTCAATACAATGTTCCAGTCTGGCTTTAAAGAATCAACGTCAACTGAAATACCTCTCCCAGGGAAGAAGGCTGAAAAGATTTACGAACTACTGTGTATGATTTATCCATTCCCTTTGCAGATTTCAGGTAAGACACTTACTCAAGAAGCAATTAAGGATAACATTAATACAAAACCAGACAAATTTTTATGTTTTGTGTCACTTTGTTGCCACTTCATCATTTCACTGTATGTTTTGTCGTTCCCTTACAACATCCCTCAAACTCACTGAGTACTCAGACTGGTAGTTGTCAGAGCCAAGTCCATGTTTTATGCTGTCATAAAACATACAGGGCACTTGAGAACATTCATGAGAGAGATGCAGAAAGCTGTATGAGAGGGTCAGGAGTTTTTAATGGCCTATCTGTTGCCAACACAAACAAAAGCAAAAAGAAGCCAGTTATACCACCCCCTACTACCCATCCACATTTTTACCCCCCCCCCCTCCCTTTCCCTCTCCCGGTTGTACACATAACAGAATAACTTTGTAAGCAGGTAGTCTTACAACATATCCCTCACGTACAGGCAGATACACTTGTATCTGCTCTCAAGCGCCACTGCAACTTGCTCTCTATTATTGCCAGAGTGTCTCCCCCCTCTCCCTTGTGGATGCAAGCTCCTTCTCGTTTCTCCTTCACAATGCTCTTCTAGGTTAAGATGTATGCTAAGTACAGTTATTGTCCAAATGCAAAGGCCTATTGTTATTGTTTATCTCAGGACTCAAGATTCCTGGTAGACTTGCACCAAGTCGCCCTCTAATTGGTGAGCGAAGCGAAATTGCCGAAAAGCGTCGCGAAGCGACGACCGCGAGTGACGAAATCGCGAGTGACGAACCGCGCGTCGAAGGACTTTAAGAAAGTCTAGATTCCTGGAGACACACCCTGTTGTTTCACCCAACAGTATGGAAGCATTTCCACGGTTTCTTTGCCTTTGAATATTGGTTGAAAATCTGTTGATACTGCAAAAAAGAGCGCCTCAAAGTTATTAAAAACCAATTTTGTGAGTCTTTTCTTATAAAATCGCAAAGTTATAGCTTCACAAATTCACAAAAATTCTACAGACGTTTGTATCCTGAGAGGGGGGAGGCAATTTCGTGGTGCTCCCCCGCCTACCCAGCCTACAAACGTCTGTTAAAAAAGCCATTAATGCCGATGCCGAACCACATTTTCGCTATTTTGCAAAACATGGCGCTTAAACTTTACCATTCCACTAATTTTAAGGTGCTCTTTTCACCAGTGTCGAGTACACTACTTTCAATTGGTCAGTAGTTAATGTTAATAATAATAATGATGATGTTAATGCTGAAAATGATGATAGGAGAGTCTATTGACTCTGTTTTTAACTGAATTGTTCCAGATCATCATGATGTGAGAAGCTTACTCGAATTATCCCGAGAATACCAGATCAGCAAGCTGACAGTTCGCTGCGAGGAGCGCCTGCTGCAGAAACAAAGCTCGGTCGAGCTTGTTGTCTTAGCGCAGGAGTTTTCACTCAAACGACTTCTGGAAAAATGCCTCGCCTCCCTCGGAAGAATGAACATTCAAGATCTTAAGACCTGTCCTGGTTTTGACCACATAGACGCCGAAAATCTGGTCTGTCTCTTAAACAATCACCTCCGCTGGCTTAAAGGAGCAGCACGCCCGAGAGATACGGCAGATGCGAGAGCAGTTCTTAAAGGAGAAAGCGCGTGTCCTGGAGATCGCCAATGAATTGAATAGTTGCTGGGGCTACAACAAACTGCCAATCAGAGGTTGCGCGTGCGCATCGTATACCAAGTCATGTGACAACTGCAACACGGTGCTGGAGAAATATGTCAAGACAAAGTGTGGGGAGCTCATTGAAGCACTGCAACAGAACATTTAGAGTATGGACGTCCTTGTGGGAATACGAGATCGGTTGTATTTATAAATCACATACTTTGGTGATATATCACGTTCAAGCTCTAGATGTTATTTCGCTTGCTGATTCCACGAGGTCCGAGTTTACCGAGGGACCGAGCGGAAACCACAGTGTACATGGACAGGCTTTTGAAGTCATACTGCTCGAGTGTTCACGGATAAAATACTTCTTCTTACAGTTTGCTAATATATATAGGATTCTGTTCGCGCTCTGATCAGCTTTAAAAAAATAATTAGAGTATAAAACATATAGACAACACTTTTATTGTTTTGCTCACATTAAAACTGTATATAATTAAGCCTGGTTTTCACTAGCGACGCATGCACAAGCGCGATCACGTCCAAAAAAGGGCAAACCCCCCCCCCCCCACAAAAAAAAACTTTTTTCACACAAACAAAATGCTTTAACAAACTGCATGAGCGCGCGTTAGATATTAGAAGGTGGATAGCCAACGAGGTGCGTTGCCTATCGCCGAGTTGGCTTTAACTATCTCATTTCTTACAATCGCGCGTGCGATAACTGTGTTAATTGACCAACCAAAAAAAACAAACAACAAAATATTGGTAAATCTTCAAAAGTTCATGAAAAAAAAAAAAAAAACATATACCCAATCGGAAAGACTATTTTCGACCATGATTATCGGGCATATAACTTAACCAGATATGTTTCCATGAGCGCGCGTTGAGGCATCATGAGATGGAAATAGATAGCCAAGCAAAGCAAGTTTGACAAAAAAGCCAAATTATACTGTCCCAAAACAATTTGTTCATTTGAACACTTGAGAAATGAAGAAAAACATTTGCCAACCACTCGCCGTGCTTTTCAAATTTCCCTCGTGTTCTCAAATTCGTGTGTAATACGTGACGTTGGCTTCTTTATTTGTTAACTAAAAAAATATTCTTGCAGTTGTGCTTGAAATTTAACGAATTACAAAGAAGATTGATAAAAATCAGGACTTCAATGGGATCCCGTCCAATTTTCAAGCTCCTTTGCTGCAACACAACTGCAAGGTTGCTTTCTTCGTTTTACGTTCTCGGATGAGGTAGCTAAGTGTCTCTGGTTCATTTGGTTGTCTCTCGCGAATGGTTGCTTTTCCCGCACGAAAATAGCTAACAGCCAATCAGAGAAACTACACGGAACCTGCTACGTCATCAGTATAGAATTTTTCGCCTCGGCTCAACCCAGACCATTCTCGTTTCTTAGTAGACGTGGCTGCTAGGTCGAGAAGACCTTGGAGTCGAGGACGATTCAGAAGCAATAATTACATGCTAAAAACGTTTAATAAATGTTACAGAAAATCGGTAACTCGTTTTTCAGTGTGTTTGCTATAATTTAATTTTGTTGTGACAAAACAACTGTCATGTTAGTGAACTGCATCTATTATAAAGAGAGTCAAACTACTAATTAACCATAGGTGTTATTTACCTACGTTTCAAAAGAACTTAAGCTTAAAGTACAAAAAATTAGATATTGTTTTGTTTCAATTTACCTGTCCAAAATTACTTTTTATCGATTTAATCAACAACATCTTAAAGAGGTTTACATTTTTCCCCACTTCACAATTTTACATTTCCTGTCCAAGTCGATTTACACGTGTCGACATTTTCTCCGCTGTCAAATTTCGCGCACTTTAAATTATTGGGCGTCAATTGACCACAGAAAAATAGCCGCTTATTATCATATCTCTTGCCTCTCGGAAGCTGTGCTGTTTCTGAATATTTAATAACCCACAGGTCAGCTGCTTCAACTTTTGTGTTTATTTCCATATTTTAGCAGACATACAAATACGGCTCCGAACGGTTGTGGATATTTCAAGATAGCAACGAAAGCTTTGAGGTGGGAAATTCTAAATCTGTTTTCTCTATTTCTTTCCTAAAGTTTACCAAACCCAACAGGTTTTTTGTAACACAGTAGTAGATGATTTTTTTTTGCGGTTAAATTTATGGTCGAGTTTTTGATCTGCTTGCCGGTAGTTGCATAGAAACTCCCGGCTTGCCATGGCAAAATTTTAACTACATTCTTTTATTGAAATTTCGCGTAATAATCAAAATACCGAACGATGCATGCAGTTTTTTAAAGGTAACTGAAATTGAAACGGTTTACGTCTGTGAAAAATCTGAATGCATATTTCTAAGTTTTTACTCTTCATGCAAATGCAATGTTTGGGTGTGATCTGCTAAACGGAAGCAGTCGCGTATAAAACAAATTTAAATACAAATGGTTTTTGATTTTTTCCATTTTGTTCGTCAAGCCTATATCATGTCGCTTCAAATCATACATTCAGGTTTATTCTTCCAAAACAGTTCTTCCCTTCCTTTTACATATTTTTTATTTTAAGATATAGTATATCCTAGCTTTTGACTCACCGAATAAGCTCTGCATAAAAGTTGTGATCTCAATATGTGACCAATATGAATTTTATGAATCTTTGATCGATTTCATACGAGGGGATTGATCCGAAAAATATTATGCTCGGGAATAATTTTAAAAATAAAACCACGAACGGAAACTTTAGACAATACAAACGATCGACAGTAGCTTCAGATTCGGATCTACTCGAGATCTCGCTGTAAAATAAAATCATCTTATGCCGAGTTTTGCGGGCTTGTTGTTTATGTCGGCTGAGCGAGAGATGTAAACATTCGCCACTCATATATATTAAAATAATATAGTATCTACTTTATTTAAACCGGGTTTCATGTTCGGTACTTTGCACTCTCCGATGATGAGGAATGATTAAAAACAAACAGACAAAAATTTTTCGGGGAAAGATGCATTTTGATTAGCAACATATTTAAGCTGGTTTTCACTTGATCACAAGCACAAGCATAAATGCATAAAGAACAACAAACACATTCATCAGATTCATTCATCTTATGCTTCCTTACTAAGAATAAGCTCACTAGGAATAAGCTCACTAGGAATAAGCATAAACACAACGAACAATTTTGTTTTCTTTTGCTTTCGGCTTATGCTTATTCCTAGTCTTGAGTTTTTAAGTCTCGAGCTATAGAAATATTCATGCTCTTTCAGGGTTCGTACTCTTTTGAGTTTTGCAATTCCATGACTTTCCATGACCTTTTCCCTGACTTTTCAATGTTTTCCATGACCTAAATTTGACCATTTGTCTTGGAATTTTTAAGAAATCATTTAATTTCGGTTAAGTTTTTACCCTTTTCTTCACAAAAAGTAACCTGCCTACTTATTTTGTACAATCAATACCATTTCCCTGACTTTCCATGACCCACACCTAAATTCCATGACTTTCCAGGCCTGGAAAATAAAATTCTAAAATTCCATGACTTTTCAGGTTTTCCATGACTGTTACAAACCTTGTCTTTTCTGATTGTCATGCACAGACCTATGGGAACGAATATTGACATAAACGAAATTTAGGTGGTCTAAACCCACGTGTACACTCCCAAACTTTTATGTATCAAGACTAACTATTTATAAATTGTTCCATTCTAGTTAGCCCGGCATTGTTATGGATATAAAGGACATTCTCTTGTGGCATGATGTCAAAGTGTCCGCCATCGTGTTTGTCAGCGGTTTTGTGCTCTTGGTTTGCCTGACACAGTTTAGTGTGGTCAGCGTCCTCACCAACATAGCACTGGTCTGCCTCGCTCCGATGTTGGCCCTACGACTTTTGCTGACTGCAAGATCTGCGTTTCTGAGAAGTGAATTTGAACATCCGCTGAAGTATGCCCAATTTGCTTTTAACAAGTTCAATTTTTTGCTTTGTTGAGCTCTATTTTCTGGGTAAGGAATATTAACCCATTCCAAATCCGGTCCTCCGTGACCAGACTGAGCTCGCAGTTTTCACCCCAGCGTTGCTAAGCAACTATACGCGCTATGATGACGAGGGAGCTTTCGGAGTACTTTCTAGCGTTTTGCTATTCTGTTAAACTTTACGAGTGCTGCAACGAAGATTTGCCGAAAATGCACTTTCAAAATTGTTTTAAGGAATGAACCTGACGAAACTCTGTTTAGTCATATTATTGTGGACAGCATACACGTACAATGATGACATTTGCCCTTCGGACTGGGCCCAATGTCGTGACGTCAACGTTTACAAATGTATATGTCTTTCCACACAAAAATGCGTAAACAGGGTTAGTTGTTCTGTTTACGAATTTATCCACTCTGAAAGGCATATACGAAAATATAGGTTTTCGATGATCGTTTATGTCTTGTACGTGTGGACGAAAGACCTAAACGTATAAAAATAAGGGTTTACAAACGTAATAGTTTTTAGGTAGATATTGCCTGAGCCGTGTATACAATATTTAACTTAAATTTACTTTGCTTTTCTTGTAGATCATATTTATCTAAGGACATTGAAGTATCCAAGGATAAGGTAAGCCTGCATGGAGGACATGATCATGTCAAGAAAAAGAGTAATTTGAGTTAACAACAAAGAAATGTAAGGAGAATTTGAAGTCTCAGCTTAGATGCTTATGGCTTGATACTATCATCCCAAAACAGGCAGACCAACTCGGTGAAAAGGTTGCTGGGTATGCTGTTTCCATGATAACAAAGTTGAGAGGACTTTTCTTGGTGGATGACTTGTCGGAATCTATGAAGGTATGCTCTCTAGTTGTTTTTTTTTTTAAAAATATTAGCCGACCCGTCCTGTTGATAACCTGTGGACAACATACAAAGCTAAATGGTTGGACAAGCCTCAAAAATTTGTAATTAAAGCTCTCGCTGAACAGACTCCAAAGTCGATATAAGTCAACCATGTTACCACGTTCTTCCTTTGCTACCCGGTGTTTGCTCAGACATAGAACTGGCACACGCGCTCCAACTCCCACGCACGTATACTGCGCGCGCACTCCCACCCACACACGAACAGGTTCGCGCGCTTTTTAGCTCTAGTGGAACAGATCTTGCGTTAGTTAGATGTGTCACGTGTTACAGGTTGCCTCGCGAGCGGTAAAAAGGATAACTTGCTTCCATGCAGCATGGAATTGAATTTATGAAATTATTTTCATAGAGTTTTAATTGCAGAAAATAAATGAAAACCTTTCTGTCTCAGTGTATTAACGCCTTCCTATTAACCAATACATTAACGCCGTGTTTTTTCTAATTTTACAGCTGCTGGTAGGCTTGTATGTTCTTTCTTACGTAGCTCAGTGGTTCAGTGGCATTACTCTGATTTTCATTGGTGAGTAGCTAAATTTTCTGTTGCGGGTGGGAGCCTTGTAGTCTTACTTGCCGAGACAAAGAGATAAAGTCTGCATCGAGCCAAATGGCCCATACCGAAGGAACTTATTCTTTAAAAGAATTAAGCGACTAGGAGTATTTCTACTCCCCCTGGATGAGATGCTAGTCCAGTCCCCCTAGCACGTAATTTGCCGATATCCATTTTTTCTCCTGGGTAGAGAGAAGCACTGTGAGAGTTAAGTGTCTTGTCAAAAAACACAACACAATGACCCCGGCCAGGACAGAAGCCGATTCGTTCCGGATTCCATCACGTTATTCGCGCTATTAGGTCACCGTGCATCAAACTTCGAGAGAGAAAGGTTGTAGAGAGCATTACAAGAGAACCTAGAATTCTCACTCGTGTAGAAACTAGTGCCCATACATGTTTAAGCGATGTAAAATGATGTCCCAGGCGAGGCAAAGTGTAAAAATGTTAGTTCCTAGTCTTGCTACTCACACAGATGAGAACACATGAAATAATTTGGCACGTTTTCATCTAATTAAGTATCCGAAACACGGATGCAATCAAATAATTTTCAATTTATTTCGGCAGCATTCATTGGAGCTTTCACCATTCCAAAGGTTTATGACATGTACCAGGTAAGTATTCCTGCTGCCCTGACGATGATGAAAATCTTAATTCTCTTTGAAATTTAACAAAATAACATGCAAAAAGATGATGAGAATAACAAAGCTAAAATAAAGAATGAAATCAATTTAACGGCATGCACGCCTATGGTTTTGGTGAAGTTGAAAAAGGCCGTCTTTGATTTTAATTTAAGTTAACACGCCTTCGGCGTTTATCAAAAGTAAATAAGACGAAGGAAATTCCAAGTGTATCGTTGACAGGTGTAAAATACCGTTGATTCCTTTCAAAGCTAAATGATGGTTGAACTGAAATACGATATCACCGACGATGTTATACTTTCGACAACTGTGTTAAAGTTAGTCTGGTGCTCAGCTAAAATTTGATCTCTCCTTCGATACAAAAAAAGAGCTGGTCAAGGCCAACTTTTTATACATCAATTCAGTTCCTTTACAGTTTACTGAATTGATCATATGTTTACATGGTTTCTTTAGCAAAAAGACTGAGCTGTTAAATTATTTTCCTTTTTCTGAACTCGTCTAGGTTGACTTAATAATGCCATCTTGTTCTCTTTACGAACCAAACAAACATAGAGGGGAACGAGAACGAAAGATAAGAGTTTAAGTACTCTAGCATATGTTAACGTTTCTGTTTTCTAGACGGAGATCAACTCGTGTGTCGGAAAAATAAAGAGCGCTGTAGAAGACGCCACTGACAAGTAAGTATTTCTACACCGTCAGCTGAAACTGCGACTGAATAAAAGAATCTATGCTATGGAATCTATGCTAAGCCTGAAGCCTGAAGCAATTTGTCAAAGAGGAAGTTAAGTATCTTTCCCAAAAACACAGGGCTGTGATTGCAGCCAGCAATTATACCCGGACAGCTTGATTAGGAGAGAAACGCATTAAACATCCGGCCATTACATCTTCTTTCTAAATATAATGGTGATCTTTACCGAAGCATGTTGATCCATTCCCGTGCCCAGAGCCCTTTGGTAGATCAGTCGTTGCAGCGACCTTCCTCTGACCGAGGAGGCAGCGTACCCTGCGCTCGAGATTGTATGCAAGCATGCGCAGTCTTTTTTTATTTCTTAAATTGTATTTTTTTTTTCGTTCGTGTAGAATTGCTTCCAAGGTTCCGTTGGCAAAAGGAAAAGAAGCAACGATTCCTAATGACAAGGAAGCCCATGAGGAGAATGATAACGACAAGAAGACATCCTAAGTGAAACGGCTTACTAAGAAACATTTATTGCTGAAAATGTTTCAATGATAGGATTAATGTTGTAATTTTAAAATGTTTTTTTTAATAACACGTTATTTTTATTTGCAATTTTTTTTACTTTGATTTTTTACCGTTAACTACTAGTAAAGCTACAATCTAGTATACATCTACTGAGACACTTGTCCTGGGTGGGAAAGAGTTATATCGTCCTTCTTTTCTATCCCCCCTCCCTTCTGCTCCCGAATTCGTTAGATCATAATATTGAAAGCGAACTCCAAATAACTGCTTAGTTTGAGGGTAGGATTGGAAGCAACAACCTTGTACATAGTCCTCCCAGTGCCGAGAGACTTTCTTTGCTGGAAGGAGCTAGGCACTAGAATATTTGCTGACCGTTCATTTAACCTATCAGCTAAGACAATCCCTCCATTTAAACTATGGCTAAGAGTATCGAGCGGCTCTAAGAACGAAAAGTTAAATTTTTTTTCAAAATTGAAGCTACTATAAAACAAGTTAAATGAGTTATCTGATTCGAAGGAGCCGATTAATACAAGAAAAGAAAAGAAAACTAAGAGATCGAAGAAATTTGTTGCTTTGATAATTTTAGGTTATTCAAATTCATTTGACAATGGAGAAAAAAAATATTAAATTCGTAGCCCTAGATAATTATAGAAGCGTAAATTTTAATGATGATTCCCATGTACTATATATTCATTGCTATAATATAACGATAATAAATTGTATTTATAATTTTCTATGATCAGCAAGCCAAATATTTATCAATACTACTTACAACAAATTAAAATGTGAAATGTATCTTTCAGTCAACAGTATTTCCTGTTAGTGTATTTAATTGTCAGTTTGTTTTTGAAAGCTTGTTAAAGTACGATAAAGATGTAAAAAGCAAGTGAGATTGTTAAAATAAAAATGCTCGAAGTGAAAGTCTGAAAGAAAATTGCAGGTCATTATTTGGTTTTAAATGTTTAAATGCTCGCTGTAGTCGTAAAAATGCTCGGAACAAGGGAATAATTTTAACATAAAATCGCCAATTAACCCCTGACTTGGCTTTACGCCCTCTGCAAGTTCTCGAAAATGGCGTAGGATTTTTAAACAGTATTGCGAGTTACAAGTGTGGCATACCGTCTTAGTTTCAAAATTAAAAACGAGGGTTGAGCATTGTCACTAACTATCAAAGTCTCTTCGAGATATCGACGTTTTTGCATGAAGTATGAGTCGAAGGTTTATCCTGTGCATTGTTCTTCGAACTTATCATTACAGTTTCTTTGTAGTTTAATTTAACAATTTCCTATCTTCGCGGAGGAAATGCAGCCATATAATTTTGTCAAAAATGGCTCGTTCGCGCCGGGTATTTATACACATATTCCTTAACATTACACAAATAAACAGTGCAAATTTCAGCGAGATCTGACAATTCTATACTTTAAAACTGCAAGGACCTTTCGAGGCAGTCGATTACGGAAATGAAACAGCAAAATATGCGTTCGACGCTTTGTTTTTGCGACGCTATATTTGAATTGTTATAGGTAGACCGCCGTTCAATGTGTTCAAGGCCGTATCGTTACGATTGCTCCATGAAAAAGCACGAAAAACAATACGGATATTTCCGACTACTGTCGGAGAAAACATTGCGTCAACAAATCGTTACACTCAAGCTGCGTTTTGTCTAGGCTCGGCGAGGGTCGGATATCAAGACCCAGGATTAAACAAAAGCCACATATACAGTGAATGCTTTCGAATTATATTTGAAGATGAAATACGAAAGAATTTTGCTGTCTTTGACTGAAATTCCACTCGAACTGCGTAGATACGATCGCATGTTGTAAAGCCGATTCATGCAACATTGCTCTCAACGCGATGTAAGTGCTAGTGATTATTTATTCGTGTTTTAGTTACGCAATCCATTGTTTGTGCGACGCTTTTTATAGATCGCCTTTCAGACACACGTGCGTTGAGATAAGAAAGCTGACATGTCACTTTTAAAATTGTTATATAACGTTTGTAAATGTGACAAGTCACGTTTTTTCCACGAAATCGCAAGTGATCACCCACAGCGGAAAGTAATCCCTTGAGAAATTAAAACAGTCCCTTGAGAAATTAAAAAAGTCCCTTGAGAGTTTACAAATATGTGGTTCCAAATTTTGTCTACTAACCCCTATTCTACCATTTTTGCTTCTAAACAAGCAAAAACGTCGAAAAAATGACGAAAAAACACTAGCATAATGTTCAAACCCTACCTATTTCAGTGAAACGGAAAGCCGGAGCTGGGCCAGTCCCGCTAATGGCGCGGTGGCATGGTACCTAAGAGTTTAAAAATAAAATGATGCGGATTGGTTGAAAGTCGCGAAGAAGCGACACCCACTTTTACGACAACAATAATTTGTTGTGGGTAGGGAGGGCAGGTCACTATTAATCTTCCAAAGTATGCAATTGTCGTATTGCATTTTATTGTAAGTTTTATTTGTTTGAAAACTATTTTTCATTTTACCAAGGCTAACAAAATTTCTGGTCGTAATTTACGCTACAAACTTCACAACCTAGCCTGAGTAACATTCACGCACCCTACCCCTCCCCGCTGAATTTCAAGAAATTCGTGTTTGAATGAAGCGTCTCCTTGGAACGTCTGTTTGGAAGAGCTCCGCTTGCACAAAGGAAACTTTTGATCGCTCCAAATTTTCCACTTAAAATGCCTCCTAAAAAGGGCAAAACCAAAGCAGCTACTACTACAGAGGTCGTACGCAGTTCAAGGTTTAAAACACTGAAGGTAGATGAACGGATCTCCATCAAAAACTTCGTGGAAAAACACAAATTGAAGTTTGCTGCTGGGAAAGGTTTCTATCAGCTAACCAAACCAGAAACGATACAATTTCACAAAGAGGTTGTAGTGAGGAGGAAATCCGATGGAACCATAGCATCTGGAGACGAGGTAAATTATCTAACCGATAAAAATAATTTAGTGTTTTATCATAAAAACATTTGCATGTAACGTCGCTGTACAAGTCTAGCTCAGTCGTTGCGGACTATTGAAATGCAACCCTTGAAGCTACATGTAAACACAAACTTCTTTATTAAAGAGCTTACTCAAGGCCTGAATTTTTACTTGAAAATACGTTGCTGTCGAAATCAAACCCTATACTTCGATTATTCGAACAATGATAGCGAAAAAAAATCGATGTTTATGCTCAGCTCAACTAAATTGATTATTTTTAACCGCTCAGTGAAAACTGCTTGGTGAATCGAAACAGGTGTTGCTACTGAATAACAACAGTATATCAAACGAGATCTTTTGTGGTGAATTCATGTTTGCAACATTTGGCAAATTAAGGGCTACATGATTCTTGACCTAGTTTGGTACAATCCAATAAGGACAAATTGAGAAGCTAAGTTTTTACTGAATGTGTATCTAAATTGTAATGTTAACATTATTTTTAACAGGTGTATTAAGGGCCGTTGCAAAAAATTCACATTTCCTATAGGTAGATTTTACTGGGGGGCTATAGTGTGTTGGCTCTTTTCATACTTTTTGATGGGCAAGTAAAATATGGGTGAAACAAAGTGTTTGTTTTAGAAGTTCTTTTCTTCAAAAAGCGTCTGAGTTCCTTCAGTAAGAACACGTCAAGCAGCGCTTGAGGTCGTATTATTGACTTTATGGTAGAGATGTATGATTTTAACTATGACATTTCTTCTTGGTTTGCAAAAAAACGAGATCTTAAATGATCCACAAGCTGCACGTGTGCACAAACGGTAGCAGATGGCGAGAGCAATCGGCATCCAGTACTTTAGAGAGTGTACTGTGGGCTCTGTCTTGGCCATCAGTTTTTCCAAAAATTAATGGCTGCGCAGCAAAAACCAGTTTAATCTGGGCTGACCGGCCCAAACTGTGGGGCTGCGGTGACTTCAATGAAATGACACAATTTATGCAGAGCCTCTTTCTACTTCCCAAATCTCAACCGCAGGGAAGTTAAAGAGGCTCTGCTCGCAGGGCGGGTCAACCCCTCTGACACTGTGGGAACCCTAAGGGAATTGCACATGCTTTTCACGATAATTTTTCTGTCATAAGCAACAGTCATGGCACACAGATCTAGCAAATTATACATCTCAGCCAGCAAAAAAAATTCCTAAATCGTGGTTGGATTTCTTCTGTTTTTCCAAATCATGCACTCAACTTTAGCCGATAAATGGATCATGCACACCCCCTTCTAGACCCTGCTGGATGTTGTTTCCATGTCACTATACTTAAATTGGCATCATGTGGGTTGAGTTTGTTGTTGCAGGTTCTCGTCCTTGCTCTGAGGGTTTTTTCTTTAAGTTTTCTGGTTTTCGTCCCACCACAAAAACCAACACTACCAAATTCCAACCATATGTAGTTACAGGGATCTAAAACTGTATACAACTGTTGGAAATTGGCCCCCCCTTTTAGGGGTTTTTGCATGTAAATTGCTAATAAGCTACCTCCTGAATAAGACTCTTGGGACAGTCCAAGCTAGGGTGACAGCCAATGTGCATCTTCTAAGGCTAATGTAAAAGGTCAGGTTAAGTCTGTATATAAGCCTAGTGGCTTACTTGACTGTATGGATAATATTAAATCATCAAATATATTTATTTTTCAGGTCCGTGAATTACTTGGAATTGCAAAGGAGACAACCAAATTTCACCTGGATAAGGAGAAACTGAAGGATTTTGATGTGTTTGTGCAGTCAACCTCGTACAACCGTGTCTTGTTGCCAGATACAGAGTTTTTGTATGACACAGGGGAAGGTGGAACTGCCCCATCAGCACCAGCAGCGGCAGCAGCAGCAGCAGCCCCAGTGGCATCAGATGACACTAAACCTGAACCAAGCACAAGCCGAGGAACTGGCAGAGGAAAACGAAAAAAAGCAGATGAGGAGGTTGATACCTTTCTTCATATAATTTTCATATTAAGCCTCCATACATAAAATGATACTGTTAACTTGTCAGTTTAATTAGGACCTGTAACTTATCTAGATAATGTTGCATGATGTGTGATTGTTAATATAATCACTTAAATTTAAATTGAGCTTTAAAAATGAATTCAAAAAATATTTTATTTTTAATTAACAGTTTTATGTGCAAATCATAGTGTTTAACATATTTTTTAGGGTTTTCTTCTGAGGGTTTGCTGACTGTAGTACCCATTTATACTCCTGCCAGGGTGGAGAAGGGTACTGTGGGACTTAAGGAAGTTTATGTCTACTACGCACGCCACCAATGTGTGGAATGAGACCAAATTTTCTCCTTGCTGCCCCGCCCACTTTTGTTGACAAATTCCAGTAATTCCTGTGGCTCAGGTGCTGCGCCTTCTTGCTGACACTGTTGTTTACAGTTGTTTGTTTGAACCGCGCTTGAAAAATAATCTCAGTTAAACTTATTATTTTTCACACCAAAACATAAAATTAGTGCCAAATCTCGACATGACCACTTAAAGAAAATGGCAATTGCAAGCACTTCATTTAACTGAGCTATTATTGAGTTTCTTTTCTACCGACCATTTATTTCACGCTTTATTTAATGACGATTGTGATGTAATCAGCGAGCTGTGAATTATACGCGACAAGGCGATGGTTGGAATTTACAGACGAAAGTAGGCAGGGCAGTAGAAGAAAGTGGGCAGGGCAACAACATTAAAATTCAGGCCTATTCCACAGTTGGGTGATTTTTGTAGTATGTCATCTGAAACAGAACACAATGGCCCCCACCAGCAACAAATCGTTAGATCCAAACTTGAATGCACTTAACCATTAATTAAATTTTGTACACCACTGACATAAGATCATGTTGTATTTCAGAAGCCAGCTGCTGAAGAAAAGAAAGAAGAGAAAGCACCATCACCTGCCAAGAAGGCAAAACCAGCAGCAGCTGCAGCCACAGCCACAGGGGGAGCTAGTGTCAAGGAAATAGTTTTCTCATTTGATACTACAGGGTCTATGTACCCCTGCCTTACTCAGGTAAGTTGAGGTCCCATCAAAACATCCCCACCTGAAAAAAAAATTATGAAGGACCGGATCTCACTCACCCTACCCCTCTCCCAAAAAAAATGGCTTTCAACCTAGCTGGTATGCTGAAATGTTACTGGCTAACTACGATGCCCTCTAACCGCTCTTTAAGGACTGAGAGCCTCAAAAAACATATGCTATCTTGCAGCACATATGGGAGTAACCCCTGGGACTAACCATGTATTTTGGGGGCAGTGAAAAAGAGTAAATGAGTATTGAATACTAGCATAAGATCATTAAATAATATTAGTAAAAATATTTTTAATTTATGTGTTGACCACAAATAAATATTCATGAATATGTGCCATAGATTAAATCTAGTTCCAGGATATATATCCAAACCCATGTCAAGGACATGTCATTAGAACTTTCAAAAGAAAGAATGATTTTCAAATGCTGAAGTTGTTTAAAGTCTGTATATCAAGCTGAACCGGAAATTCCAGAGGGGTGGAGAAGATCAAAGCGAAAAACCTTCTGCTGGAGGGGCCTATGGATATTTTCTTGAACAACGCAGTCAATTTGTGTAGCACCAAAAATTCACAGATAATTATTTGTTCATTTTGATAGGTCCGAAAGCGTGTTGAGGAAACAGTAACTCGCCTCTTTAAAGAGATTCCTGGGATCCGCATTGCTGTGTTTGCACATGGTGACTATCAAGACAAGGGGACGACCTATGACACCAAATGGGTGGACTTCAGTACGGATAAAAAGAAAATATGCGACTTCATCAAGAACGTATCCTCAACATGTGGGTACGACTCTGACGAGTGCTATGAGCTTGTTCTAAGACAGGTGAGTGACATTTTGGTCCTGAGGGCTGGGGGACTCTTTATATGGCTCTTAAGAGGTGATGATTGGGGTACTTTTAAGGGTTGGAAAATCTGTGTTTGGGTATGGTCACTTATATAGGGAGTTTCATTTAAAATGTTTACGGCTGCTGAATGTTATAGTCCCTCTAAATTAGGGTATGTTTCAAATATTACAGTAATAATTTTCAAGAAATGATTCTTGTCCTGGACGTGGCTATTAGCTAGCCATTGTCACATATCCCTCATTGACAAGACTACATTGTGTGGTTCCAGAAAGTGTCCATACCGTACTTCCCCACAGAAGTGATTGGAAATTCCTGGGGGTGGAAGGGAAAAAAAAAGTATGAAGCTTAATCAGAATTTCCAGATGGGTGGGGCTTAGGAAAAATCCCTATCGTGGGGAGGTATGGATAATTTATGGAACTACTTATTTGTACCTTTGTACCTCAACTGTTCTTAAAACCATGCCCCCCCCCCCTCCCTCCAGAAATTGATTCTGGATTGACTTAGTTCGAGTGGAGGGAACTGAACTTATCAATTACGGCAAATTTACTATGAGATAAAATATAAAAATACATAAACTTGCATCTAAACAATTAACATAATATATAAAATTCCCAGTTATCCATTACAACATTAAGTTTCATTTTTCTGTCAAGAATGTGTTTTCCGCTCTTGCAAATCAGGAGTTAAGCTTATGGTGCAAATAAAAACAGTGTTACTTAGTTATAGTATCATGTAATTATTAGTTTGAAAGGAATGCACAAATTTGGCCAAGCGAAAACCTTACCGCATTGATCCTACTTTATGTAAGATTTTTGAAGCTTTTACATGCTTACAACCAATGTAATACACGTAGAGCGTTTATTCACGTGGATATTTGCTTAGTCCATTTCCCCTGGGTGGGCTGGGGTGCCGGCCCCTCTCTCTCGTTCCTGTTGCATCACACATGATCCCGGGGTCGCGTCCCTCCAGCCTCACTCCTCCCAGGCTGTAAATGGTCAATTCGTACTTGATTCGGCTTTATACTTCTTTAGTTCTTAGTTGTCTAATAAATCTCTTACTTTGTCGACGAAAAACGTGACGATGTGGAGGTTTTAAAAATTGTCATAAGCTTACGTTAACTTATACCGCCATTGAAATAACCTTTGAGCGAAAATTGAGCAAAGCTAAGCTTACCTTCGTTTTGAAATTCTGGTCCAGCAACTTTGCAGTGACGAACTTGCGAATGCATGCGGCGAACAGCTCGCGGGCATTCCAGTAAAAAGGTGTTTTGCATAAATTACTTCGTGTAAAGAGGCATGCCAACAGTGAAAAGGAAAGAAATGAATAAAAACTGGGACAAAACGACTGTTTTGAAAGTGTGAAACAAGGGAAATTTTTAGAAAATCGAGGAACAATTTTAAATACGCAAGTTCGCGATGAAGACTTGAAAAAGTGATTTTTACTCGGTCGTTTTAACCCATTCAAGTTTTGTCAGCAAAACATGGACATCAATTTCCCGCCAACATTTTAATCAAAAATGGACGAATCAACTACAATCAAAAGTAAGGGTTACACAAAATTTGCTGTTTTAGTACGGTGATGTTTAAATACCTGGATTTTTTTGGCTTGTCCTCTTCCGAGCTTTATTACCGTCATTTCTTTTCTATTCTTGTTTTGATCCCATGCTTTCCCGTCAGGCCGGGGCTTATCCCGGTTTTCGTGGCGTAAAGCGACTAGGACAATTTCTACTCCTCTCTGGATAGGATGTACAATCAATCACCGGGTTACCCACCAGCAGTAAATTCGCCGGTACCCATTTATACACTTGGTTGGAGAGAGGCACTATGAGAGTTTTAACTTAAAAGTGTCTAGACTTCGAGCTGTTTCTCTTTTGCTCTAAGAGACTTGCTCTAAAGGACTTAAGAACAAACGAGACACTGCTGGCATTCTATGCCTTAGAACACAACATAATGAACCCGGCCAGGGCTTGAACTAGGTGTCCGGCTCACTTACCATCAGGCCACTGCACCCAAATCATACATTGCTCATGTTAAAATTCTCGACGATTCTCTTCCTAGGTCCGTGAAGAGCTTTCCTGGACACCAGACTCTCAGCGTTCGTTGGTGATGCTCGGTGATGCCTCACCCCATCCCCCTTCGTACTACTTGAACAAACTCAAGATCGACTGGCGGGAAGAAGCCAAGAAACTCTACAACGAGATGGGAGTGCGTATATACTCAGTCCAGTGCCTGAACTACGGTGGCTCGGATACGTTTTACCGACAACTCGCTGAGCTCAGCTGCGGATGGCATTTAAAGCTAGATCAATTTGCTTCCATCGTAGATTTTCTGACAGCTATTTGCTATCGGGAGCAGGGCGTAGAGCATCTGGAGGCATTTGAAGCGGAGGTGAAGGCGAGGTCGAAGGGCTCTGGACTGAACCGTAATATGCATTCCCTATTTGACACCCTGGCAGGAAGGACCACCAGTACCTACACGGGCGGTGGAGACTATGGGGGACTGGTACCGGTTAATCCTTCACGATTTCAGGTCAGTAATAGACTGCGGGCATGCGAGGCCCGCGAGACAATCGGCGCTTCGCGAACGTTCGGCGCTTCGCACCTTTGATAAGCGCTTTTTTCAACGATTTTAGAGAAAAAACGACTGTTTTGCAGTCTAGGTCAGTGACGTCATAATATGGTGACGCAGTTACTCGTCACAGACTGCTGTCGCCGCTAATCGGCTACTGAAGTGTAACCACTCTTAAGAATTGCATAGGCGAAGGCGTATTTTCTGCGCAGAATATAAAGCTGAATTTCTCAGTTTTCACGTTTCCTTTGGTAAACTGCGGTCAGGCCTTCCTTTAAAAATGGTGGGATAAAGAAAGGGTCGACTGATCGCTGGTGAACCCATTGCCTATGCACAACACGAATAAGCTACACGCGCGATTTTCTTCACGTGCTGGCGAAAATTGCGTGGGTGATGCAAGCAAACTTACGAGGAAAGGTGCGGCAAAAAAACTGAGTTTACAGAGTATAAACAGATTTCTCATTTCTTTGCAGGTTTTTTTTTAGTAGATTGAAAACAGCTTAGCTGGTTTTTCAGGGGTCAAGAGCAATTTTGGGGCGCTTTTGCTGATGTGTCACTGAAAATTACAAAAATAAGTTAAAGCGCAAGCCAAGATAGTTCAGAGAGCTTATTCACCGAATGTTGCTTTTCTCAGATCCTTGACGTCGACGAACGCTGTGACATTCGCACTTTCGTCGAGAAGAACGACCTTCCGTTCAAAGCAGGGCGTGGGTTTTTCGAGTTCACGAAGCCAGAGAAGATTTCAGATAAGAAGGAAGTGGTTTTGGTTGACAAGGTGTCCGGGGACATGTTTACTGGGCCTGAGGCATGCGAAATGATCGGCGCTGGAGGGGCAAGCAAAATTAAACCAACGTCATTTGAAAAATGGCGCGTGTTTGTGCAAAGTACGTCATATAACAGGGTTCTTATGCCTGATACTGGCTTCTTGTATGAAGTGGACACTGATCTCTAATCTCTATAGATAAGGGTTAAGTATGTAAAAGGGGCTAGGTCACGCAACGTGAGGGATAAAAAGTCACGCAGTTTTAGACGATAATGTCACGCTAACTCACATCATTTTATCCGTTATTGTGTTATGTGCAAATTCAGTAGTCTCTTGAATGCCTGATCAAATGTTTAATCCGGCCTCAAAATTTGTTGATTTTTAGTTATTAGCGTATATATTAAATGAAATTCACAGTCCACTAATAGTTGAGACTCTAACATCGTAAAGTAAACGTTGTAATGTAAAGTTTTTAAATCAAATAGTTCAATGAATAGTTTTTAATTACATACAAAACAAGAGAAGTCAACCATTCATCGATGTTTCAACATAAGAAAATATCCCAGTGGATTCCAATACTTATCATTTTTAGCTTGATATAGCGACCTAGAAGTAGTTGGGTTGTACTTTATATCAGGATATGTAATCCTAATTTTAGTGCGACTTTTAACTGTTTTGCGTACAGATAATAAATTTTTAGAAGTCGCTTTCGTTTGAGGCACTCAAACGAGCAGGTTGCTTGACAACACAGCAGAATAAGAATAAAATTCAAATTTAAAATGCGTGATCATTTAGCAGAATGCAGTACGTTTAAGTTGTAAGTGAACGCGTGCGTTTTCCCCATGGTTCCAGCTTCATTACCATTCGGTTTCTTCCAGAGAACTTTTTGTACGCATTCTTTAGCGCTTTAACCCGTGCGTTCGTGGTGAACTTCCATCTGCCATGTTTTCTTTGGGTGTGTCGTGTTGCGTAACCTTGCTATTACTCTTTTCGTTCGCATTGCCTTCTAGACTGCCCTTTCACGCGTCTCCCGTTTCTTTCGTCCATGCTTTTTCTGGCGCGTTAACCCGTGTGTTCCAAGGGCGTACCTAAAGCACTACGATCCACCTTTATTGGGCGTTTCCTTGTGGATTATTGTTTGGTCCCACGCGCGTGTTCCCCCATGGTTTTACCTGCTTTTCCTAAAACTCAGTGGCTGCCTTTCCCCCCCCCCCCCCCCTCATCCTCCTCGGGCCCCTGAGGACTCTTGAGGCCGGCCAGAAAACTGCGCCACCCATCCCGGTCCGCCTGGCTGCCTTTAATACAGGAAAAATACAGTAAAACTTCAAGTCCATCCCCCTCCCTTTCAATCTTGCACATTGGTTTATTTCTCAGGTTTCTTCAACAATTGACATATCCCTAGCCTGCGAACACAGACGTATTTCCGGTTGTCGCTTCTCTCCGCCGAAAAATAGCGCTATTTATCGGCGGAGAGAAGCGATGACCGGAAATACGTCTGTGTTCGCAGGTTAGCATATCCCCCGTCAAATATGCATCGAAGAAAGACAGTGTACTTCCCAGAGGACAAGGTTTATTTTTTAAATACAAAACACAGTAACGGAACTCCTCAGGTTCAAAATACAGATTTATTTACATCCATATTGGATATGCTGGATAATGTACAATTCGGTTAAAAAGCTGTTTGGATACCAATGCAAGCACTATAAGTCTTAGTCCACAACTTCTATATTGATCAGATAAACGTTAATTTACATCTGGATAAAAATTCCTCCAACAAAAAAAAAAACAAGATTCAACTTGTAACTCTAAGAGTATCTGCAACGCTCGTACGAAGGGAAAAGATAACTTCCCGCCAAAATCTTAAATTACGGGAACGGGCGGCAGCCTCGATCCGGAGGGCGGTCTGGAGTTGATAACTGACTCCATATCTTTAATTTGAACACGCAATTTTCTAATCTCGCCTTTCTGCATATCAATCATCTTTTCCATCTCTAAATTTTCGTCCGATATTTTTCGTTTGTTATCCGAGTTGCCAAGGTCCTCGTCTTCGGGGAATTGCTGTTGTTTGCGCATGACACCCAACGCGGTTTCCAGGTCGTGGACTTGAGTGCGGGCGATTTTAAGCTCGCGACGTAGGTCGTTGATCTCTTTAATAAGAGTTACGTTCTCCTATAAGGAAAAATAGGAACATTAGCGTTGGTAAAGAGAGAAGCGGGTTTTTAACGTCTTCATAGCCTACTGGCAGAGGGTTAAGGCCTTATGGGCACGAAGAGGATTGAGTGGTAGAGGGTTGCAACGGTATCGCGGTGGTAAATAGGCTTAAATTCCGTTAGCGCAGCAATTTTCAGTGTTGTTGATACCTCAATGCTCGCGTGTAGAATCGAATTTCAAGCAACATGCAAATTAGGTGGTTTTCTCGGGTTCTAAGTATCAAAACGCGAGGTGAACGCGACCAGAACGCGAGGGAACGCGCGGCAAACGCGATTCGAACGCAAGAACACCACAAACCGCCTACACTGCAACCAACATTTCAAAGAGAAATCTGCCAATTGTAAAATGCTCAAACTCTTACCTGCATAATCCTGACGTTATCTGCTCTGTGAATCTCGGAGTCCTTGGCGAGTTTCTTTCTCAAGGAAGCTACACTTCTCTCCAGATGTTCTCTCTGACGCGCGTATTCTCTTTGAATGTCAGCATCCACACCAGCGGAGTCCAACTAAAGACACAACAAACATTATTAAGTATGAGCGTAAAAAGTGACCAAACAAACAACAAAAATATGGCACAAAAGTGTCATTGCTACGACCAGTATTCTTATACAAACAATATTTCATTGGTCTTCGTTGCGTTTGGGAGAGTTCCCAGTCCAGGTCCCCCTTCCAATAAAATTACCCCCAACAGCACCTTCCCGTGCTTGTCATTGGTTAATACATGTTTTCCCCGAGGTTGCCATCGATTAGTATATGTTTCGGGCGCTCTGAACCTTTTACGTTCTTCCAAGCTTGCCACCGCTTGTTATTTTTCCCCGGCACTTGTCACCGGTTAAATACTTTCCCGCGCTTGTCACTGGTTACATGATTTCCTGCGCTTGGCACCGGTTACATATTTTCCCGCGCTTGGCACCGGTTACATATTTTCCCGCGCTTGTTTTCCGCTTTCACTTAATATTTCCCGCGCTTTCACCGGTTACATATTTTCCCGCGCTTGGCACCGGTTACATATTTTCCCGCGCTTGGCACCGGTTACATATTTTCCCGCGCTTGGCACCGGTTACATATTTTCCCGCACTTGGCACCTGGCCAGTTACATATTTTCCCGCGCTTGGCACCGGTTACATATTTTCCCGCACTTGGCACCGGTTACATATTTTCCCGCGCTTGGCACCGGTTACATTTTTTCCGCGCTTGGTATCGGCTAGATGATTTTGCTTTGAGTTCCTATCGGTTTTTTGATTCACCAGCGTTGTCTTGATTAGCCATATTTGATTACGTTGTTTCTGGTTTTACGACAGTTATCAGTAGAGCGTTCTAAATTTAAAAAAAAAAACTTCGAGCTCCTTACCGATTCATCCTGAACGTATTTTTGATACAAAGACTTCACATTCTCCTTGAGTTTCTTAGGTTCTTGTATAAAACCAACACAGTTATGGAGGTCAGTTTTAAATCTCTTCACAACTGCTTCAACATCACGAACCTAAGAGAAAAATAAGAGAAAGAAAAACAATGAATTACAAGCTTACGAGAGCTGCCACACTACTGAAAAAAAGCCGAAGTGAGAATAAGAGCAAAGTAAAAGAAGAACAGGCCCAGTATAACTAAGCGTTTTGCCTCTTGAAAAAGTACAAATTTTACAAATATGATTTGGAATTTTCACTAACTAAAATTTGAAAAACGAAAGCTTTCATCTGAAAGCTTATGTCACAGCAGGGTTTTTATCTACAGACATAAAATCAGAACCATTGTTTTCTCGTAACTTAAATGAGAAAATTCCCGATGACATAACGAAGGGTAACCGAAAGTTCAAAACAGCAATGTGAAGTAAGAACTTAAAAGATTGAGAGACGGATTTTTTTGTTGAAGAATTAAATTACCCTTTGTCTTTCCAAATGCATCTCTTTGTCCGTGGCCTTCAGTTTAAGTCTGAGCTCGGTGATGTTCAACTCCAAGCTCGTGTTTTGCTTGTGGAACCGTTCAAGCTCGCTTTCCATCTGTTGACCAAGAGAAAAGAAAAACAAATTAGAACCACTAGGATCAGGTGCAACAATTCTGTGTATAGCAATCATCTCGCAAGTAAAGAATCTGGGACAACTGCCGACGCAAACCAAAGCAAATTTCTGCCGTAAGTTTCATTCTTAATCCTTATCGCCAAAAGTGTTCCAACCCCCCCCCCAAAAAACAAAAGGTTTTAAACTTCGTCTGGTAAAGCGCGCAGCTAAACGTAAGTTTCTTCTTAATCCTTATCGCCAAAAAGTGTTCCCAAAGGTTTTAAACTTCGTTGGTAAAGCGCGCAGCTAAACGTAAGTTTCTTCTTAATCCTTATCGCCAAAAGTGTTCCCAAAGGTTTTAAACTTCGTTGGTAAAGCGCGCAGCTAAACGTAAGTTTCTTCTTAAAAAAAACAAAATCCTTATCGCCAAACAGTGTTCCCAAAGGTTTTAAACTTCGTTGGTAAAGCGCGCAGCTAAACGTAAGTTTCCCCTTCTTAATCCTTATCGCCAAAAGTGTTCCAAAGGTTTTAAACTTCGTTGGTAAAGCGCGCAGCTAAACGTAAGTTTCTTCTTAATCCTTATCGCCAAAAGTGTTCCCAAAGGTTTTAAACTTCGTTGGTAAAGCGCGCAGCTAAACGTAAATTTCTTCTTAATCCTTATCGCCAAAAGTGTTCCCAAAGGTTTTAAACTTCGTTGGTAAAGCGCGCTAGCATAACAACAGTTTCGTCTTTCGTTGCAACTACAACTGTGAAGATCTCTCTTTCACCAGCGCAAATATGACTGACGGTTGTTCAAATATGACGACACAATCAGCTGCGACTTAATGCACGCGCACGCAAAGTAAATCCGTTGCAATGAGAGCGCGTGCAAGCGCCCACGAGGAAAGCGCGTGCAAGTACGTCAACAATTGCGTTAGGACGAGGAACGAGCGCGATCAACAAGAGTTCAACCACAATTCTTGTTTACCGACTAAATCTCAAGCTCCCTCAAAATTTGACGGGTTGCGCTTGCCACGGCACCGATCAAGAGTTATGGCTTGTTAGTGACAGTTTTCCGCCGTCGATTTTTCGCCTAGTGAGTACTTTATTATAGTATTACCACAGTCTTAGCTGGTCGTTCTCACACACAACTGAGAGCCATGCCAAGCCGTGGGAGAAAAACAGGCAATGGCGGATGGCAAACGCAAAGTGAACCGTGAACGTCTCACGTGACCTGAAACCCCCCATACACTGGAACCCAGGCTCCCAGCCGTGTGGGAGAAAACGTTTTCCGCTTCTTTCGTTCCTCAGCAGGCGGAAAACCACACTTTTATTTTTTTTTTTTTTCAAATTAGAATTGTCCACGGGGCAAATGCAGGTTTGAATTAGCTTACCTCTTGAATTTGTTCTTTCATAGCTTTGATGTCATTCTCTCTGGGTTCTATTTGTTTCTTCAGCTCCTTTATTTTGTAATCCAAAACAAACTTGAACTTCTCAAGCTCTTGATTCTTCTTCTTTAAATCATAAATCCGTTTTTCCTGGAAAGAGGGAAAATCTTTAATCAGTGAAAGCATGTAACTACTCCTTCCAGCATCAATTAATCAATCAATCAATCAACACATTAATCATTTTGTCAGCCGTTCAGTCAGTCAGTCAGTCAGTCAGTCAGTCAGTCAGTCAGTCAGTCAGTCAGTCAGTCAGTCAGTCAGTCAGTCAGTCAGTCAGTCAGTCAGTCAGTCAGTCAGTTAGTCAGTCAATATAAAACCATAACAAGCAGGCCTTTCATGTACCTTATCCTGTATGGTTTCGTCTCTCTCCTGAATCTCCTTCTTCAGTCCATAGATATCTTTCTCCAGTGATTTAATCACTCCTTGTAGTTTGTTGTTCTCGTTTTGCTGGCGCTGGATTTCAGCTTTATAATCGTCGATCTCCTTCTGCAGGCTTGTAAACTACACAGAAGAAACCCAAAATATAGAACGGTGTTAAAATCAGACTCCAAACACTTTTCAAACCTATTTAATGCGCTCAACTTCAAGTTTTGAGTTTACTTTGTCGGTCATTTTTCTTAAAAGTCAGGTGACGTCTTCCAACCAATCAGAGACAGAACAATACTCTCTATTACCGTACCCAAATTCACAAGTAGCCAATCAGAAGCGCGATCTACTGTCCTGATATCCTACGATATCAAGTCACTGACCTGATATGCCACCATATCACAGTCACTTTGAAGTAAAGTAGTGTTACCGTACGATGAATTGAAAAAAGATTTTACCAATAAAACGGAACCTCGTATTTTAAATTTAGCTGGTGTTTAGTGGTCGTAAAAGGAGAAAAACTTTCCCGCCAAAACTAGACTTGAGCGCGCTCGCCAATTGCGCGATGTTTGCTGACGAGTACTGAGACATTCAGACTCAAACAACGGAGTCGGAATTTTCACATTTTTCGCTAAATTTGGATTTGGAAATTTAGAGAATGAAACTCCAAACAAACAAGTGGGCACAAAGGCAGAAGAGGAACTTGTTTAAAGTGTTGAAGACCAAAAACGTATTAATACAAGCAGGTCAACACAATTTGTCTTACGTACCTGGCAAGCATGTCTTCAACAGAGCGATAAATATAACCAGATTTTTGGCTGAATTTGGGTACGGTAAATACCTAATCGTACCTTTTTGGTACACTTCGGCTGCATATCAGGCTCGTTTGGTCTCGCCATGGGTATTTTGGCTCGACTGCGTCTCGCCAAAATACGAACCATGGCTCGACCAAACTCGCCTGATATGCCGCCGAAGCGTACCAAAAAGGTACGATTAGGTATAAATATTACGTCATCAGTATGAAATTTTTCCACCTCGAATCTTGGACGTCCATTCAGGGTGTTCAGAACGTAAACCCGTCTGTTTACCTAAGTTACACACGAATCAAAATTTACCTTTTTCCTCATAATGCCTGTTTCGCCCTTTAGCCTCAAATTGGCCTCTTTCTCTTCTCTCAGCCGTCGTTCATACTTGTTTTTAATGTCCAAGATTTCTCGATCTGCGTCTTCTTCAATTTGTTTCTTTGTTTCTTCGTACTCTCGTAACTGTTGCCTAGATTCGTCTTGTGACTGTAAAGAAATGCAAGAAATGCCACTAAAAATCAATTGATGCCTAAAATATACCTCTTTACCCAGCGAAACAAGGAAGCAAGTTTAAATTAAATTTTGAAGTTTATACACGTAGAAATACTCATGCCGTTTCCGATTCTTAGCGCGGGAGTACTTCGAAACTTTTTTACGTCACCAAGACGTCATATAAAGATCGTCATGTTACTTAGGAACGACATTGACAAAAAACAGTGGACTCAGTCGGAATTCAACCTACAAGTTGAATTGAACGCGACTTTTAAAACTGTTTCTAAACAACTAGACTATAACGACGATATCAAACGCAATCTTAACAAGGCCTCCTGGTCTCAAACGAACTGAATACACCGTAGGGAATATAAAATTCTACAACACGGCGCTTAATATTGGAGAAATTCGATAAAACTCCCAAACATTCTAGAGAGGGAGAGACTTATTTTTAGGGGAGAAGGTTATTTTGGGGGATGGAGTTTTTATGTAATTACTTGTTCAAGTTGTGCGCTTTTTTCCGTGAGTTTATTCTCATAATACTCTGTCAGCTCTTCTAGCGCCTGTTCTTTTGATTCCTCCATCTCCGTCAGCTGTCGTTCATAATCTTCTTGCATCTTCTGACTCTTGGCTTGTAGCTCTTGATATTTCTCATACTCAGACATGAGTTTCTGGTTGTTCGCCGACTCCAGGTCTTGCAGCTCTTTGCCGTGTTTTTCCAAAAAGTCGGCAATTTCCTCTTCGTGTTTCGCTTCTTCTTTGTCCTTGTCAGTCTTCAGAACTTGGTTTTTGGTTTTAAGCGACTCCATCTCCTGTATGAACTTCTCCGTAAGCTCTTTGATCTTCTCGTTATAGTTCATGTCTTTTAGACGAAGTTGGTACTCATTCTCCATTTTAAGTTCTTCTACGCGTGTTTTTAGCTCAGCCATCATGGAATTCTGTTATAAAAATAACGATGAAAGTAATAAAATTTAGTTAATTACAAAAAAATGAGTTCATAAACACAGCTCTTCTTTACTTTTAACGTATTGAACTCCACTGAAAATAGCTCTATCAAAGGCCCATTTACATTCTACATTCATTGCACGCCAAGATACGTTCTTCATAAAAGAAAAAACGTACCCTCCACACAAACATTGGCCTGAAAGCTAGTTTAAATTTCAAAGTTACTAAAGTTAAATAATTATTTCATCGTGAGTGTGCGAAGACGTGTATTCGGTCAGGGTACGTATTAGACCAATCGATACACACCTAAAATACCGAGGTTTTTGGGGGTATATCTTTGTGTTGCAGCAACTATTGTTGCTTGTTGGGTATTGTTTATTGTTTGTCACATCCGATGTTTTACGTCATTCGGTGATCGCAACATACGCAACACCAATCAAAGTCTCTTCGAGATACCGACTTTTTTTTGCATGAAGTATGAGTCGAAGGTTTATCCTGTGCATTGTTCTTCGAACTTATCATTACGGTTGCTTTGTAGTTTAGTTTAACAATTTCCTATCTTCGCGGAGGAAATGCAGCCATATAATTTTGTCAAAAATGGCTCGTCCGCGCTGGGTATTTATACACATATTCCTCAACATTACACAAATAAACAGTGCAAATTTCACCGAGATCTGACAATTCTATACTTTAAAATTGCAAGGACCTTTCGAGGCAGTCGATCACGGCAGCGAAATTAGCAAATGAAACAGCAAAATATGCGTTCGACGCTTTGTTTTTGTGACGCCATATTTGAATTGTTATAGGTAGACCGCTGTTCAATGTGTTCAAGGCCGTATCGTTACGATTGCTCTCGAAAAAAATACGGATATTTCCGACTACTGTCGGAGAAAACATTGCGTAAACTAATCGATACACTCAAGCTGCGTTTTTTCTGACTCGTCCCCAGTCGTCTTCATATAGCACGCGGCAATCTCTCCCTCCGCTGTATATTTGCCGCGTGCTGTATGAAGACGACTGGGGACGAGTCAGGCGTTTTTTCGCTCCCCGCCCCCCACCCTCTTGCTTCTTCTGTTTTGTGCTGGCGTCCAGGTCTCTCGCCGTTCTCACCGAGCGCTCATCGATCGAAAAACACGAAAAATAGAGGGCTGTGGACAGTCTATGCGAGGGTCGGATATCAAGACAGCTTCTTCGTGGGCTTCCAAGAAGGATTAAACAAAAGCCATATATACAGTGAATGCTATCGAATTATATTTGAAGATGAAATACGAAGGAATTTTGCTGTCTTTGACTGGAATTCCACTCGAACTGCGTAGATACGATCGCATGTTGTAAAGCCGATTCATGCAACATTGCTGTCAACGCGAGGTCACGTCCCTAACGACCTAGGCTGATGACGAAATAGAATGGGCGCTTGTAGCGACCAAATTTGGCCTAAAAAAGAAGCCTTAAAAGAAGCCCCCATCTCTTGCATTTGTTTTAACTTCAATAATATCTTTGAAAAGAGCAAGTTTTTTGGTATGGTTTATTCTTGACGTTTGTAATTTTTAAACGATGTAAGTGCTAGTGGCTATTTATTCGTGTTTTAGTTACGCAATCCATTGTTTGTGCGACGCTTTTTATAGATCGCCTTTCAGTCACACGTGCGTTGAGATAAGAAAGCTGACATGTCACTTTTAACATTGTTATATAACGTTTGTAAATGTGACAAGTCACGTTTTTTCCACGAGATCGCGTGATCACCCACAGCGGAAAGTAATCCCTTGAGAAATTAAAATATTCCCTTGAGAAATTAAAAAAGTCCCTTGAGAGTAGACAAGAATGTTCCAAATTTTGCCCCACATAACTGCTATTCTCCTATTTTCGCTTGTAAACAAGCAAAAAAAGTCGCAAAAAACTGCTGGGTTTTTAATGAATACAAGAACGAAACAGCTTTTTTTGTCCTCACTTTTTCTTCCAAGTCTGATTTGGTGATAAGAATCTCCTCGGCATATCCGACTTCCTTGTCTCGCTTCATTCCTCTGCCTTCCTTATCCACAGCTTTGAAGATGAACAAACTTGCGTCCTCGGACACTGTGAACAGGTATTGATCGTCATAGGACATGCGCATCTGGAGAAGGAAGACATATACCTTATAAGGACTAAGTTGTATTAAGCCTGATGCATGTTAAGTCAGTTACCTAAAATTCACCCCCTCCCCCAAATTTAGTTTCAGCGAAATTCTTCCCAAGCCTCTTGCACATTCATGCAGATTTCTTGTGGGCATTTTTTTCATGTTTGCTGTTGTGATAAAATTTACAAGTTTGCACTTCTAAGGGGGGTTTGGAGTTGAAATTAGCTACAATCACGGACAAAACTAGTTAAAACAAACAAACATCAAGCATCTTTCACAAATGTCCTGACTTGACCGGGTAAAGGTATTTTATCCCCCTCTCCCCCTACTCAATATGAGGTTTGCGGTTCGACAGGCTTTGTTTTAAAAACACCACAGCATTAACAACATTGGAAGGGGGGAGGGGGGTTCCAAAACTGAACTCCCTTAGTTAAATTAGTGGAAATTTGATAAAATGTTTCAACAGTTTAGTCCAAGATTGTAGTCTGACGTAAATGCGCGTTGAAAGAGCGATTGAAACACGACACCGTTCTACGCGCCAATCCCGTTTTTCGCGCTGCTTCCGAATTACTAAACTGAACGTATGAAACAGGCTAAACAAGTTATTGTACCTTGGTGATGGGCCCAGAATGCACCTGGTGCTCCTGCCACTCTCCAGGAACGGTCAGCGGAAATTTCATTGCACGCAGGGTCCCTGAGCTGGTGCCAGCGAAGAGCATTCGACCGGAACGTGACATCACACACTGTGTCAAAACATTGTCACTAGCTGGAACTTCACGGAGAATCTGTTGAAACAAATGCGATTTGTATCTAAATGAATGTATGACTATTCCTTTTATTTTTTCTGAAAGTACTTGGTTCATTGCTCATTCGAAGATTTTTTATGCTAACTTCGTCGAATATTACATTAAACAGAGGAAGAAAGATAGATAGAGGTTTCTAGTATAGAAAGATACGATAGAGGTTTCTTCTATACAATGGCGAAATGAATTCATGTGCGTCTATCTTTGCGATCCATTTTGCAAAATGGTTTCCACACACATCTGTTTTCAAAATTTTATCACTTTTCCCTGATAAAAATAAATTTTCCCTGACCAAATATTTACAAAATGTCTGGTATAGTAGCGGCCTCCAGCCTCTGCTTCCAAAACAAAACATCGCGGAGATCACATTGACCTGAAATGTTTCTTCAAACCCTCATTTGTATTAGAACAGATTTTAATTTTCCCTGACTCAAAATCAAAATTCTCCTGTCCTTTTAGAGATTTTAATTTTTCCTTTCCATTTCCCGACCTGTGGCAACCCTGTTTGGGCAGCTAAGGCCAGAATGTTGCTTTATTTCCACGGGAAACTTTTTTTAAATGGCCCTATTTACCTGGGAGTCACAGATCTCCTTGAGAGTTCTGTCCGAGCCCACAGCAAAAGTGGTCCTACTGTCCGGCGAAACGGACACACTGGTGTAACTGCAGGACTTGAGAACGCTCTCGCCTTCACGCTTGTAACTGGTTACATTCCACTCGTACACTGCACCGTCCATACCACAAGAAATTATTTTACTATCATCCTGACTCCAAATCACTTGGCGAACCTAGAAAAAAAGAAGTTAGTACCGATACAGTACATTAAGGAGAACGAATTCCAAACCCCTGAAAGTAACCATAAAATTTCATGCCTGTTAAAGGAGCTACGTCATGGGTCTTTGGCTAAAGATGGCTAGGATGAAAATGGATTGCAACTTGAAAAATTGAGGATAAACTCCCTTCCCCTCCGCAGGAATCACGGTAGTGATTCATCAAACCTGCGCGAGACTCAGCACCGATGCACGTTGCTGAGTCTCCGATGGTTTGATGAATAAACTACCGTGATTCCCTGCAGGCGCGCGCTATAGAGGGAATCGGGTATTTGTTTCTGTGCGTCGAAATTTTTACTCGTGGTTTGATTTCTCTCTGCAAATTAAGGTAACACATTCCTTTAGATGCTCAAAGATAATGTTTTCCATGGATTGGGTCAAGTTATCTACCACTAATTTCAGAACAGTTCAGACCAAAACTGTGTGAAATTCTCGGACGTAGCTCCTTTAAAGACTTTAAACATTGCTATCATACCTTTCCGTTGTGTCCCTTGAGGTTGCCAACGTTTTCAAATGTTGTTGAGGAGTACAACTGAATAACATTGCCATGCACAGCAGCAAATAGATGACCGCCATTACTGAACGAACACTGCAAAGTAAAAGTCAAAATTAGTTCAGTAAGGCCCTCAAAGTCATTTAGTGCGTAAGACTGTACTCAGAAGACTTCTGTACAGTAATTATAGCAGCAGCAGAAAGTATCTTTAATTTAGCTTATCAAAACTTTGGAAGCCAAAACGTTCAACTTTGTTTGTTATGAAGAAAGTCACACAAGTTATAGCTCTTTTCTCGGCAACTCTTTGAATCTCAATAACTGTATAGTTGAATGTAAAAGACTGGGGGCTTTGGCTACAGGTCTCAATTTATCACTGCGATTTTCTTGAGCTTTATAAAATCGTTTTGGGATATCAAAAGTTTAAAAATGAACATGTACGAAAGCGATCATGTTAAAATAGCTGAAAATCGTTCCAAGACGTTCAATACCTTTCTGTAAAGAACTATAAAATAGCCGATTGAAAGGCAATCGATTTTTCGAAACACTTCTTTCGAAACACGGTATTCGCTGTCACATTTTTGCTTCAGTATATCCCCCAGATGTTTTCTTCTTTTCCCCAATATTAGCGAAGCGGCGACAACGAGACTCGCTCTGACTGCTGCAAGGGCTTTTTCGTGTCAGTTTGAAGAACGAAGAAAACATTTCTGGGACCCTGGTCTTGTTTCTTTATTAATTTGGTAACTGCACTGACCTCTCTACAGCCTCTGATGGTAAATTCCTTGAAAGACCTGATGTCGTCAATCAACAGATTCATAAGCCGCAGCTTGTCACTGAAACCAACCAGTATGTACAATCCAGAAGGGTGAAGCGCTATGCTGTAACATTCCTCCTGGAATTCTTTGTATTGCTCCAGTGAACTGCAAAACAACAAGCATCATCAGATGTCTGAAGTTCTTTAATCGAATAAAGAGCTGCAACATAAAGTTAAGGGTGCTGTGTGCTTTCTGGTTTCCTGATTTCTTATTCAAAAATTTAAAGGGACTGAGTCATGGCAGAGTAAAGTTTATTTTATTAAGTTTTGCCGAAAACTTGCTATGAAACTTACATGTACTTTCTTTAAAAAAATTACTTCCCTGAAACTAAATGACAAAACCATAGCTTCATTGCAACCAAATGTGTCTCCAGGGCGTAATAATTTAAGTTACATAAAGTAATTTAGATTACTGTAACTTTGAAAACTGTTCAGCTGAACAAAGTACAATGTTTCAAAAACCCATATCACAATCCGTTCAATCTTCTTCACTTTTGGCCATCCGTACCTTTTCTTTTGTATTTGTTGTGTTATTGAAATGCTCCTTCATTGTGTTAAGAAGTTATTTTTATATTTGGCAGAATTTGATGCTTAATTATCGATCGAGCATCAATTTAGCCTTAATTTGGCTAAAATGCGTGGCACAGTTCCTATAAGTACAGTCGAGCCTTTTTAATACGGGCACCAAAGGAGGGGGACATGGGGGGACCCTGAACACCGCAACACCGTAAAAATAATACACAAACACCGCATCACCGCAAGAAAATTTGATGAAACACCGTCACCGCAATATTATCAAGTTACTTAGGATTGGGCTAAAGATTAAATCGACAATATTTGGATGTATTTTGTTATAAATTTGACATATAACGACAGATTAACGAAGATAACAAAGGCAAATGTATCGAAAATGTAGTTCTGCAAGTGTTAGACAACAAACCGTAACACCGCTAATAATAGGCCATTTCCGATATATTAAAATTCTAACTTGGCTCCGAGGCTTGGGGGAATAAAACAAAAAATATCACGTCGAGGTTCAGGGATGAATAAATCATTTCTTTTGTTTTATTCCCCCAAGCCTCGCATCCAAGTTAAAATATTAATATATCGGAATTGGCTATTTCGTTTCACCGAACACCGTAGGCTAAAAAACACGAACATTGCACACCGTAGGGTTTGAGATCACCGCAACACCGCAAGATTTAATTTTATTCACTGCAACACCGCATAAAAAAATGAGCAACACCTTAACACCGCAAACCCCCATGTCCCCTTCCCAAAGGGACAGGGTAGAGTGTCTGTATTATGGAGGTGTCTGTATTACAGAGGAAGAGCTTATCAGACAGTTAACCTGATCGGAAAGAAACCCAACTTCATATTTAAAGAATTGTGGTATCTTTCAGACCAGGTTGACAGTCTGAAATAAGCAGGTGACCATACATTACAGAGGATCCGCAAGGAGAGGTTCAACCGTAATCTGTTTTCCAAAGTTCCTTTTGGTCTAAACTGTTCTCAAATTAGCGAAAGACAATGTAACCTATGAAAAACATCATCTTTGTCTCAGAACATCTAAAGCAAGAAATAACCTACCTGTAATTAACTTGTGAATAGAAATCTAACTTTGACTATAAATATCGCTGTTTTGAAGATGCCCAGAAACAACTTGAAAAGTTTAACCTTAATTTTTCAAGTTGCAATCCATTTCCATCCGCAGCCAAAGACCCTTGTTAACAGCTTGTTGATATAGCAATTGTTAATAAAATTGGACCATTATTTTAGGTTTCCAATGACACAAATATAAATTTTGGCTGTTCAAAAATCTGTTAAAACCCGTGACAAAGCCCCTTTAAAATATTGTAGGTAAAACTACAAACGATCTTCACTGAAGAATGCTACTAAACATATTAAATACTATCATTATCAAAAAAACTCACCAAGCTTCATAGTTCCATATTCTCACTGATCTATCCAAACCACAAGTTGCAATCAATGGTTTTCTAATGCACACATCCATACCTGTGATGACGCCACGATGGAATGACTGCGAGAGCAGCTCAAATGTAGCTATATCACCCTTGAAGAAAAAATATCAATCAAAATTACACAAAGAACTTTACTTACATAAAAATACTTACCAGCCTAAAGGAAGTAACCGGGAGAAGAACGGCAGAGGGCGAAAGGACAGAGTTTTCAAAGGCTGGTGCAATGCTCCAGGGTTTGTGAAAAAAGACCAAGAAACATGGCAAGAGAGATTGAAATGCCCCATTTCACAGGTAGGGAAAAGAAAACCATGATAATGATGATGACAACTTTGACGAAGATGATGATGATGATGATGATGATGATGATGAAAAAAACGAGGACAGTCATGATAATGATGACGATAAATGGAAGACAGTGACACCTCCGCTAAGAACCACCTCTATTCCACAACAAAGATTGTTTGTCCCAGACATGCATCGATCCATACACTTCACTTTGATTGAAACCTCCCTCCCACGGGGGCGAGAGAATCCCATATGAAATGGAAGGGGATATTCATCGGAAAATTTAAATTAATCCCCTAAAGGAGACCAATCTGGGTGTGGCTCAAGCTTTTTAAAAAAGGTATCATTTTTATGCCTGATTGGTCCATACAGCCAACAAATGCAAGGAATGGCAGCATAATATTTCTTCATGTGTCCAAATGAGACCTTGGGGGCTAAAAATATTGGTGTTCTGTCCTGAATACCCTAAGTAAGACCAAAATTGGCATTTTACATGTACCTCCCTAAAGCCGGCTACACACTAGAGCATCTAGCCTAGCTAACCACCTCACATGCCGGTTTGCTCAGCAGATTTTTATCGTGTGCAGACATTTTTTAAGAGAATTTTACTTCGCAAGGCCTTGAGGAAAATATCTATCTTGTTTGATATTTTTTGCCTTGAGAGGAAAAATCCTCAACGTGTGCGGGCGTCGTGAGCTACTTGCTCAGCCAGAAATATCAACTAATCAATTAACATGACAACAAGATCCCCCTCACGTTCATATGGGAGTCCTCTCAGCCTCTGTATAACAGCTGCCTCTCTACAAGGGGCAGTTAATTGTAGAGACATAGAAGATAAGAAAAAATGGCAGAAATATCGCACCAGGAAATTGACTCATTAAGAAAAATGGCAACCAAACTTACTAAATAAATATGGATGCCATTTTTCCTAATGAAATCTTTAACTGCCCAAAATCTTACTCTTTTACTAGAAAAAATCAACTCAAGTTAATTTGTTTTGGCAATGCACATTGTAGCTAATGTCAATGTGTAATTAACTTATGAGCAAAAAGGTAACCGCTTTGTAAAAATGCTTTGTGACTTAAAACTGAATAACTTCTGCAAGATCAAGCAATTAACCTTTGAATTTTTTTGGGTTGGGTGAGTGGGGGGAGGAGGAGCAGATAGGTATATGGAAGAATTAATTAAGTAGCTTGCTAACTTAGAGTTTAAGTAGTTTTTAAGCACTACTTTGCTTCCACAAGCCTGAGCCACATGATAAAGTCAAATGAGATCACTAGGCCATGCTAGTACAACATTACAGAGAACAGATGAAGGGGAACTTAGGAGCATAGATTAAAACACAGCTGGGCAAATGTTTTGAAGTTAGCCATGCACACATGGAAGTCATTTGTTTCTGCTCTGGGTGCTATTCAGAAAATTGGGAGGGCAGCGGCCCGAATAATTGCAGGGTGCCGGAGGCTCTTTGTAAGAAGTCGTGGGTGCCCAGCCCTTTAAGGCTTACGTTAATAAGGAAAAGTATACGGTCGACTAAAGACAAAAGTAAGTTCCCGTGGCACCCGGGCTCTGCTAGAGCAGAGCTTTGGAGGATAAGATAATAATGATAACAGTTCTTACAATAGACATATTGGTAGAACAGTGTTTAAAGAGAAAAAAATATAATAAATACATAAAAAAAAATACAGAACAGAATTTAAAAAAAAAAAGTTACTTGAAGTGACTGTTAAAATTTTAATTTCATCATTTAGGAAAAAAGAAATAAAGTAAGATATTTAATGTTTTAATACTTTTAGGTGCTGAACTAATTAAGTAATGATTTAGTGCAAATTTATGTAATATTGAGTAACCCAAAGTACTAACAATGACAGTTATTTTTCTCGCTGGCCTTTTTCCTCTCTTTCCTCTCTGTAAGTAAATAAAGCAATTTCATCTGTTATGAACATTATAGAATGTACAGTTTAAATTTTATAATTTAGCAAAAAAGTTAGAAAATGCTTTATATTTAAGAACTCTGGTAAACATGTTTATAAAAGTTAAATTATTTTTGTATCTTTTAGTTTTAAGATCCACTTAAAATTTAATGCAAATCATCTGATATTTTGCAGTTTTTTCCTTAGAAACTACATTAAAATAATTTAGCTTAATTTAAAATAATTTAAAATAAAAATTCTGTATCTCAATTTACAGTAAAAAGCAATCATTCAATAGTTTAATTTATCAAAAAAGTTTTAATGCCCAATGGTATTATTTATTTTACAGGATGATAATCATTTAATATACTTTTAACTCAATCTAATATCATTACAATTATTACAATGTTTATCTCTTATAATTAATTTAATATTTTAAAAATATCACAAAAAATATTAGTGTCATTATTATGTTTAACAGCTATTTAATTTTTTATTTATACATTCAACTACATGTAATTTCAGTTTCTCATTCACAGATTTATATGAAGAGTTATATGAAGTTATATTGTTCACATTTGAATGTACTGTATTTTTTTTGTTTTCTGTCTATAGTTTTTTAGTTTTATTGTATGTTACGTTTGTCTTTTCAATAAAGCATTAAAAAAAATAATAAATAAAGAAACTCTTGACGCATTTGATTGCCAAAGGAGTGTACATAAACATACACTGTACTTATTATAGATTTCTCACCTTTCCAAGGTCAGCTGTGGACATAGTGATACAATATAGCTGGCTTGATTTTGTGCTGCAAACTAGCGTCTCCTCTGAGGGACTCACTGTTAGATTGACAATCTCTTGACTTTCTGACAGCTGTGGGTCAGGGCTTTGTGTGTCGACTGGAATCTTAATTTCTCTGGCCTTCTTGTAGAAGTCCTTTTCCTCAGTTTTCTCAAAGAGATGAACTGTTCCTGCACCACCAGAACAGATGAAGCCTTTTGAGAATGCAATGATACATGTCACCTGTGGAGGGGCATCTTGACTTATACCACTTTCAGGTACACTGGCCATACTTTGCCTAAAAAAAAGGAATTTATACATTCAATGTCTCAACAATTTATTTGAAAATATTAAAACAGGATTTTCATACAAAATAATTTAACATTGTTTTATCAGGTTCCACGGTTATATTCTGTAACTCTGCTTTTCCTCATCTTGCCCATGGATGAGATGGGCACTGGAGGTTACCCTCCTTCCCTACCTTCCCCAGGGCTTATGAAATTTCGCGCGGTCGCGGAGCCACAAAATTCAGGCATATCCGCGAAATCCCGCGAAATTGACAAAAACATGTAAAATACCGCGAAATTCGCTAGAAAGTTCCCTCAACCGCAGGGATGTTGCTAAGGACTGGCTGCTGGCTAATTTAACCAGCTGGCCCCAGTTGTTCAAACGGGTGGATAGCGCTATCCACCAGATAAATCGCTATCTGATGGATAGCGTAGTATGTTTTGTTAACATGTATCCACTGGATAGCGATTTATCCGGTGGATAGCATTATCCACTCTTTGAACAACTGGGCCCTGGAATAGAAGTTACATTTAGAGCTGCTTAGGCCAAAAAAGCCAGCTAAGCTTGTTGAAGAGCCGGCTTAGTGTTTTCTTAGCTACATTCCTGCAACCACTCCCTTTTTCATAGGAATTACCGGTAACTGTGCAAGTGAAGTGTCTTGCAGATTTTAGACCAACACAGTGACGTAAGCCAAGGCTTGAACAGACCCTTAGATGTGGACTCAGTATCACCCAGCGTTACTATGGAAGAATGTACATTGAAATGTAGTAAAAAAAATTTACCTACCTTGTAGGAGCAGATGCATTTGCAGCACCACCACCAACATGAAATTCATTTTTAAGCTCTCCAGATTCAAACAACAGGAGTCTGCCTGTATCTGTTCCAGCAATGATTCTTTCATCAGAAACCCATGCCTGGCAAAGAAAGTTTTGTGGTTCCATTTTCTGGAAAGCAAACTGCTTTAGATTCCCTTCACTATAGCGGAACAACTTGAAGATTCCATTCCCAACCACACAGAGTTGAGTGTTGTCCTGAGGGTTAAAAGTTACCTGCAAGAACAAAAACAAGTAGAAGATCAATACTTTGACCAGTACTTCACATTATTTTAACAATCATAATTTTAACTTGCAATATTTCATGATTACAAGGCATTCAAGGAAAAGGAGACAATATTTTGAGCTTCACAATAAAATTTACTAAAGAGGATGTACATGTACATCCTTTAATATGTACAGCTACTTTTCATTTATTATGCATGGGAGAATCAGGAAGTGTGATGTCTAATTGCTGTTGGAGCCAAGATACATGTACATGTGGTATCAAATCAGCTCGTACATGATTTGTATGCACCAAGTTTTTTTATAGGTCTACACCAAGGCCTTTCTTAAAATAAGTCATCTGGGTATCCGGTCCCTTGCCACCAGCAATTCGCCCCCCCCGCCACCAACGTGTTTCCTCGTTCTTTTCCGCCGGGTGCTTCTCTGGTGGCGGTGGTTGGTGCGATTCTGGTGGCGGGGCGGCTCAGTCATCTGTATGCCAGTTAAAAGGTGCTGACTACAATCGTATGCTAGTAAGCCGCGCAATTTTAAAATCCACACCAAAGATCTTAGGTGTAACCTACATAGAATGCTGGCTGGTTTTTAGTCAACTGAGGGAGAATCAGTCTTGTCAACTTTGTGTTCTTAGATGAACATATATATAAAGCAACAGCTTATATTCTAAACCAAACAGATTTGTCCAATAAAAGAAAAAAATGCACTTAAGTCTAGGAAAGCAGCTGAATGCACTCCCTACATGTAAAATGCATCCACAAGTACCTTTTCTAGACCCCAAGAGTGCATTACTTTTTTTTAGTAGACACTCAAAAAAGTTATGTTTAATTAGAAACCCATGAAATTAGCTGACTGGTTCCCCCATGTTATTTTGATGTCTACAGATTACTATGTTTAGGATTAATAATCGAATATAATTACTGCTATTACATGTACTTGTAAGTAGATTGCACTCTTTTTGTTGAGGAAACAAAAAGGAAGGCAACACACTCTATAGTTACACGATGAGTAAACTAAGTACCTGATAAACTGGAGAGTTCATCTGATTCGTAGATTTCGTGACAGCCATCACTTTAGCTTTCTCCCACGTCCAGTACAACAAAGTCCAGTCAGGTCTTCCCCCTTGCGACACAAGATATTTTGAATCGGGCGAGAACGCCAAGCTGACAAACTCTGTGGACTGAACCTCTGGCGAGCTAAGCACTTTCTTCTTTCTCAACGTGTTAAGATCGTAGATAGTAATGGTAGCTTTTTCTCCTTTCTCCGCAATGGCGACATACCTTCGATTCGGACTGACAGCCAAGGCCGTCATACCAGCGCTTTTGTCAGTCCCGGGAATAAATCGTTGCGATTTCTGATCGATGTTGAATAAAATGCAGTTCGATCCAGATGGATAAATGATCGTCTGCTCGTCCAAATAGCAGATATTGTCCGTGACATCGGCCTTCAGGCCAAAGCAATGTCTCGGGGTCGCTACAGCAATCGACATCTTGATGCAAGAAGTGATTTACACTGGAATTTTAGCGTTATAAATCCGGAATGTGCCTTCAGAAGGTCTTATGGGCACTAAGAGTCCTTGTTTGACACTTCACAAGTGAACTGGTCCCCTCAAATATCAGAAAAACAATAAAATACTGCAGTAAACAGGTTATCTCTGTCTTGTACAGAAAACATGTCTACCCTGGAGTTTGTTTCGTTGCCAAGGACATTGATCAGAAGGCGCGGATAACAAGCCTTACTTTGTACTTCCGCTGGTCAAGAGAATGCAAGGCGCATAAGGCGGCTTGAGACCTTTGTGGACTTTTGCGATTTCTAGATATATTTCTAGACCTCAAGCTTGCTAAATAACATCTATAGAACATAAAAATTCACCTTTTTTACAATCTTCATCTATTCAAAATTATTCCCATAACACTACTTATATAATGGAATTTTTTTTTTTGCCTCTTTGACGGCTGGATTGGGTTTACACCATGCTGACTGATTTTGCGTCGAAAACATTTCGCGATGTACTTGAAAATGCCTTTTGAAAGGAGGAGATGGCCAAAAGTAGTTCAGGCTAATGTTTGACTGACTACTATCTCGAACTGTAAGCTCTGCAGTGCTGGTTATGAGGTTGGGGGGGGGGGGGGGGGGGGTCAGAGTGAATGGGACGGAGAGGCGCAGTATTCAGACTCCCTCTTTCTCGCCGTAGACGTAACACTGGGGTTGACAGATTTGAAGTTTGCAAGTGTGTAGTTTATCTCTGAGTTTAAATTGAATAGATATTCTATTAGCTGTTTCGTGTAGTTTTGTGTGTTGTATGTTATAAATAACTGGCGCAACCTTATTTTAAAGCGTGGTCTATCATCGGATAGCGCTAAAATTGTTTTCGCTGATTGAAATTACATATCATGTTTTAGATTCTCGCAGATGTTTTTCAAGTCAGTGACTCTTTACTTTATTTGTTGCCGACAACCATTAACTTGACTGGTTCAAGTGAAAACATAATGAACAAATTGACATGACCTTAATCCACAGAGTATTTCGAGATTAATATCGTAAAAAATGTTGTGGTTAATAATAATTTCGAGATTGGCTCTCACGCACATTCTAAAGGACACATCACGAACACTCTAGCTCGTTTCTGGGGACACATTGCTTCGATATTTTCCGTGATCTGCAAACGCGTTAGCTGTTCTTCGCTCTGTTTCAATTAATTTTCATTGAGATATTCAGAATTACATTCTTTGTCATTCTTCCGAAGATTTTTGCAATTGTTTTCTCATTAAAACCTGTAAACACGAAACAGCTACAGCCATACGTTGACATTCAGGTGTTAACTAATACGTTAATTGTCATGACATGTCTAAAATATTTTGGCACGCAATTGTCCGTCAATCATCGGCCTACCCGAGCCGTCTCCAACTTGACCCGAAACTTCGCCGAGCGGCGTAGCGGCGTATTGGTACTGGAGCGTTTCGTAAGCAAAACTCTTCACTAATAAAACACATTTGCACGAAAAACAGCACGCACGCACACACACATAATAAAAACAAAACACTCTAAAAATTAAATCCATGGCTCAAAACACTTGAGATCCATCAACTGAATATAGGTATAGAAAGGAGCAATGCCGTGAAAAATCATGACAGTTTAAAACAATTTTAACTACAGACTGTTATTCCAAGGTCAACTGCGTTGTTTTCATAACCTCTTTCTTTTGTTCGCGGCTTGTTTGAGCAGATAGGAGCTGAAAACTCAACCTTTCACAAAACACCAGTCAATATAACAGCCATCAAACATACTTTTATCCACAAGGGTCTTGACGCACTGTTTTTTCAGAGAAAAAAAAATAGAAATCCTACCCGCAGAAAAACAACACTAGTTAAGTTACGAATATCTCTGGAATTGAACAATTCGTCTTCTTTTAAACATGACCTGCTGGCTTATAGTTTTATATTGCGCGGATCTTTTGACTAATACTTATCTGCTGTGATCTCGTCCAATAGGAAGCTTGGGTGTTCGTAAAATACGACTTTTATTACCTTCTATAAGGCGACCCCCTCCCTTGCGGTTACCCGAGCAACGTACAATGACTGATGCTATGTATTATGATTGTTTTCAGACGTGGACAGTTTCAAATTTCAAGACGGTTCACGTTTCTACGTCGGTTTAGCTGGCGCGGCGTATAAATTTCTGAAATTCATCGCTAGAAAGTTCAGTCCCGCCCGCATCAGCCCCTCACTGACCTCGCTACTGGTTCCACTGCCGCGTTAGACTCAAGGAGCTGAAAATGGGATTGAAATTTTCCATCATTTGCGGATTGTTCCAGGTTCTGCTGGTAATTCTGTTCTCCGTCTTAGTCGACTACTCTGACCACGCGTCTCCACCGCACAAGCGCAAGGGCACCGAAGGATCCGCTGAAAACTCCTCCGAAACACTGCCTGTGAACGATGTCGCCCTTTTCTATCCAAGTAAGAGCTATTTTTAGTTTGATTTCTTGCATTATTTGAGATAAGACATAGCTGCTAGTTGTTAGCCTTTTTATAACAATTTGTATTGTTCTCTAAACCACGCGCGCGCGTCCGGGGGGGGGGGGGGGGGGGGGGGGGGGGGGGGGGGGGGGGGGGGGGGGGGGGGGGGAAAATATACCACCCCAAAAAAAAAAAAAACCCCCCCCCCCCCCCCCCCCCCCCCCCCCCCCCCTCTTATCACTGAAAAAAGCACCCTTGGCCTTTTATTCTTGCGAAATCGTTTCCTCGGTGAGATTACTAAACATCTCTCAAGTATGAAAAGTGTGAAAATGGGGAAACGAATTTAGGCAGTTCGGGACCAGCGCCCACTTTTTGTCTTAGAGGAAATCAGTAGAAGTTACAATAATCCGATGGAGTTCGGCTAAATAAAAATTTCCCATGTCTTCAACTGTTATTTTGGTTAAAAAAGGCGATTGTTTTCTCTCTGTGTGTTATAAACTTGTTTTGAATCGTGTATAATATTATGTAAGGTCGAATAGTGTTAGGTTACAAACATGACACCTAAATTAATTGATTACGCCAAATGTGAGAAAAAAAATGATAAAAAATTAAAGAACTGTCAAATATACCATTACGTCTAGTCATTACGACTTTTGCTGATGTTTTGTAACAGAATGTGACATCCCCCCCCCCCTCCCCCCACCCCGCCCAGATCGTTTGGTAAAAAAAGGCACTCATAAATATTGCTTATCTAGAATAAATGTTTTTATCATGAATGTTCGCGACCTCATTATCATGTGCGTCTAAATTGTTGACCCTAAAACGATTCTAATCACTAGAACAGCTCTTTAGCACAGTCGAGTAATTTCATTAGTGTCAGCTTCTTATCTTGTAAGCTAATCTTTCTTTGACTTAACATCGTAAAAGCTTTCGAGATTTCAAAGTAGCTACAAGATGGACACTTCAGTGCGGCAACCTCTTAAATCGCTGGGCAGCCCAGTGCGAAAGAAACGCCGCAATGGAACTCAGGCTAAGTTTACACTTATTTTAATAACGTTCCAAGTGATTTTAATCGTCATGTTTTTGGCGCTTGCTGATTACGGAGACCACTCGCTTCCACCGCAAAGCGCTGGCGCGCAAACGAGGGCTACCGGAAGTAACAAAACTCAAACAACGACAAGAAGTGAACAAGCAGTAAACGATATTTCGATTTATTATCCAAGTAAGTGGACATCGGTGTCAATTTAAGTAAGAGTTTTCGCTTTGGTTTAATTGCGTGAGGTCTGTTTCATAGACCTTGATGTAGTGGGCGTTGTTTGTTATTGTTACGAATTTGTTGTTGAGCGGGGCGCGGTAACAGTGTCAAGAGTGTGTAGCAAATTAACGGTAAGATTCTAATCTATCGAAAAGTGAGTTTCGCCCCGTTGCACTATTCCTTTTAGTATATGCTAATGAATCAGGGGTTTTGTTGATTAAACGTTAACTTTTTACCTCATTGGAGTGACACGAAAGGGAGTACTGTACTAAGTTGCTTTCATTTCAATAGCCACACACTAGGGTTTCACCCACAGACTTAGAACCACTTTGTACAGCATAATAAACAGCACCACATGAAAGTACTGCTCAACAGCTTCCATTTGAATAGTCACACACTAGGGTTTCATCCCCAGACATAAAAGTTAGAGGCACTTTGTACAGCATAATAAACAGTACCACATGAAAATACTGCTCAGTAGCTTTCATTTGAATGAACACACACACAAGGGTTTCATCCACAGACATGATTTTCACTTAGCAGACCTAGCTACTGGCACACTACATACACACTTGTCCAATTATAGAGGTATTCCTTTGCCCTGCCGCAAAGCTCTGCGGGGTATTTTACAATATAACCCAAACACCCAAAAATGTTAAAAAAAAACTGTTAATAAAATTTTTAAAATAACCTACAACCTGGCTTTATGTTAAACTAGTTCTAAAGAATGAATAACCTAGTGAACAACCTCAGCTTTTTTGCAAATGTAATGTGCGTTTGGTTTTGGTTTTGATGAAACAAAATTCAGATTGTGAGTTAGAAATGTATTTAAATCATTCGCATTGCTAAGCATCCGTGCTCATTTATAAGTAATTAACATTCTTTCGCGCATTTTTCTACGTTCCCTTAATTATTATTTTGAATTTTTCTTCATCTGAAGCCAGATAATTTCAATGCTTTTATTGACCTATTCCATTATTGCGCGTGCTATAGACACAGTTTTTAAAGCTATAGTAACAGACAATGTTGGCTTCTTTGTATTGCGCAACAAGCTTAAAGTATTTCTTTGCGTTAAGCCACTCATTTTCCATCAATAATTATTTTGGTTCGATTAAGAACAATTCAAAGATTATTCACAGATTTAAAGATCAGATAACCATTAGGAATCACCTAAAATTGCGTCACTTTTATGTAGTAAGCTGCTTAACGAAACATTTACGAAAAAAGATAATTTTCAACACTAAAAGAAATCATTTTAATTCCATTATTTATTGTTATTTTGCCGTGTTGTGTGTTTTGAACCGAGGACGGCGTTAAAGTCGCAGCTTAAATATTCATAAATTCAGGCCAATTTGAGCTGTCGATGAAAATGTTTGATTTGACTGCTTCTAAGTCAGAAGTTTAGTATTTACGCAATTCGTAAGATCTTTCATTCAATTGGTGCAAAACTTTGAAAACAAATTGTGCAATACTTTATAGTTTCGCAACCTACAGGCTGGCTTAGTTATAATTATAAACGGTTATTGTGATGGTTTATTCCAAGCGTAACGACACACTCAATATCACAATACATATTATTATGTCTTAAAAACATTTCTATGCAATAGTCCCCTTTGTTAGGGGTAATTAGCATAGAAAATAAAAAAAAAATAAACTAGACAGACCAGTTACAATAAACCAATGACAAGGATCGTAAATTGTGTGTCTAAGGTTACGAAAGAATAAATGCCTGATCGTTTGATAACAAGAGATTAGATCTTGCAGAAAGCTCTCTCGTAAACAACTTGGCCGGCGATATTTTTGTGCGCGCGGGATCACTTTAAACCAGCGTGTGACCAGCCAAGGAGTGCAATTTCATCGTAGTGTTTTAACTTAGAAAATCATCGCAGTTTTCGTAGAGAAAGATGAAATTCTCGATCGCCGCAGGATTATTTCAACTCATTTTGATCATTTGCTTTGCTACCTTTGTGGACTATAGTCAACATGCGTTACCACCGCACAAGCGCAAAGGCGCTAACCCAAACGTAACCGCACCAAACCCAGCTCTTCCAGTCAACGATGTGTCGATCTACTACCCTAGTAAGTTGATATAATTTAAATTGCTTTAGGTGCTACATTTAACATAATATTTTTACTACTATGGCACACTTGTACAGTACAAATTCACTTCGATGGCATCTTTCCGTTAGATTTACACAATTGCTCTCCGCTTTTAAGGTATTGTTTTAACAATCTAATTTTCAGACGGTCTTGTTTAATTTAAAACAACGCTTTTTGATTGAAAACAACAAATCTAGCACAAAACAGGGCCATTTCATTATTACCACTAGTTATTTAAAGGAACATGCCTTATTTTGCTTGAAAATAACGCGTATTTCAGTTGGTAAAAAAGCACGAAGACAAAGACTCGAAAATTTTGGATGTAAGTGGTTGTGTACTGAAGCGAAGAAGTGGGAATGTTGGGGGTGTGTCGGTGGCGGTGTCCAACATAGTTGAAATTCTCTTGCATGATGATTTAACGACCTCTCCTGGTCGTAATTCGTATAAGTTGTTTATAGTTCTCTCTCTCTGCTGTTTCAGTGCAAAAAAGTCTCTTTTAAGATTGCCTACAGTTCGAAAAAAGTCCTGTCAGTTCAAAGCTATTTTTCTACTTCGACTTTTGTAATTATTCTTGTCCAAAAGAACACTTTTCTTAGCATAATACAAAGGCGTCCTGCTCTGTCGCGAATTTTGGTTGGGTCATTTGGCTTTGCGGTTGCAAAATATAACATAATACTTTACTGTTGTAGTTAAGAATTCTCGGAATATAAGATATTTGAAAGGTTCAAATCGAAATTGATACACACAATGACAAGATTCTAGTTCTTTCCAAATGAATATTTGGCTTCGGTTTCGTGGTTTAACCCGTTGCAATATTTTGAATTTCAATGCATTGAGCCTTGAGGCAGTTTTTCGGCAACATATTAAATTGCGGCTTTTTTAAACTGAGAAGCAGGCGTTTCCTACTTGTTTTAATTCGTTTTTTAGGTAAAGTGGAGTATCATTTAAGCAAGATTTTGCGGTTTTAGGCGACTTCTTAAACTTTTGCAATGCCAACAAGAGTACTATTCAAAACATATCGGCGAATTATGCAATAATAAGAATTAAAGTCTCCATGGTGCATGAATTAATTGATGGTTTTAGTTTGTTCACAAACCTTTCAAACTCTAAAGGTCATCGTGTGGCTACAGGGATTGAAATTCGGCCTTGTTTGAAGTTAAACAGCGCTTTTTCCACTTATTAAATGGAGCCTTGTGTCTGCGACCACTCGAGAGTAATTCATTCTTGTTTAATTTAAAACAACGCTTTTTGATTGAAAACAACAAATCTAGCACAAAACAGGGCCATTTCATTATTACCACTAGTTATTTAAAGGAACATGCCTTATTTTGCTTGAAAATAACGCGTATTTCAGTTGGTAAAAAAGCACGAAGACAAAGACTCGAAAATTTTGGATGTAAGTGGTTGTGTACTGAAGCGAAGAAGTGGGAATGTTGGGGGTGTGTCGGTGGCGGTGTCCAACATAGTTGAAATTCTCTTGCATGATGATTTAACGACCTCTCCTGGTCGTAAACTTTGGTTCAAACAAGTTTTAAATTGATATAATTGGCAAAATCTACCGATTAATTAGTAAAAGTGTTTTAAATCCTGCTTAACCTTTGAAGCATTTTACACTGAAATCTCTTAAGCGAGAACTTACCATGCGAAAATAATGAGAGGTATAATTTATTCACCACAAAGTAATAGCGGACAACGACAGAAGCAAGTCACCATGAAATTAAACAAATCCTGTGTTCTTTTTTAATATCAGAAATCCTTTGTCTACTTTATTATCTTTGCATCCATCGCAGGCTGTAGTAAAAACATAACAAAAGTAAGGATATTTTAATGTTCCAAATGATCTAAATTTAGGCATTTTAATTTAGTGGATGAAATAGTAAAACGCGCGCCTCGCAGAAATTATCATATTCACTCTGGTTCTCAGTAAAGTTTAAACCTACTAAACCTGCTAAATCCGCATCGCATTCAAATTAACGTCTTTCTAAATTCCGTGACAAAACTGCCTAACGCGCGTTCTTGAGAAACCACAAAACGAAAAGCATTAAAATAAGACACTGATTTTATCTTTAGTAAAGTGGCCATTTGTCAAATGTCACTGGCATCTATTTATCAATGTCTACCGCTCGAGTAGCATACAAAAATGACACACTGTAATATTTTTTGTTTAGGTTAGTTTATTGGAAACCATGTATGTTGCGTCTGTTGCTTTATTCTCGTTATTGTATGACATATGCGAAAGCATGAACAAGCTTGTAAAGGGCGGAGAATGAAATCAAATTAACGTAAGATCAGATAAGAAAACACCGAAGTTTACCGAACAAATGAAATCCTGTTGCACGTTGGAACTTTTCCAACTAAGCTGAACAAGCTACCAACTCGCTAAACAAGTTCTGTTAATTCGGTTCCAGCCTTCTTTCGAGGGCGCGAGCTGCCAAAGATTCTACGCACTTCACTGCACGAGCAAAACATGATAAAGGGAGATCAAAACGTTCTTTCTCTCTCGAACAAGCTTCCAACTCGCTAAACAAGTTGTGTAAATTCGGTCCCAGCATCTTTTCGACTACGCAAGCTGTCAAAGATTTCTACCTGCACACTCTATGCACTTCATTGCACAAGCGAAACGTGATAAAGAGATCAAAATGTACTTTCTCTTTACGGTATACGTAAGTGTCAAGCAGAAGGGCAATGAGAATAAAGAAAAACATCGACTCGAGGATATCGTCTTGATATACCTCTAAATTCTCAGAACTTTCTTTGAAATGATGATATAGAAATCATTGGGAGAATTAAGATTTTGCGCTTGGGAATACAAACTCTAACTTTAATAGGCTGGTACCACTTTGAAGCAGGTATTAGGCTGTACGATAAAATTTGTTAAAGCACAGGGAACCCTCGTTATTTTCAAATGAAAAACTTTACAGCTTTTGCGGGTGTCCTGTGGAAGGATGCTGGTTTTGAAGTGAACGTTTTGGATAAATTTGTCAAGAAATCAACTCCTCAGCGTAAAAAAATGGAAATTAAGGTACGGTTGTAACAAAAACCCATATCTCAAGAGATATGGCCATGGGTCTCACTCTTCCATCGTCTTATAAGTCCCTGCCAATTATCCAGTTTCCACTTTAACGCTCCACAAACAGCTAGCTAAATAATAATGCTAGCTGCTGCCCCAGTCAAACTGTCAAGAGATCTCATTTGCGTTTTCTTTCCTTTCACAGTGTTCCAGGATGTCCATGTCATGGTTTATGTCGGTTTTGGCTTTCTGATGACCTTCTTAAAGAAGTATGGCTTCGGTGCTGTGGGCTACAACTTCTTTATCGCCGCCCTTATGACTCAGTGGGGTACAATTGTGACAGGGTGTCTCAACCAGATTTACGCCGAAGGGCATGACCACATCGAACTCAGCGTACAAACGTATGTAATAATCATTTATTATTATTTATTTTCGACGAAAAAAGAACAGAAATAAATTCTTCTTAATTGCTTGGGTGTGGAGATGATAAAAGCTTTTAAGCCGACTGATACTGAAATGAGAGTAATTTCACGAAAAAAAAAAAAGATCTCAAATTGCCTAGCTCTCTGTACGAAATGCGGACCTATGACTGTAACTAAATTAACCTCGTTCCCAGGGCCTTTCCCTCGGTAATTTGGAACGGGCAGGATTACCAAGGGAATGGCCCTGGGAACAAGGTTAAACTTAAATTTAAACATCTCTTTGCACGTATCGGGGACCTACGATGTTAGCTAACGCATCTAACACCTAGGTTTCAAAGTATGAAAATCTAACCGTAAAACCCTCCTTGAAATTCAAATCCTCTTAAACTATCGTAAGCTCGGCTGCCTTGATGGCCTTCCACGGTAGTTGGCAGTTTGTCTTTTTTACTGCTAAACCTTTGGTTTCCGAAGCGCAATTTGTTTAGTTCGGCGAAATTATTCAAAAGAAAATGCAGGCAGTATGAACAGAACAGAACAACAACTCTACCATCGTCTGTTTTGAAGAATTATTGAAGTTATTAAAACTCATTTGCTCGTTTCTCTTACTTGAACGCAGTTTGGTAACATCGGAATTTGCCGCTGCCACAGTCCTCATCACTTACGGAGCTGTCCTGGGAAAAGTTAGCCGACTGCAACTGCTGATCATCGGTACCTTGGAAATCGTGTTTTACGCCATCAACGAGATGATTGCTATTGAGTTCCTGCAGTACGCTGATGCAGGAGGGTCCATTATTATTCACACTTTTGGTGCGTATTTCGGGCTGGCTTTGTCCCGTGTGCTGTACACTGAAAAGGCTTTGGACAGTCCCAAGGAAGAATCCAACTACCATTCGGATCTGTTTGCAATGATTGGTAAGTTTTTTCGTTGTTTTATACCAATTGCATTTTCATTTTCCATTTAACTTGAATGACGCAGAAGCACAGGGCATACGTTATTCTGAGTCTCCTCCTCCTCACATGGAGGAGAAGGAAGAAGCGAAAAAATAGGATGAAGTGGAGGAGAACTGTTGGAGGAAGAGGAAAGGAGGGGAGGAGGAAGGGGAGGAGAAGTAGGAGGTTGAGGTGGTGCAGAAGAGGGGGAGATGGAGAAGCCGGGGGAGGTAGAAGAGGAGGAGGAGGAGGAGGAGAAGGAGGAGAAAAAGAGGGTTGAGGAGGTGGAGAAGGCTAGAAGGAGGAAGGGGAGGAGGAGGAGGAGAAAAAGTAGAGGTTGAGGAGGTGGAAGAGGCTAGAAGGAGGAAGGGGAGGAGGAGGAGGAGGAGGAGGAGGAGGAGGAGGAGGAAACATGTAAACCAGTAAAGAATTTAAGGGAAAACGGTCGGTTCTTTTCTGGTGATTTCTCGATCAAGTGACCTAAGACTCCAAACGCTAGCTGTCCGAACGCGAGCTTTTCACCATCGCATATATTTGTCACGTAGTAACGATTTGCAGAAACCGTCGATTCAGTTATTTCTCACGCCGACTGGATTCCCGATAGAAAGAAAGTTAATTAGTTTATCCCGTGATTTGAACGAATTCTGAAGCTCCTACGTAATATATGTTTAAACATTAATTAACTTTTGTTGTATTTTAGGTACTATTTTCCTGTGGATGTACTGGCCTAGTTTCAACGCTGCCTTGGTGGCTCCTGATTACGTAGCACAGCACCGCTCTATCATCAACACTTACTACTCACTGGCTGCCGCTTGTGTCACGACCTTTGCTCTGTCACCCTTGTTCCAAAGAAAAGGCGGCAAATGGAGACTCAGCATGGTATGGAAGATTGTTCTTTGATCGTTTACTTAATTCTTCTGACAATATCGATGCATTGCTTACCAGACAAAAGTGTCGAGAATTTCGAGAACTATCAAGTAATGCATGTGGTCTTGATCTTTTTTCACACCATGTCTAATTTGCCTTTTTTCATTTTCTGAAAATGTATATTTCTAGTCTACAGTTTCCTTTTTCGATTCCAGGTCCATGTTCAAAACGCGACACTGGCCGGAGGGGTTGCTGTGGGAACGGCTTCCAACATGTCAATCAGTCCTTGGGGAGCTCTTTTGATTGGTTGCTGTGCCGGAGCGCTGAGCACTGTTGGATACGCCTACGTGACTGTAAGTATCAAATTTGATGTTGGATCATAGGACTGCAATGCGTACAGAGCGACATAACTAAACAATTTGATCTACGAATGCAAAATTCTGCCATTTTTTCATATAAAAAAGATGAACTGATGTTGGAAGGTTGCGAGTTAATTTATACTCATATCCACTTGTGTTTCATCCGCAGCCATTCTTGACCAAGTACACTAAGACCCATGACACTTGCGGCGTCAACAACTTGCACGGAATGCCGGGAATCCTCGGTGGTATCGCGGGCGCCATAGCCGCTGCGAATGCGGATGCTGATAAATATGGATACGATGGGTAAGGAACCTCTCTTGCAATCCATGTAAAGTTAAATATTGCTGTAGAACTCTGAAAGAAACGAAAAAACCATCTTGAGGTCCGCACACCGCACACATTGCGCGCATCATTTTCAGTGGACGTAACAACACGTTCTGACATTTCGAGCACATTGAATGGGTAACTAAAACTACGACCAATCTCAAGGAGAAAGGAAGAAAACACGAAAAGTGGACAAAGAGACAGGACGGACGTGTGTGGGATAGCTAGAAGGCAGAAAAATAGCTGATAGTTGTGCCACGCCATTGCGCGCAACTTTACTGATGTTGGACAGACGTTGAAATTGTTGTGCGCAATGTTGCAAATAGTGTGTATCAACCCCTTAATTTTTGTCCGCAATTTTGCAAAAGTAAAACTTTGTTTTTCTTCTGCAAGATTGTGAGTAACAAATTTAATGTGTGTCCACTATCGGCACTCAATAAAAATGGCGTAGTGCGACTACCCGAACACGGTGACTTGTTTCTTCTTACCAAAATTTTTTCCTTTCCACTAAATACCTTCGATTTATTTTCCTGAGATTTTTTCAGGCTATCGCTGCCATTTTGATTACACAACCTTACATTGGCATGCCATGACATCGATGTTGCGCGAAATTTTGAAGCTTATGTCTGAGCCTTACATCTGCGCGTAATATTCAACGTTTCTCCACAGCCTTTTACACATGGACTAATGTGAAAAAAGCAGATAAATAGAAATTAATCGTGTCTTTGATAGCTCGCTCAGCTAGAGACTATCTAAACAACTGTAGTCAATAACTTTTTTAAAAATATATTTAATATATTTTTTTCTTCTCAGTATGTTCTCTCTGTGGGGTTCCCGTGCTCCAGAAAAGAATTCCACTGAGCACATGAAGCTGACAAACTTGGGTGTGACGTTTGACGCAGGGGATGGTCGCTCAGCCAAAGCTCAGGCTGGTTTCCAGATCGCCGGTCTAGCAGTTGCCCTTGCTATTGCTGTCATCGGAGGAATTGTGACTGGTAACGAGTTTTGCTTTATCTTCCATACATATAGAAATATCGGGCGCTGAATTTAAAAAAAAACTATTGTAAAATTGGGAAATAGATCGTCTTTACAAGACATCAGACACTAGTCGCCTAGCTCTTTTTTGGATTGTTTATTTGTTGAAAGTGTCATTATAAATTTTTTCGGTCGTTTTGAATTTCTAAAAAGAGTGTCGCGACAATTTTGCTAAGCATCGGTATTGCTAAAAATAATTGTAAAGTAGTCGGCAACAAGACAACAAAAACTTGGCATAATCCGAACCTCGACTCCATGTATAGTAAGAACTAAAGGGGGTTCCTTCATTGTTATTGCAACGGTCGTCACGCAAGAAGTGTTGCGTCACGACCCAAAACATGGCTGCAAAAGACGCTGTAGCAGTTTTTGCAGAAATACAAAACAGAATAGCAACTCCACCAATGAAGGCTGATAGACGTGTCATGACGTTGGAACACATCCTCCCAACTGGTACTATGAGATTTGTGTGGGGACTAGTAAGGAGATTTTGTATGTAGACAGTGGGAAATAAAACTATGTTTGTTCTCTTCGCACAGGTTTCGTTGCAAAATGGATTGATCCAGTCAGCAAGGAGCAAATGTACGATGACAAGGATTTCTGGGAGGTACGTAAGCCGTGTTCAAATACATGTAGAGAACATGCTCCCAAAGGAGTTTAGAGCTCTAAGGCTCCGAGCCCAAAATAGTCGGGCTCCTTCTCTACCCTCCTCCCCCCACCCCGCGGGAAAACCAGGGGCTGGGTCCCAAGCAGTAAAACAATAGCCCCACTCCCTGCCCCTCTTTTTAAGTAGTCTAAGCTTGGATTTCAAATGGTAATTCTTTTATTCTTCATTATTTATCAGGTGCCAGAAGAAGAAGGCAGTGAGCCGGATGTTGAGGCAGAAAATGGAAACAAGATGGAAGTGAGGGATGACAGGCTTTAAACGAACTGGTCACTTAAGCTGAAGCTCTCATACCGCGCGCGATTGATTTGCAATGAATTGTTAGTCTAATTTGCGGCCGTTACATGAATTGTCACGCAATGCACCCTTCGTGGTTGTGTGACGATTCACATAACGGCTGCAAAGAGATTGGTGAAGTCTTTTTTTTTGGGGGGGGGGGGGCGGGGATGGGGGCAGATATCTTTCTAACAAGCGTGATTACTAATTCCCGACTGCCCCACCCTCCCATTTTTTCCAGTAGGTAACAAAAATTTCAAAATTCCTCGAGTGTTTTAATTTTTTATTCTGAAAATCTTCAGGTAGTTTTTTTTGGAGTTTTCCTTCTTTCTCTTTACCTTGTTGTGTGCAATTAGTTAACGAACTCTTTGAGTACATGTATTTTAGCTAACTACATTTTTATAACATTTTTACCATTTTAAATCAGTTGTAATTTCAGAAGTAAGGTTCAAAGACAGTATTATTGGTACTGTTCACAGCTTTAAAAAGAACAGCCACTGAATTTAGGACGTAATTTGCGCGCGCCAAGTACAAAATTCAGGCGATTTAAAAGGTACAATGAAATTATTACATCGACTCATAGCGTTGTTTTAAGGGTAACTGAATTTGTTTGGTTTTTAAGGGTTCAGTGAAAAATATAGCGTTTATCTTACAGTTATAATTTGAAATGAATTTCTGCAGTTTTGAGTGAATTTTGAGTGACTGATCAGTTGTTGGTTTGAAAGTGTGTTATCCAGGCTGCTTTTATAAAACAAAATAAAATAAA